>NC_133617.1:247538786-247860869 GCF_048593235.1 Sminthopsis crassicaudata | reverse complement strand
AATAATTACATATGGAAGAATTAACTATATCTATTGTGTACAGTGAGTTTAACTGTACTGAGTGTTTGACTTTCACTTTCTATTTCCAGATACAGAATAATTTTGTTTGAGAGAACATTTCCTCTGAGGTTGTAGTTACAAAGCATTTCACAGATATTATCCCATTTAATTGTCCTAATGATGACCCTATGAGGTGGCTCTTACCTGTTTTATTATGAAGAAACTGACCCACCAGAGAGTTTTTGATTTGCCAGAAATCATACATATATAAACAGAGCCAGGTTTTCTGACTTTAAATCCCTTTTGTCCTGTTTGCCATACCACATCTCTGTGGGTTATGCTGCACATAATCTAGGAAGAAGCTGAAGATAAACCAGTACAATTTTTGCAGCTTCAAAGCTATAGAAAAGCAATTAACAACTCGAGAAGTTAATTGTGACAGAGCTACCTCTTGTAACAATTGCTAACGCCCCTTGAGTGGGTGATGATTAATGTTATTCTGCGGGGTAAATACTGTGAATTAATATCCTCCCCTGTTGTGTGTGTGTATGTGTGTGTGTGTGTGTGTGTGTGTTTAACAATATTGCTTACTATTCAGTTTTTTTTAATTAAAATATTGGATAGAGAGGTTTTTACCTAATTTTTGAAGACTATGTTGAGAGTTCCCAGTGCTTATAACAGCAGAGACATTAGGTACAAATCATGTTGAATTTTAGAACTAAATGAATGTGTCGATTCAGATGACCAAAGCCCTTCCTCTTTAGAGGGTTAATGGTTTTTGCCTCTTCCTTTTAGCTCAATGAGTTTGTTTAATAAAGTTGAGAATTCGTTCACAGAGCCTTATAAACATGTGTTATTATATTTTAAATCTGTTTTGAAAGTGCCTCTCTCCTACTCCCTCCTAGTAAAGTGACCTTTTTAAATGGAGGGAAGTGGGTTTAGATGACAGTCGTGATAAATGCGGTCATGTTCACTCAATAAAATAAGGCCCAGTGCATTTGAGGATAAATCAGTGAAATGTACAGCCCCACCTGTCTGTCTCCATCATTCATTTCCACTGTCACTTTCCCAGTGGCTGATGGATCACAGTTGCTGTAAAATTAGACAGCCTTTAATCTCATTTCATCCTGATTAGCTTCTCTTTACCCTTTCCCTCTAACTCACTGACTGACACGCTAAAAACTCACACTGGGCTGTATTTGAGCGTGGAGTACAAACTTCTCCTCAAATACCTTTCTCAGAAGGGTGAGACAGGTGTTCACCTTTACTGAAAGCTGCTGAGGGCCATGGGTATAGTCAGTGTCATTTTAAGAGCAATCAATAAACATAGCAACCTATAGGCTAGATTTAGAGTGTTGATCTTAAGGACCACCCAACATATTTGAAATATTTTCTAATAGCTTTAAATCAGAAATAATGTAATTTGCTTTCATAAGATAAAACATGAAATCCTATGCAAAATAATTTTTCAACAAATTTTGGAATTTTCCCCTTTCCAAATGATTTTCAAGAATTATCAAGTCGATTCAAAGATACAGAAATAAGATTCAAACATTCTCATTAGAAAATGTAACTTTCATGATTTTAAAACAAGTAATATTAAATTTGTCTGAACATTAAGATGACAGCAGGTAACCTTGAAACTTGTTCTCCTTTCCCTTATTTTGAAGGGTTCAAAAGGCATTGTCTGTGCAGGTGGTCTTATCGGTTGCATGCAATTTAACAATAGGTTACTTGAATGAGAATAAAAATAAAATATTTATTATTTGCCTCAGTAAAATTCTGTATGCCTAAATAGGAAAAAATAAAAACTACATGCTAAAGAAAAGGAATGGCTATAGTTTTGGAAGGCATAGTGCTGTTTGATAAACGTCCCCTGAGGTTAAAAGAAGGGCAACATTTTTTTTCCTTGGGTAGAGGATTTCCTGCCTTTAATGGGCTAGAAGTTTTAAATAACATATATACATAGTGATGGGCATAAAATGAGATGGTGACATTTGATGGCCCAGTTCCTAACTTGTGGAAGATTTTTCTTGAAATCTGATATTGGGGATATGTTTCATATTTCAAGGGTAAACCCTGAGAATACCACCTTGATTTTCTAGGTTGTTCCCCAAATCAAATGAAAAGAATAGGGAAAGAGAAGACAGTGTATATCCCAGTTAAAATAGGAATGAAACATTCAAGTCCTGATTCACTATCCATTTACTTCTAGGGCTAAGAATTATGGATAGACCAGTGTTGAGCTAATATTAAAAGACTCAAAAAGTATTTAGTATCTCAATTCTCAAATAATTATTTGATCCATTACATTTGTATGTAATTTCCAAAATACTTTCACAGTCATTCTCCTAAGGGGAAGCAATGTGATTCTGTGGCCAGAGGACCATTCTTGAAGTCAAGAAGATCAGGAAGCAAATCCTTTTTCTAATATAAACTGGCTTTGTGACACTGGGAAAATCACTTAATCTTATCATGTCCTATTCCCCAGCTTCTTAAACTGTGAGTCATGATTCCATATAGGGTCTCATAATGGAATGTGGGGGTCATGAAATCACAATTTATTATTAGTAAATGATTTGTATGCCTATTTTGTATATCTATATACCCTGAGTCATGTAAAAATTTATAAGTGAAAAGGGGTCTCAAGTGGAAAAAGTTTAAGAAGCCCTACTGTACACATTTCTTTAAGACGATATAGAATACTCCTTGATCTTATAGGAAAGCTGAGAGTTCCCATCACTTAATGAAATCACAGATGAAAAAAAAAAAACCCAAATAAATAATATAAAAACCACCTAATGAGGTAGAAAGGGAAGATGCTACTGTCCCCATTTTATAGAGAAGGAAATGTTAGAAGCCAACAAAGTTACTTGTCCAAAGTAATAGAACATTGAACTCTGGATTCAAGCCCTTGTGTCATAGTGCAAAGAGAATTGATTCTGTAATCTGAGATTGATGTTGTTGAATTGTGTCTGACTTTTTGTGACCCTGTTTGAGGTTTTCTTGATGAAAATAATGGGAGCTGTATGCCATTTCCTTCTCCAGCCCATTTTATAGATGAAGAAATGGAGGCAAATGGGATTAAGTAATTTATCCAAGGTCACATAGCCAGTAAATGTCTGAGGCCAGATTAGAACTCAGATCTTCCTGACTTCAGGCCCAGTGCTTTATCCACTGAATCACCTAGCTTCTTCTAGAGTCAGAGGGCCTATGTTCAAATGGTACCTCTGACATATCTATTCAGGTGACCTTGCCCAAATCATTTTACCTTTGCCTAGCCTCAGTTTCCTCATGGTTTAAATATGGAGATAGATAACCTCTGAAGTTTCCTCCTGCTCTAAATCTATACATTTTAAAATTCAAATGTTCTTTCTCAAAGCCAGATTAATGTTCTCTATATATCTGTTCTATGCTCTGATAATAACAGTTTCCATATTTTTCTCATAATGACCTTTGTGGAAATGTATTTCTGCCTTGTACAACTACCTATAAAGCCAGATCAGAGTGATTATAGCCATTTTATAGATCGATAAGCCAAGGTTCAAATGACTTCATCGAGGTGACCTTTGAAGTCTATAACAGAACTAAACTGAATTATGTCACCAAATTTTTGTATTTTTTGTATTCCTAATCAGTACATTTTCATGAAATTAAGTTAACTTTGCTAATTGCTTCTTCCAGACTAGCTATAAGATTACAAACTATGAAAATTTCAGTTAACTAAAAATACCCCTTGCTTGTTCATTATTGCCAGAGGGACAAGAAGCCACAAATCCGAGGGCAAGAAGCTTAATACACGGACCTGCTCAATCCTTAGGATGCTGCAACCTTAGTAGCAAAGCAGTCGCCTCTCTACTTGTTTTTATTTGCATTTGTTATCCTACATAAGTGCATTTTGAGAAAAAAATAAAAGATAATAAAACAAAATTAAAGAGGAGATCTATCACCCAGAATAATCCAAGTATGAGAAAAACTGCCTTTCTGTCTTTTTTTTCTTTTTCTTTTTCCTTTTTTTTTTTTTCTTTTGGCATTGGCAAAAGAGCACAAAGTAAGAGCTGGCCCTGAGTCATATTGATTTCCCACTGCACTGGTTTCCTAAGTGCTCTGTTGATCCGTGACAAACAATAAGTTCCCTGCCTGTACATCCACATCACCTCCCCATTTGTCCTCACCTAGATTTAAGGTGCCCATATGATGAGCTGAACAAGGACATCATTTTTCTACTGGTGTCACTGGGCCAAAGCCTCTGCATAAAGCGTGATAACTAATGCTGGGCAAATATACATCGACCATAGGATATGATGGGAACAGAATAACAGAGTAACCATACACATCACGACAGAAGTAAGTCTATATGCTGTATCCCTACATGGGAAAAGCAGATGAAAATGAATTTGAGGAGCTAGCTTTTCAGCAATACCTTAAAGAACCCATTCTTCCCCCAGCTACTATCCTCAGAATTTTTTTAAAGAGGAGAAAACAGTGTATCTCTGTGACTTTGCTGCCACAGTTTTGATCTTTGTCACAGAAGACTTCCTAAGTAGATAGATAGAAAATGTGTGATTGTGCTGCTAATGGCATTGTACAGGAAATTAAGCGTATACATTTGGAGAAGGCATTAAATCAGCAGGACCTTAATTTAAAAACTTCAAACTGTATGGAAATGCAGCTTGTTCATTGCTGTGGAATAGAAAGCTACCAAGCACCCTGAGTCTGCTTATGGAAAGCATGCCAGCAAAAAGCAGGCTAGGTTGAATGTTTTAACAGTTAACAGTGTATATTCAAGGTTACAGTAACATAGCATTTCCCAGGAAATGTCACCCCTCTCTGGCCATTGTGACATACCCATCATCCTTCTTCCCCCCAAAAAAATGTCACTTGTGTATCAGGGAGTTAGGGGTGCAAGTTAAGTGAGCAAGTGACTAAATGAGTTCTTGAGAAAGTAGAGTACCAGAAGCTGGCTGTTCTGCAGCAATTTGTGGAATAACATTATGTAAAATTAATCAAAAGGGGCTGGATCTGAAACTGCTGTCAACACACCACTGATCCCCTGTGTACATAGCTCAGGATTGGCACGTACCCTGCTTTACTGCCTCCTGCTTCCTTCCGCTGTTTGTAGTCTCAGAGTTTGCACGCCTTGATTAAGGTTGGTGTGCCAAGCTATCAAATTCTAAGATGGAAAATGATATACATCTTGATGGTGGTTTATTTTTTCATCTTTTTCCCCCACAGTTATGCCCTATAACAGCGCCCATCACTGTGTGGTAGAAGTGGAAAACTTCTTGTTCGTGTTGGGAGGAGAAGACCAATGGAATCCAAATGGTAACTATTCAGTCTTTAGCATGGAACTATACCTTTCCCTGTTTGGCTCTGCTGGAGCCCCAAGGAATAGAGCAGTCAAACAGTGTGCCGAAATCTTGAGGGTCAGTCACTGAGCTAGCTGAGGGCACATCTACCATGGCATTGACACTCTGTCTGGGGATTTCACTTCTCCATGCTGTTCCCGACCCTGCATTCTTTCCCTTTCCCTTGAGGAATGCTACCATCAGCAGCAGCACATACTCTCTGGAGTAAAGGTATCAAACAAGCAGCTGTTAAAAATATTAGCCTTCATTTCCACCTCCCTTATATTCTTATTATAAAAAGTGGTGACAAGAAGTGAATTCTTCTCCCCCTTCCAAAGCTGAAGCTTTTCTTTTTTCAACATAAATCATAAGCTTGTAGTCCTAGAGCTAAAAGGAACTTCATACAGCCTAATCTCTTTAATTTTACAGATGGAGAAACTGGGACTTGGGAAGTTTGAGTGACTTGCTCAATGTCACATAAAAAGTAGCCATCAGAGATAAAATTCAAACCCAGAATTTTTGTCCTATTCTGAACTAGTTCTGTTTTCATGTCTGTAGACCTCATGATGCTTACACAGATTGTCTCCAGGTCCCCCCTTTTTTGAAGTGTTTACTTCATAAATTTACTACAAAGAAAAATTAAGTAATTTTACATGCTTCTGAGCTAAACACACAGAGAACACTGTGTCTTGCAGAAAGCACAAAATTATCAAGATATTGTTTAAAAGCTTGCACATGAAGAAGGAGCTGCCTTTGTAGCAGCCTGTGTAACAGAGACAATTATGACTGAGAAACCATAAAACAGCTTGCAGGTACACATTTTTGCTTTAAAACCCCAGAACATCCAGATGAAATTACATATACTGCATATATTTTATTGTGAATGCGCCATTTCAGCATCTGCACCAAACCAAATTATAGAAAATTGTTACATCTGTTCACTTCCCAAAATCTTAAAGAAAACCAATCCCGTTACCCTCTAGACCATTTCTTTTGAGAGAAAAGGGGGGAAATGGGACAGCCTTTGGAGAAAAACCCTTCAGCCTTATTGTCAAATCTTTTCAGATGCTGGCAGGAGGTTGGGCTTATACCCTCTGAATATCAGATACATTGCATGTGGGGAAGGTTGGATTTGAAGCAGAAGCATTTCAGATATTGATAGCCTCTCTGCTGAGTTATCCCATTAATGATGGATTTGATGCATTAGTAGGAAACTGAGAGGAATACCATTCACTAGAAGCTCTCCACTTACTTACTGCACATTATCCTGACTTTGAATTGACTGGGGTATTTCGTGACTGCACACATACTCTCCAAATAAGATATGTCTTCAAGTAAATCACACTTAGAACTTTACAGTCTGTTCCTTTTGTCAACCAAATTAAAAATAAACTGTGACAATTTTACTAATGGGTTTTTTTAATCCCATTTTAAAAGTTAACTAATAAATCTGAACTCCACCAATTATAATAGGACACTTTTTTTCTGGAAGAAAACTGAAACATGATCAACCTAATATCTAATATAATGCAATAAGATGCCCAAAACTCAAAATAGCAAATTAAATTAACCTGAGGCAGGCTATGCTGTGTTCTCTCATCCTAAAAGAATTTCCTAATTTGTACCATATTTTTTCATATGTAATAAGCTGTGAAGAAATTCTAAATTTTACCTTAATTTTCTTTTTTTTCCATAAAGGAGTACTTAGAATTCAAGATTATTCTTTCTCACCACAAGGTGCTATTTATTATTTTAATTAAGGGAAATGTTATAAATGTAAACAGTTCCACTATTTTACTCTATATCAGAAGCTACAGCAAAGCTTAGAGGTCAATTGTGTCATAGTGGGATAAGCACTGAAGAGCTGGATTTAAATCTCTGGTATCTCTGTGTATCTTGGAAAATTCAGTTGACTTTTTCTGGCTTTGATTAGGTGTGGGAGAAATGAGGGGAAACAGACTATGATCATTATGTTTTAACACTTACCAACTATAACAACATAATATCCTTTGAAAAATAACTGGTTTAACTTTCTAAGCTGCAGGGTATAGTGGTTAGGTCATGAGATTTGAAATCTAGAAGAACTGGATTCATTTCCCACCTCAGATACAAAAGCAGCTAGGAGGTACAGCACTTGAAGTGGAACAGGATTGAGTTCAAATCTGGCTTCAGATACATGCTAGCTGTATGACAGTTAAAGTACTTGACTATTCAGTACATTAACTTACTTATCTGTAAAATGGGGTTAATAATAGCACTTGCTTCCCAAAGTTGTCATGAAGATAAAATGAGATGATGTTTATAAAGTGCTAGCATTAGCCATGATTAGAGATTGTGACCCTGAGCAAATCATCAAACTTTTCTGTGCCTCTTTTTTTTTCTCATATAAAATGAGGGGATTGGATCTGGCAGCCTTTAAGTTTCCTTAGAGATCTAATGCTATCATTCTCTGAGACAAACTGATCAACCTGAGCCTAGTTAGGGGATCTGTGCTATTTCTTAAGAGGAATAAGATGATATGGCTTGGAAGTTTTTCTTTTTTTTAATGTATCTGTAACCCTCACGTGAATTTGTCAGGCTTATAGTCCATCTACTCACCTTCACTTTGCCAGGCAAGTGACTCCCCAGTTAAGGTAGCACTGGGGAGGGAAGAAGTGAACAAAGCCAAAACTGCTAGTTTTGTGAACATCTCTTCGAGAATATTAAATCATACCTAAATTATTAAATCTGGATAGAACCTGTTTCCCTTCCTCTGACTGAGGACTCCTGATAGTCCTGGTGTCATTGATATAATTCATCATTTAAGTGGCTATTGGAGGGACTAGTCATCTCCAAAAAGTGTCAGGTTGATTTTGAAATTTTATCTTTTGAGCCAATTCACAGGCTCTGTGTGACAAGTGGTGCGCACCTTCATACAGGGCTGAGCTGAGCTAAATAGGGAGTGAGCTCTTTTAGACTGAGTTATTTGAATAAATTGGAATCATCTTTCAGAACCTCAAGGAAGGAGGCCCTTTGGGAGCCCTGACTTCCATTATTTCATCTGATGCAATGAGAAACTCTAACTTTCAAAAATAGAAGCTTACTAGTATTCCTTAGCATGGTAGCATCTCTACTCTTATAGTCAATCAGCAAATATATATTTGTTCTTACTACCTGCTCAATATGATAAATGCTGAGGATATAAGGATACTAATATGAACTTATAAAAGATCCTGTAACAATAAATTATCAACCAAAGAGATCTAAAAATGCTCCCTCCTTTCTGTCTTAATCATCAAGGCTTGTTGAAAGGTTTTAAAAAGTTGCACTTCAGAAAATTTTGGCTTCTAATGGGAATTAACTGCACCTCACCATTGTCTATCTCTTACTGTGTCTCTCTTTCTCTCATACTCATATGCATACACAAATATATATACACTCATAAATCCATGTGAATATGAGAAATAATATGGCTTAATGGGCTGTGAGTAGTCCCTAAAGTCAAGAAAACCTGGTTCTAAGACTTATTTCTGACACATGTTCTCTGTACCACTGTAGATAAAATCATTGAAACTAGAGGCAACTCTTTGTTGCAAGTGAATTAGACATCTGCTTCCATGGTTGTGAATTACTTATACTAATGATATAGATCCAATCAAATACATATATACACTGTATATACATGTATCTGAGAGAGGAATATCCACAAAAGGCAGAATGGCCTAATGGATAGAAGACTTGAGTTTAAATCCTTTCTCTGACACACACTGCCTGGGTAACCATGGGCAAATCACTGAAGTTCTCCATTTAATTTCTTGTTGTCTCTAAGACTAAGTATAAATCTACACTGGAAGAAGAAATTCCCTCAGGGACAATTAGGAACCCCAGGTCTTCTTAAAAAAAAAAAATGATAGGGGCAACTATATGGCACAGTGGATAGAGCACAGACCCTGAAATGAGGAGGATCTGAGTTCAAATCTGGCTCAGATACTTAATACATATTAGCTGTGTTACCCTGGGCAAGTCACTTAACTCCAGTTGCTTTGCCAAGAAAAAAATCACCCAAAAAACAAAAGGGAGGGCAAAGGCAGACACATTTAGTGTTTATATTAATTTTAGTTAATATTTACATAACTTTCTAAGCACCAATTTGCTAAGTATTTTATAAGAATTATCTGTCAAACTTTTTTTTTTTTTTTTTTTTTTGCTGAGGCAATTGGGGTTAAGTGACTTGCCCAGGGTCACACAGCTAGGAAATGTTAAGTGTCTAAGACCAAATATGAACTCAGATCCTCCTGACTTCATAGCTAGTGTTCTATCCACTGCACCAGCTAGCTGCCCCTTCAATAAACATTTAAGTGCTGACTATGTTCCATAAACATAAATCTCTTTTTCACTTGATCTTAACAACACCCCTGTGAGGTGCTATTATTGTCCTCACTTGACAAACTGAAATAAACAGAAGTGGAGTGATTTGTCCAGGATCACAAAGCTAATAAGTGTCTGAGGTCAAATTTAAACTTGGGTCTTCTTGTTTCTAGTCATAGTGTACCACCTAGCTGCCCCTGTTTGTTCATGCATATACCTACACATATATTCAAGAGTCAGAACTCCTGGTGCATGTTTTATAGGTGATGTCTCATCAACCTCCCTATGGTTTAGGTAGATATGTCTATGTGTATAGAAAATCTCTAATGTTATCATCTAAATTTTATATATAAATGGCCAGTAAAAAAGTGGCAGTAAAAGATATTATTTCATCTAAATTTGACATTCCCCCACCCTACCCCTTGCTGTTATTACAGATCAGACTAGGTTGACTTTTGTTATCAACAAATTTGGATGATCTCTTGAGAGTGTGCACAAGATTAGATAATTTCTTTGATAAAGGAATACATCCCCCTGTTTGAGGATATTCATGGTTCAAGGTTGAGTTTTATAAGGACTATAAAGGACTTTAGGAAATATAACTTTAGAGATAGAAGGGATGTCACAGGCAATCTATACCAACCCCCTCATTTTATAGATTACCCAATTAAGGTTCTATGAGGTTAAATGACTTATTAATTTATTAATTGACTGATTTCCCAAGCTCACACAAGGAGTCAGATTTAGAGGTGGGTAAAACCAGATCCTCTAATGCCCAAATCAATGTTCTTTCCACTAGATCAAGAGCTAGTCCACTCCCATTATTAGCTCAATGCAGCCACCTAGAGACTAGGCTTCCAATAGCAGAATTGATTTTTGCTGCTTAGTCATTTTTAGTTGTGTCCAACTCTTCATTGACCCCATTTAGTTTAACCCTAAATGGCAAAGATGCTGGAATTGTTTGCCATTTCCTTCTCAATTTTATTTATTTTACAGAGAAGGAAACTGAGATAGAGATTAAGTGACTCATCCAAAGTCACACAGCTAGTAAGTATCATAATCTGGATTTGAACTTGTCTTCCCAGATGCCGTACACCAATCACATGTCACTGCCAGCACAGGTGCTACCAGGTTACCTAGGAAGGAGAAAGTTTGGTCAGAAAAACTGAGCAGGTTAAAGCTTTTGTTTTGATCAGTATTAAGTTTGGACCCATGAGTGTCCATTTTACTTCCAATCTGAGTGAGATAGGAATATCCTGTCTATTGTCTCCTTTTTTTCCCTCAAAAATGTAATGGATAAGTAGGAGGGAAATTACCAAGGCTTTAAATCAACCAGGAAGAATTGAAGCAGGAATTTCAGAGAAGGAGAAAAGATCCACCAGAGACAGACAATAGAACACTAAAGGCACCGGTAAAGTTCATGCTTGAGATAGTGTTTTCATGAATCCACAGTCCCATCTATAGAAAAATGATGGGGGAGCCTTAGGGAAGCTATGTTGCCCATAGCAAAGTAGGAAAATGGAAGATCCTATTTCAGGGGAAGACCATTTTAGTAGCTTTAGAGGAGCAAACTAACTTCTAAGGGAAGTTTGTGAGGATAGCATATCTCCTAAATTTAAACTCAGACTGATGGCTTCGCCTGATTCACAGGTTACCTAGATAATCTGGGTAATCAAGGTAGTCCTGGATTGCCCCACTCACCTCCCATCTAGATTCTACCTTGGCAGAAGTCACTTCACTGTAGGTTTATCATTGTGGAATTGCCCCCCCATAGTGAAATGTATAAGACATCTTATTTGAAATATAGCCAATTAGTTACCCAAACTCCCACAAGTATGACTGCCAAATCAAACTTTTTCCAGGAAGCTCTTAATGCTAGTTATAAATGAGTCTCACACACATAAAGGACAACTCATAAAAGAGCTTTTTGCAGTTCTTATAATCACAGGCTAGGATGTCATTTTTTTGCATAAATTATTGTGTACTAAATGAAATTTCCATCTATAAATAAGTCTCCCTTTAATTTCAGACATCCTAGGATAAATCCAAGCAGGGAGATGTCTACTACACTGGTCTTGTTTAGAGTTCATAAAATCATATTTCAGTTAGAAGGTACTTTAATGGCTGTCTGATTGAATTAACATAAAAATAATAATGACCTCTTCTATGACATACTAAGTTCATGGTCATCCTAACTTTGTTTGAAGAGTTCCAAAAAAGAGGGATGATACCCCAAAGGAATCCGTCATCACCCAGTGTAGATCGTACCACTTTTGGACAACTCTGATTGCTGGGAAGTATCTTTTCCTGCCCTAGAGTCTAAAGTAGCATCTGAAAGTTCCATTGATTACTCCTAGTTTCATCCCCTTGGTCAAGTACAAGTTTTAATCCTTCTTCTATATGTTAGTCCTTTATATAATTGAAAATAGCTACCATCTTTCTCTGATCTTTATTTGCTTCTTCTCCAGGCACATCATCCAGGCACAGTTTCTTCACTTTACTCTCATATAGCATAAAACAGGATCTTTATAATTCTAGCTTCTCTTCTTAGGATACTTTGCAGCTAATTAATGTCCTTCCCGAAATGTAGTGCTCAGAATTTAACACTATACTCCAAATAATCAAGGCAGAGTATCTACTTATTACTGGTTCAATTAATCAATTGACATTAGTTAAGTACCAGCTACATGCCAGTATTGTATTATGCACTAGAGACATCAAAAAAAAAATTAAATAATCCTTCCTCCCATGGAGTTTACATTCTATCAAGCCAAAAGTGCACATTCCTATAAATTATTTCAGCCTAAAATTTACCTGCTGTTTCATAATTGACCAATTGCAATCTTCAGGCTTCCAAAACTCCAAAATCTTTTTCAAATAATTTGTTATCTAGCCATGACTCCCTTATCTTATGCTTGTAAAGTTACTTTTTTGAATCCAGGTGGAAGACTTTGCAGTTATTCCTAGTAAATTTTAGGTGACACAGTAGATAGAGTATAGGTCCTAAAGTCAGAGAGTTTTATTTATCTTCATGAGTTCAAATCCAGACTTATACATTGGTTAGTTGCATAATCCTGGGCAAGTCAGATTGCAGCAAGTTTGCTTCAGTTCCTCATTTGTAAAATGAGTTGGTGAAGAAAATGACAAATCATCCAGTACCTTTGCCAAGAAAACTCCAAATGGGGGTCTCAAAGATTCAGATGTGACAAACCATTGAACATTTTATCTTATGAGATTGGCCCCAGTATTTTAGCCTAACAAGATGTTTTTTATTCTGATTCTACCATCCAATATGTCAGCTATTACTCCTAGTTTTATGTCATCTGACAATCTGATAAATTATCAATACCTTTATGGTACCATAATCTCATTTTAAATAAATCCAGGAAAAACAAAATAAAACAAAAAAGACAACCTTTTGCATACAGTATGAACACTAGATATTGCTATTTAGGTTGGTCAATGCACCACTGTCATGCCAGTAATTAATATTATCAAAGACTGGAAGAATTCCTGGAATGGACCAGTGCCCTACAACTGAATGACATCCTTATCTTGTTCCATGGTAAGCAAGATCACATTTAAAACATGTGATAACTTGCTTTAGCCCCTTCCTCACATTTTGTCCTGTAATAAAACAACTATATCATTAGATCCTTTTTTCATTTGATGACTTGTCCTGGGCTGCAACAACTTCCAAAGGAATTCACTCTAGCTCAAGATAAGATATCACAAGGTAGATCCTCTACCTTGAGCAAAGGCATAGTACTGATTTAGAGGCAAAGTCAATTTTGACCATCTATCCCCAAAAAGTCAGGGCTCATCAACCTTCATCACTAAAAAAAAAGAGGGCACTTTCTTGTGAATTATCAAATAAGGAGACTTCCAGACATAGAAAGAGACATTAATGGTAGTAACAAGCTGGTCCTGCACTAACCCTTTTTTTTTGTAAAATAATGAAAGTGTCTCCAGAGTTATCATGGGCTAGGACACTGTTAACATAAAATTTATGCTAAAGAAGAAAGATCTATTCCAGGAGACCTTTTGCCCTACCAGTAGCATACTATTCACATCAGTTAACAGTGAGAAAAATGATACTGTGATGAATAGAGTTAGAGAATTAGGTTGGAAGCAGATTTTAAAGGACTTAATCAATAGAGGAATTTTCATTTTACACTAATAGCAATAGGTAGCAATTAGCTGGTGCATTGAATAGAGTACTGGGCTTGGAATTATGAAGACTGATTCTATTAAGTTCAGATCTGGCCTCAGACACTGGCTATATGATTCTGAGTAAATCACTTAATGCTGTTTGTCTCAGTTTCCTCATCTGTAAAATGAGTTAGGTAAGGAGATGTCAAACCACTAAGTATCAAACCATCTTTGTCCCCCAAAAAAAACCCTAAATGGAGCCACAGAAAGTTGGCTATGTCAAAAGAAGAAAAAGCAATAGGGAACCTCTGTAATTTTGAATAGGCGAGTGACATGACAAAATCTGTACTGAAGGAAAATCACTTTGACAGTCCACTATGGAGGCTAGCTTGGAGTGGGGAAAATTTTGACTCAGGGAGATGAAATGGAAATAAATCCTAGAGAGTTATAAAAACTTTCACTCAAGGACAGAGAAAGATGGAATCCAAGACTACTATTAATGTGGGAGCTCACCTGAATCTGTGACCGTGTCCCTATTTACTGAACCATAAACCCACTGCTGTGGTATAAAATAATCACTCTGGCTTCCCTGGAACTCAGTGGGCTAGTATAATGAACACTAGCATCAGGCCCTTTCTTTGACCCTGCCTTAAATATCCCTGCTCCTAATGAGTGAGACAGAGGAGTGATCATGAGCAGCTGCTCCTAGTGACTGGCCAGCTGCTGCTGCACCTGCATTTTGGCATTCTGCCTCTCCATGTGTTTTCAATCCCATGGAGACGGTGTATCCTTGATTCCTACATTGGCCCACATCAGGGAACATTAGTCTTTAAGTTATGCTTTTCAGAATCTGTTCCTTGTGTACTACTCATCCTCATTCTCTACCCTCTTCACTGATTGTTACTGTTATCCTAAGTCCTGTCCTATTCACCTCCCCCTTCTCTCTATGACAGTATTCTTTCCATTCTTCCCATGATGGTGAATATTCCACTCTCAGCCTTGTGTTAAATATAGATATTATAGATTGCAGGCCTGCTATAGCTTCCTTGTCATGTTGCTGATAGAGCACTCCTTTCTCTGCATACACAAAGTAATCTAAAATTTATGGATTTATGTACTGTAAATTAAAGAAAAGGCAGCAATTTTGCATTACAGAATGTAAACTCTTTGAGGGCAGGAATCGTTTCGTTTTTGTCTTTGTATTCTTAGGACCTAGTACAATGCCTGGTATCTAGGCTAGAAAGAATATGATTGTGTTCTCTAAACTTTTTGATCACAAACCTTTATCAATAAGGAGTTCTTAAACACATATTCCCAATATCCATTTACTTATTTATAAATTATATATATATATATATGCTACATACATAAATAATATACATATGTGTATGAATAATATGTTGCTACTTTACTAATAATTATGTTATTTTAATTATCCATAATTAATAGATTGCTGGTATAGCATGAGGAAAACTCATCTTCCTGAGTTAAAATCTGAACTCAGACACTTATAGCTATGTAACTCTGGCCAAGTTACTTAATCTTGATTGCCTCCGTTTCTTCATCTTTAAAATGAGATAGAAAATGAAATAGCAAGTCACTCTAGTATCTTTATCAAGAAAACACCAAAGGGGTTTAGAAGAGTGAAATGACTGAATAGCAATAAACAGACAATAATTATGCAGCATAAAACTGGGGGGAAAATAAAAATTTTAAAAGGATAAGATAAAGATGAAATAATATTTAATCCTAAATAAATAGAAAGTCATTGGATTTGATAGTTTAGAGAGGACAAGGTCAGACCTGAATACAAATTATTTTGCTAGTTGCGTGGATGATGAATTACAATAAGGAAAGATTTGAGTCAGGTGGACTGAGTAATAAAATATTACAATAATCCAGGTGATAGGGAGTGAGGCCCTGAAGTAACATAGTAGCTATGAGAATAGAGAGCATAGGATGATATGGGATAAAGTAAAAACTGCTAGGTGGCAAAAGGTAGAAAGACCCCTGAATGTGGAGTCAGAAGAACCTTGGTATACACAACCTACCTCAGACACTTACTAGCCATGGACCATGGGTAAGCATTTAAATTGTCAGCCTCAGTTTTTTTTTGTTTTTTTTTAATCTACAATTTAAAAAAAAAAAAATAGTATAACTTTTCCCCAAGATTATTGTGAGGGTAAAATGAAATGAAATTTATAAACTGTTTCCATACTTTAAAGTGTTATATGAATGTTAGCTTTTCAAACTGACAATATTTAGAAACCAATTAGATTTGAAGTTGGGAACGTAGCTGATTAGGATAGCCATGCCTTTGACAGTAACAGGGAGGTTTAGAAGAGGGAGGGGTTTGAGATGTGTTATGCAGTATGAGCGTCATCCTGGGCAATTCAATTCCACCAAAAATGAAAAAGATGAAGAGAGCTCTTATAGAATACTGCCTAGATCCTGAGCCTACTAAAAGGTGCAAAGCCTACCACAAGGGTCCCAAGCTGAAGCCATGGAGTGATCCGACAGAGCAGAATGGGTATATTCTGGAGGCTGGAGGGATTTTCTGAATAAAACCTGTTTGGCATATGCACTGGTAAGGATCAGGTCTCACTACTCTGAGGGGCCTTGTCAAGGCAGAAAGGGAGAGGTGGAGAGTTAACATAGAGAAGGGAAGAAAAGTGAGGAAGTGTGATTGTTTGGGAACACAAGCTCTGGGTTAGATTAGTCATCAGGGAGAGTGAGATACATCCTTCCTCACCCTCTGATCAAGTAGTCATAAACTATTAAGAATACACCAAGGTCCCTGCAAAGATGTAAAACCCACTTTGTAGACTACTGGCCTAGAGCAGGGATTCTTAAACTTTTTCCACTCACAACCCTTTTTACCCAAGAAATTTTTACATGACCCCAAGTATATACTATATAAAATAAGTATATAAATCAAACATATACTGATGATAAATCATAATTTTGTGACTTCTATATTGTTATAGGATCCCATATGGGGTCACTAACACTTTAAGAACCTGAGTACTAGCTGGCATGCAAATAAATAGAAAATAGGGATGTACCCTTTTATCAAAAGCACTCAGAGAGGCCCTATATGCTCTCAAACCTAAACATCTCTGTCTTTACATCCTTCTATGCTGTGGGCATATCACCAAGATAGAAGAGAAAAATGAGCTCATGGGTACGGCTGCCTGGTACTATACTACCCCCTAAGGTAAATGCTTTTCCTTGCAGAGTGTGCCCATAACAAAGGCCAGAGCTTTTAGCCCCACTACCAGAAAGGCCCTGTCCCAGTACCAGTACTGTGTACAGCTGTGATAGCATTCCTTATTCTATTCTTATACATTACTTCCCTCCAGACCTCAGCCCTATTCTTACTCTTTATCATTTATCCTTTTATCTCCCTCTAAGCTATTTTTCTACTGATCCCCCACCCTACTCCATTTGAGCTACTCCCAGACTCTGTCGTAGGACCTAGAAGATATACAAAGGAAGTCTTCAAGAAACCATCAGTAGTATATGAGAGGAATCTCTCAGTATCAGGCTATAACATGGAGATCAGAAGTCCTTCATATCTCAACTTGGAAATTTGAACACATTTTTTTCCCCAAAAATACTTCTGTCATAAAACCTATAGATACACAACCAATTTGTACATTAGGGGCTATGTCTGCCTATCTATACATTAAGTAGAATTTGGAGTTCCTCTTTGTGAGTTTACTTACAAATACATTAACAGAGATTTTGTCATATTGAGAGCACTTAGGGTTGAATTCTTAGTTGCTTCATGGAAATTGGTGCATGCTATTTTGCTTCAGACTTCCTGATTTACTGTCAATCTGTATGTAAACTAAGGTGCATTTTAATATCAAGGAAGCATTAATATGCTTCTGGGGCTTGACAGAAGGGATAAGCTAGTTAACCGGCTTAGGTCGTTCATGTTTCCCATTCTAACAAACACACTCAGAATATGACATCGGAGAAGATTCTTCCTCAATGCACACCTATAATTCCCCCTAGCTTGTACTAAAGGAATATTCTGAGCCCTCCAGCAAAAAATGGCTCTCCCCTAACCTGATTCATTCATTACAGTAGCTCTCTTAGCCATTTTTACAAAAACAAAAAGGATTTTCCTCATTTATGGATGGGGTGAAAAGGCAGGTTAAACCATTTAGGTTTTGTTTATGGGGCCATGAGACAGATGGTACAACAGAAAGAAGGCTGGATTTGGAATCAGTGGCCTGAATTCAAATCCCAGATCTGCCATGGGAATGATTTGCTTAACCTTTCAAGGCCTCAATTTTCCCTTTGTGAAATAAGGGGTCCAAAACAACAACAATAATAGTAGTATGCATATATAATTTTAAGGTTTACAGAGCTTTTCTGATTTGATCTTTATGACAACCCTGGGAGAGGTATTTATTATTCTTATTATTATCCCATTTTACAATTGAGGAAGCTAAGACATATGGAGGTTAAGTGACTTGATCAGGATCACAAAACTATAAGATGGAGCTGGCCCAATGCTCCATCTACAGGGTCACCAAGTTCCAAAGTCTCTTTTATTTCTAAGTCTATCTTGCCACTGGACCCAGATAGCTCTGGAGGGGAAAGTGAAGCAGGTGACCTTGTACAACTCTCCCTCAAATCTAATTCACTTGCATATTATGACATCACCTCTCAGATATCATGGTCCTCTTTGAGAATGAAGGACACACAATAAAATTTTATAGACAAAGATATTATATTCAATAAGAAAAGGAGAGAAGGAAAAAAGCATTTATTAAGACCTACTATGTTCCAGGTTCCATTCTAAGTGCTTTACAAATATTATCTACCTGAATTTTCATAACAACTTGGGAAGTAGGGGCTATTATTATTTTTATTTTACAATTGAGAAAAATGAGGTAGATAGAAAATTAAGTGATTTGACCAGAGGCACATAGATAGTAAGTGTCTGAAACAGAAATCAAATCCAAAATTTCCTGCCTCTAAGCCCAACACTCCATCTACTGTACCACCAAAGTAAGCAGTGTGACATGCGGACCAAAAAATGCCTAACACCTCCTAACCACTTTAATTTAATTAACATTTCCAAAATGGAGTGCCAAAATATAGACACTGCATGTTTTACACTTGTTTTGAGTGTCATTAACTTCAAGCATTATTGAATGCAATTCTTTTGTTGAACACGTCCCTCTTCTTGCTTCTCTGATGAACAATATCCCTTTTTATAAAAGCAGTTGAGTTGTATAATACAGTCATTTTCATCTAAGTGTACTGTGTCTTAAGTGCCACATGAATGTATTTTTACAGGAAAACACAGTACAAACTTTGTCAGCCGATACGACCCCAGATTTAACAGCTGGATCCAGCTCCCACCCATGCAAGAAAGGTAAGAGTATTTTCTGTGTTGTCTGTATTTTCTCTGGCTGTCCTACAAACAATATTCCCAATTTGTGATTTTCAAAAATAAAGTAACGAGGGGTGGCTAGGTGGCCCAGTGGATAGAGCATTGGCTCTAGGAAGAAGAGGACCTGAGTTCAAGTCTGGTCTCTGACACTTACTAGATGGGTAATTCTGGGCCAGTCACTTAACTCTGTTTGCTTCAGTTTCCTTATCTGTAAAATGAGCTAAAGGAGGAAATAGCAAACCATTCCAATATCTTTGCCAAAAAACAAACAAACAAAAATAAAAACAAAGAGTCAGCCATGACTGAAGTGACTTAACAATAAATACTATGTGGAAGGCGCTGTGGTAGATGTTGAGGATGCAGAATCAATACCAAAACTCTCAAGGAGCTTACACATTGCAGCTGTCAGTTTTTGTTCACCCTTCTACTTTAAAATTATAATCTATCCTGTCATGAAACCCAGAGAAATGATGTTACTATTGTTTTAATTTTACATATTAAACAGCTGCCTTATATATTCACTTTCCCAAGTCCACCTTTTACAACTCGGATCCTAAAGTCAGAAAGGAACAAAGTTTCAAATGTAAAGTATACACTTGCTTTTTTATGAAAACATATTGCTTTCTTCCTTTGCTGAAATTCCATGGCTTCCTCCTAAACCTGACCTAATCTTAGCTTCCTAAGTAAGGACCTGAAAAAGACTAGGATAATGACAGTAGCTTTCAAAATCATAACCATAAGAATGATCATAATATTTAAAGATCTTTAGCACAGTGTTCTATGATAAATCTTTTATTTGTCATGAAATGCTTAAGTCAGTCTGAATTGGAACAACTCTAAAGTGTGATGATGATCACAACATTAAGATTTCATCATCCCAAAAGAAGTTTCCCGTTTTTCCCCTTGAGCCCAACTCCAGCAAAAACCTACTTCTGTCAGTTATCCATGAATTAAATAGAATGAAACCATTTTGTTCATACATGCATATTCACATGCTGGAATTTGAGGCACCATTGTTTCTATCCAAAGTGACAGATGGCTCTACTTAAGCAAACATTAACTACAACTTTTTTTCCTCTAGAGGGAAATTCAGGAAAGTTTCTGCATCCTTTTTTTGTCTTTTTCTTTCCTTCATAATCCTTTGTTCTCCAACAATATTTTTTAAGAAAATATTTCCTTCTTAGATAACCTCTACTATGTCAATAAGCTGTGTCAAAGATGAATTGCAAATTAAAGAGAAATCTCGCAATAATACTCTTGATTCCAAAATATGCATTAATAGAGCATGATGGTATGAATTGAGACCATAAAGAAATCCCAATTCTTAAATCCTTACTCTGTATAATTTAGTCAAAAGTTACTTCCAGGTCAGGGAGAATATAGTCTTGAGAAATGATGAGATCCAAGGTATTATGAGCCTCATAGGTCTTTTAAATATAATATCTAATTCAGACATTCTTCAAAGCATTATTTTAAATCATTGTAGCTTTCTTAGGTGCTACTCACATGAACTGGAAGATCCCTAAGGTCTTTCCTCAGTATATGCTATATGGCCTTCTCCATGGGCTTTATACTCACCATTAATATTACTCTCTCATTCTGTCTTATAATCACAACTATTTAAAATAAGATTTTAAAAAATACAAAGAAAATAAAAGAAATTTAATCTATTTCGAAATGTCATCTTCTCATCACAATAGTCCCCTTTGCTGGGGGCTTTAGACCAAGATAATTAACCTTCATGCCTTCAGCTTGGGATGCATAACTCACGTCGCGGTCAATTATCTCACTGTAGAGCCCCTAAGGATGGGAAGTATTGCTGCAAAACCTAATTAGTAATTTTTTTTAAAAATGTGTATTGTTTACTTGATAGTCCATAATGACTTCCTCTGAGGCATTATGGCCTATCATGGCAGGGTCCTACTTAGACAATTTTTAGCAGATCATTGACCTGATAAAAGGAGCTGCTATGGTCTGCCGGCACCCGGCAGCCACCGATGACAGGATGGACTGTTTAACGTTTCTTTCTGAGTCATTATGGTCTATCATGTCAGGTCCCTACTAAGAGAATTTTTTTTTTTAATTCAGAACAATCAACTCGATAGACCAAATAAAGAGCTTCATATAGTACTGAGTGGGAAAAGGCAGATCTCACAGAAGCCCAGCCAGTCTTCAAGATTCAAATCTCCTATGGCTCACTTTACTCAGACAGTAAAATGAAATTTTGCTGTCATCAAAACACTTCCACTCAAAATAACAAACAAGATCAGTAATCACTATGGATTAATCAGCGTATGAGAAAGGAAAAGAGAGAGGAAGGAGGAAAGGAAGAAAAGAAAGAAAAGAGAGGAAGAAGGAAGGAAAAAGGAAAGGAAGGAAGACAGAAGGAGAGATAAAGGGACAGAAGGTAGGAGGGAGCATCATAGGTTAAAAAAAAAAACCCAATTTTTAGTATGATAGCTTCCTTTTAAAAAGAGAAGAGATAGGCAATTTTATGATCAGTTTATAACAATGGTTTTTCTTCAAACTGGGATAATGATTTGGGTAATCCAGACTCATGCTTTGGAGGCATAAATAAACTGATCATCTTACCTCGAGAGGCCAGAAAGAAATTCTCCTCATCCCATAGGCCGTACTACACTATACTCAACCATGTTTACTAGATTATGTTGTGATTTTTTTTTTCAAAAACTTCTTTCAGAAATATCAAACATTGCTTCAAACTAGGAGTATGATAAACAATCATAAACCAACATGTTCTCATTGCATATAGAATTTGTTGGGTGTCTTCTGAGCTTTTTTTCTTTTCTTAAAAGCAGTGAAATAATCTAAGCCAGTGAAGTCTTTTTCCAGTTTTGCAAAAAAATATATTCACAAGGTAAAATCTTATATATTGGAATTAGAGCAAATTAATAGTCATGAACTATTAAAGTTCAACATGTATAAAGTCTATCCATTTATACATGTTGAATTTTCTTGAAAAGAGGAACTGTATTTTTTCTTTCTTTGTAATTCCAGTGCCTGCCACATAGTGAGTACTTAATAATTGCTCACTGACTAAGCTGGTATTTCTTTAGTGTAATTCATGAACATTTTCACTTTGGGGTATCCAAAATTCTATTTAGAGTGACTCATAACCTTTTATATTGGAATTTCTATGTAAAATTAAGCAGTCTTGGCAAGTAAAAAAAAAAAATCTGACTTTTTTTTTTTTTTCATTTCACTCTTAACAGTGACACTCTGTGGATGAAGTTAGGAATACATGTAAAGATTAAGAAAATATTAACTTAAAAGAGCAAATTCTGAAAAGCTCTTTTTTTTTGTACAAGGATAGAAATGTAGGCATTCTTCATAGGTGAGAACAAAAGAAAAAAAAATTCTCACATCTATTAAAGGGAAATATACTTCAGAATTCAATAAAATATCTGGTTTAAAAATTACAATATCTACTTTTTTTGTTAGTTTAATAGATTTTAGCCATTCTGGGAGAACCTCCAGCTGTTATTCCATGTAGATATGCACAAACACACACACACACACACGAAATTGTTGCTTTTTAAAGAAATCAGAAACAAGCAAATGGATACTTTCAAAGGCTTGCAATGGTATTATTGATGTAAGTTAGTATCATGAAGAAATGTAATGTGCTGTATACATTTTGAGTGATTTTTCAATTGTATCTAACTCTTTGTGGCCTCATTTGAGGTATTCTTTGCAAAGATATTGGAGTGGCTTACTATTTCTTCCTCGAGGCTCTACATGTAGTATATACTTAAGAAATGTGTGACCAATGAATATTCTAAGCTTTGTGTTTTTGGTTATAGATCAATATTTTAGTTTCATAAATAATTAACATGAGAAGGAAAAGCTGTAGCAAATGCTGGTTAAAATATTTCTCCAAGGAAAGTTTATAAAGAGTAAAAAAAAAAAAGAAATACCAATTTTCACAGAGAAAGACTAAATACATGCTCCTTGAGAACAAATAATTTTCCTTTTTGTCTTTGCATCTTCAACACCTAGCATAATTTGGCAAATAATAAGCACTTAAGAATTACATGCTGATTTTATTTAAATACTGTATCTTAGTTGGGAAAACCAGTTATCTTCCAGGTTATATGTCCTTCAATTAATTATAGCCCGATATGGAGTAAAAGAAAATATACTCAAATTAACTTACCTCAATTATGGTCCTGGCTTGGCTTCTCATTTGCTGTGTGACTCCCAGAACTCACCTGATTTTTCAACCTGCTTTATTTGGTATAATATTTATGTAGTTTTATTCTAACAAAAAATTCTTCTTTTCCTTACTTTTGCCTTTTTCTTGACCTATGCTCTTCCTTCTGGCTTTTTTACAGCACAGATTCAGCAATTTTTCATGAATACCTAATAAGTATTATATAGAAGATACAAAGATAAATGAGAATTTTCCAATCTTGCAGGGTAAATAAGTTGTATACAAAAAGTCAAATTATGAGAATGTGATATGTACTCTTTAAGAAAAACAGTTGTCTAGGGTACAGAAGAGAGAAAGGTCTATTTTTAGTTTTAGAGTACTGACTTTTTCATATATTCACAAATCATCCTTGAACAGAGACAGCACTAAGCTTTGTGAAGTTCCTATTTTAGTTAGGATATGAACTGCTAACAGTAGAACAAGAAATCAAGAAAAAACTGCAAAATAACTGCTTCCTCTTACATGGAAAAAATAGATCCAAAATTTGGAATTAAACTTCTTCAGAATAAAATGCATGAATAAAAATGCCATATTGTAGTTAATAGGAATTATTTTTTAAATCATTGTCATCATTATTAATCAATGAATGAGTCAGTCAGCAGGTATTTTTTTTTTTTTAATTACCTACAGTATGCCAGGTCTTTTGCAAGAAGTTAGAAATACAAAGACCTAAGTAAAATAGATCCTGCCTTGAAAAACTTTGCATTCTATCACATGAGAATGCAGCCAAGTACCATGTTTTTTAAAGAAATTAAAGACCCTTCCTCCCACATACTCATACATACCAATTCCCGAATGACAGGAAAATACCTATAAATGATTACTATATTGAGAAAATAATGACCCAATAGTTAGTACAGATGATTTAAAGCTGAAAATGACCTAAGAGGTTAGCCAGGCCAACTCATTCAAGGTCATACAAATAGTTAGCAAAAGTCTAGAACTCAAATCAACATTCCCTGAATTAGCCACCTCCCTCCATGAGAAATTAACCCCTAAAATTTTCATGTAAGTAATGAATAAGAAATGCATTGTTCCAATCAGAATATAATTGTCCTTTTTTTTTCTTTTTTTTTTTTTTTAAGGAATAAGGCTTTCTAAATAAGATGGTAAAATATCTAGAAGAAAAGTAAAAATTCAATTAGTCTGAATGTTCTCTATAAACATTTGAATGTGTACCCATGTAATACAGCTGGATGACTCAATGATATTGTTTTTTTGCTTTTCATGCAGATGTGTTAAGACAGTATAGCTACCATATAGTAGAGAATTAAACCTTAAAGTGTTAGGTGGTGAAACGGTCATTAATTGAGGGAGGGAAGTTTTTATTTAGTATAGCAGTAGGGCAAGATTCCTGTCCTTGGTACTATCATTGCTCAAATTTTTTTTTCTTGCAAGCTAGACTTATTTTCTGTGATTTCTTTCCTTAAGAGAATGTGTAAAAATGAGTAGGGCTTTTATTTTACTTGATGTCCTTCTGAAGCTGTGATTGTTTATAAATTACTAAACAGTGTCACCATTCATTTGACTTCATAGATATTTAAATTCACTTTTATGTGGAAGTATTTAAAAAAGACATAATAATTCCTCAAACTTAACCTGCAAAGACTTTACTCCCTTGAGAAATGAAGTTTTCTTTGTCAGATAAGTGTTCTTAAAAAACAATCTCCATCTTCAAAGGGGAAAGATGTTGATGCTGGTATTTCTACTCTGACTGGAGCTTTGAATTGATGATGTCTATCATCATACCTCTTAAGAAATTAGGCTTTAAAAGTGTCTTGTACCCTTAGATAAATATTAAGCAGTAATCAATTTATTCAAAGCCAAAGTACAAAAAAAAACAGTAGGTCTGAGTTAGTAACAAAAAATTCATGTTGGAAGACTTATTTGGAAGAGGTGGTTGAGTTGTTATACAACACAGATGTAGAAGGAAGCTCAGACATTATTCAGCTCCCTTCTTCCCTCACATTCCAAATGAGAAAACTGATTTAAGGTTAAAGCCTGAATCATGGAAAATAAGTCAACAACCATAGACAGCTAGATGCATAGTAGTTAAAGTACGAGGTCTGGAATCAGTAAGACTCATCTTCTTGGGTTCAAATTCAACCTCAGACACAACTAGCCATGTGACCCTGATCAAATCACTTAACGCTGTTTATCTAAGTTTCCTTATCTGTAAAATAAGCTGGAGAAAGAAATGGTAAGCCACTTCAATATTTTTGCCAAGAAAACCTCAAATGGAGTCACAAAGAGTTGGACATGACTGAAAACTACTGAACAATAATAAAACTTCATGTTAAAAGAAGGTTAGCTCTTTCATAGATAGTACAGCAGTTATACTTTGAGGCAATATTTCCTTCACTTGTCCCACATGAGATAGTCAGCAACTGAAAGCTAGCTTAGCCTGTGCTCCTTCTAAGAAGAGAGGAAATATGATATATTAGAAAACATATAAGTCTTATACTCAAGAGACTAGAATCCTGGGAAATCTGTTTCCATAGCAATACTCAGACTTGCAAAACGACCTTATATGTGCATTGTGAAAATTTAGTAAACTTTTGAAGTGCCAAAAATGTGTTTTTATCAATTGTGAAAAATAAATAAAAAGACTGAACATGAGAGAAAAACTTTGAAAGGAGACCAGAAAAAAAAAAAAAAAAAAAAGAATGAACTCTCCCTCTACTGATATATAACATAATTACAAAATTATATAATCTCAGAATGAGAATGACCCTCAGCAGCTACCTGGTCAAACCATGATAAACCAAAAATCCCTTCTTCAACATACCTATCACCCAATCTTTGTTTAGGGGCCTTTCTGAAGGGGAAACATTTTACCTCTTGAAATATCCATTTTATTATATATAGAATCATAGCTCAATAGTTGAAAGAGATTTTATATAGCTTTAAATGACTATTTATTTGATTTTATTTATTAAGCATCTACTATATGCCAGGTACTGTCCTAAGTGTCCAGAATACAAAGAAAAGCAATGGGTAATCCCTGCTATTCAGGAACTTACTATCTAAAGGAGGAAACAACTAGTAAGCAACTATGTTCAAACAAGCTACCTACAGGATAAATTGGGAAGGAAGTCAGAAGAGGGAAAGTGCTAGAATTAAGAGAATTAAGGAAAGGTTTCCTTAGAATGTAAGATTTTAAGAAAGGTGGGACTTGAAGGAATCAGTAGACAATGATGCGGAGGGACACCGTTCCAGGAACAGAGGAGAGTCAATGAAAGTACCCTAATTCAGGAGTTTTCTTCTTACATTTGACCTAAATCTCCACATTCTGCCCATTTTTCCTCATTCCACAACTTGAGGACAAGAAAAGTCAATATCTTTTCTATGTGACAATCTTTCACATACTTGAAAACAGTTTGAAAATATGTTTCATCCCCATGCCTTCTCTCCTCCAGCTAATAATTCTCAATTCCTTCAACCTATCCTCATAGGATGTGATCTGGAGGATCTTCAGCACTCTACTTGCCCTTCTCTGGACATTACACAGCTTATGAGTAACTTTCCTTTATTTAAGGCCCAGTACTTGGCATAATACTCTAATTGGCACCTGACTAGGAGGGAATACAACGGGAATATCATCTTCTGAGGCCAGAATTCTATGCCTTCATTAGAACAGACAATTATAACATTGACCTTTTAAAAACTATTGTATCATGATATTTGTTTGCTGACTTTCACTGATTTTATTTTGTTTTTACATTTTTCTTCTCTCTTAACATAAGGCCGCCCATTTCCATGCCAGACAGCTAAAGTGTAAAAACAGTTACAGATTCAACATATCCTCTTTGTATCCTGAGTTACATCTTACTCACTCCTAAATCCAGAGGCTCCCAAGAGGGACAGGCTATGTGCTAGAAATCAGAGATGGTTCAAAAGATCCATCTTCTATCTTAGAAACATATATTTACATCTTAGAAACATAAGGTTCCTATTCAAGCTGGTCCTGTTCTCCGTTTCCTGTGAATTTATTGTTCTGGGACAGAAGGTAGTTCACTGGCTGCTGCTATTTCTGCCATATCAGTAGCCCACATACAATCTTAAATTTAGTTGGCAAGCTCAAGGTCAGATAGTCTCAGTAAGTCTGAGGGTTTTACATACACACACACACACACACACACACACACACACGCATACATACACTTTAATTACTTTAATTTCAGGAGTAAATGTCATCCTAAGGCAAGAGGGATGTCCCACAATAGTCTGTAGATAATGTTGAGTCAGAAGCCCCATTATAAAAGAAAAAGAAGTTGATGAAAAGAGAATTATTTAAACTGTCTTGATATCATCCAGAAAACTAATCACCTTGCCTTTGAAAACATAAGGCAGTAAGTCTAGTTAACACCAGATCTTGAGAAGAGACCCTGATGTTAGTCCTGAGTCACTTGTGAAAATTGGTCTGTAGATGAAATGCCTTTGGAGCAAAGAGGCAAGATTTAAAACATTGGGTTCCCTTAAGAGAAGAATATGAGGGAAGTTGTTCTATTTGTAATACTGCACAGGGAAAAAAATATGAAAATAATAATTGAAGAAAAATTTTGATGATGTGGTTCTCCTGGTAAATTGGGAACAATGACCCTTGAAGGACCATAAAGAAAGTGAATGTCAAGATAATTTATTATTGTTACATTATCTGCCTCATTTTTCACTTTGTCTTCCTGAGCTCTGAAATTCATGCAAGGTACCAAATGCTCCAAACATTAATGAACACCTTTTTCTCCATCCAGAGCATAAAAATATCTGAAATCACTAGCATGTAGATTTCTCTTTAGATGAACAGAGATAGAAATTGGATTTGTGGGGATTTCATTGGTAAAGGGAACTTCTGAGTGAGAAAACTCCTTTTACCAATGCAAGTCAGCACCTTTCTCTGAAACTTAGAACTAGTCAGTGTTAAAAGAGAGAGTTATGTCAAAAGAAAGAGAAAAGCATGCTCTGCCCTCAAGATGATCATATTCTAATGAAGAAAATGCATGTAAATGACTACAGGCATGATTATATACAGAGTTTATAAAATGTATTTTCTGTAGGAGGCTCCTGGATAGGTGGGTAGAAGGAATAATGAGCTTAGAAAGGCTTAGAACAATGAGTGGCATTTATATATGTGTGTGTGTGTGTGTGTGTGTGTGTGTGTGTGTGTGTATAACTTAGAAAGAGTCACATAGCCAGGCTGTGTGAAAGGACAGATTTGAACCCAGGACTTGCTACTTCTAAGAATAGTTTTCTATCTCTTACACCATTCTCCTTCCCTTTAGATGGTGACAATTAAAATTAAGAATTTTAAATTACATTTATAATATAAACATGATGGCTATAAATTTGTGTGTGTTTTATATGTGTACATATGTATAGTCTTCAAAAGTTTGGGACCCTCTCTGAGGGGACTTCCTTCACTGACTTAGCTGACTGGGTCCATGTAATTTTTCAAATAAGATTTCTCCATTGCACTATTAATTTTCTGTGGGTTGTTGCTTTTCCCACAGGAGAGCCAGTTTCTATGCATGTCGCCTGGATAAACACTTATATGTTATTGGTGGGCGGAATGAAACCGGATACTTGTCCAGTGTGGAATGCTATAACTTAGAAACCAATGAGTGGCGGTATGTTTCCTCGTTACCCCAACCTCTGGCAGCTCATGCAGGAGCCGTGCACAATGGGAAAATATACATTTCAGGCAAGTCCCTGATCCAATTTCTATTAGTAACAATGTCTACCAGCCACGCTCCTCATTTTCACGTCTGTTTATTTCACAGGGGGTGTTCACAATGGAGAGTACGTCCCATGGCTGTATTGCTATGACCCTGTTATGGATGTCTGGGCCCGAAAACAAGATATGAACACAAAACGAGCAATCCACACTTTGGCTGTAATGAATGATCGGCTATATGCAATTGGAGGAAACCATTTGAAAGGTCATATTTTTAATCACAATAATATTTGAGGTCATACTTCTTGCTAAGGGGATGCTTATTAGCTAATCATAGTCAACCAAGTAAAAAACATGTTGACCAAATAAAATCTGCTTTGTGCAAATTAGCAGTACCCTTGAGCAGGCCTTTATTGGGTCTTTTATGCAGACAGGATTATTTTAAATTTAGGATAATTCTGCACACATTAAAGAAATGAATAATGAAGTCCAAAGGTAATAAAATGGGTGTCTTCATACTCAAGAGCAAGAACAATTTCTTGTAACCCTGAAATCAATGGAATAAATTATTCCTTAGTGATGTTTTTTCTTCTATAAATTGTTTTTTTAGGAAATGTAGTCTAGAGGAACTTTAGTCAGTTTCACAGAGAAACTAACTCCTGGTTCAGATTTTTTAAAATAGTTCTATTACAATTTGGGTGGTAAAAATTACAATCTTTTTCTAAATATTGTTGACCATATTATGCTCTGTGATTCTCAGGCTTATTTTAGAGACTACCAAATCTTTGCTTTTTTTCATAGTATAAATTTAACTAAGAAAATTGCTTAGAGAACTAAGAAGTTGGAAACCTACCAAGGGCCACCCAACCAATATGTGTCAGATAATGCACTTGAAGCCACAGCTTCCTGACTCCAATGTCTTCTTCTGTCCAATAAGCCTAACTGTATGTGTGTTTGTGTATATTTTATGCATACACACATACATATGTGTATATATTCCCATGCATGTATATCTAATTTCATATTTATAATCATGTGTTATATAATTATATATTCACATAATATAAATTACATGTATCTTATACATAATTACATAATATATAATTATGTGTAAATTATATAATTATATAATACATATCTAACAATATTGAATGTATTAATATAGATCAACATATACAAATATATAGATATATATATATAATTGCTATTGCTACGAACAAATCTTTCTGTCCAGATCATTTTGTATAAAAAGGAAGTGACCAAAAATATCCTGGTTCCACATCTTTGAGAATGAGCATTAAGTTTATAAAATTCTTTTGAGGTTTTTTGCTCAGTCATGTTGGGGAAGCAAACATATTTCTATTTTATTTGTCATATTTGATGTAAATGGCAAATAATAAATAGCCTTAACTTTCATTCGCTGTTCTCAAAAATTTCAATCTGCTACATGACAATGAAGCTATCTGTGGTCATGGATAGAGAGCCAATCTCAGAATTGAGAAGATTGGTGTTCAAGTCTCATCTGTTAAGTCCTTTAACCTCTTAGTATCTCCAGGGATCACTAAGGCTATCAGTTGTATAATAGTTGCTATCTACTGGTAACTTTCTTGTCAGGAATTCCCTATGCCAATGAAATCATATGCCCATATCTTTTTTAAAATATTGAAAATTCATCATTCACCAGAAGTTATTGACTTTCTATCTTGACAAATAGAAACTCCTAACAGAGTCTAGGAGCCAGCTTGTAGGAAATGCCATAATTTGAATAAGAGCCTCCTTTCCCACAATTCTCCAAGAAATGTTAGTAAAAATTCTCACATTTGACCAATCATCAGAAAATGAGCCATAGAAGGCACAAGCAGTCACCAGTCCCTATAGGCTTTCTCTGTCACTTAGAATCCCATGTTATATCAGTCAATTATGGACATGTGGAACAATATTCCAACAAAGTTAGAATTCAACTTTGATCATCTGAACACAAAGTGTTTGGAAAATACTGAACTTTAGTCTGGATATAGAAGCTAACTTTAAGAATGGAGGGAAAAGGGAGGTAGAGAGAATGAATTGATTTTTAACTTTGATCCTCTTGTACCTAAGAGTAGAATACCTATTTATGGCATTGTATCCTCTTTGGTACCTTATCTCATCCAACTTTGTTGTGTATATGCTATATTTTATTAGAAAGGCTTTTGATACATTTTGAAAATATTTCTGTAGTCCCTCCTGAAATGCTTTCCAAATCTATAGATTCATTTCAATCAATCAATAAACATTAATTAAGTGTTTAATAGATGCCAGGCACTGTGCTAAGCATTCTTTATGGCCTTAGAACTCTGATAGCAATTTATAACTCTAGAGCTCTAAACATGGTTTTCTACCATGGCCATATCTCCTATTTCTTTGTTGTGGGATCATAGTCCCATCATGCCTTAATAGGCAATTTCATGGATTTCTATAACTGAAAAAAAAATTCTTTACTTGGTGATCAATTTTATGAATATGAGCTATACCAAACTAATTAAGTTGAATTTTGGAAAACAGATACATTACCCAAGCCATATTCAAAGCCTGGTAGAATATCCTTCATTTACTCCATTAGCAGCATTTCTAAGAACTCAGCATTACCTCTACAACATAATGTCTCATAAAAGTAGAATTTGAATGGAGGTCCTAATCTATCACATCACAAAATGTGAGTATAATAACTAGAAAATCATCTTTGATTATAGATGTGTATTTGGGTTTTTTTTAATATCAAAATGAAGGGCTGACTCTTCCCCAGGAATCATTCTTCCCTTTAGTGACTTAAGTATTTGTAATTGTTTATATAAAGAGTTTTGTGATTCACATGTACAGTTCTTCACTTTCAAATTCTATTAATCATTAGGCCTATTCTTACAAAGGAATGGGATTGTTCCTCAGTTTTCCATTCATTCTAACAGCTTCTTGTATTGTTCTATATAATCTTTCTTGACTACAACTCTTCTATATGCCAGATGAGTATGAGATTGGGTCAGCATTCTTTTCAAAAAACAATTTCTGGCTTTTCTTTAGCAAGATGCAAGTGGTGAAAGGATGTGAAGAAATAATTTTTAAAAGAAGTGCAAGCTTTCAATAACCATATGGAAAAATGATCAAACTTGCTAATGATGTTGAAATGAAAAACAGTTCTTACATTTAATACTTCACACCCATCAAAAAGGGAAAAATAATAAAAGATGGAAATTGCAAGGGTTGTGGGAAAACAAGAACATTATTAACTGTTTACTAGACAAATAAGCCCTGCTGTTCTGAGAAAGAAATTGTAATTAAATGAGAAAATTCACTAAAATGTTCATATCTTTTAATCCATCATTCCCACTTTTGGCATATATCTCAAACAAATCAAAGAAATAAAGGTTCCATTTTTATTATAATAATTATAGCATCTCTTTCTACAGTAAGAAAAAATTTAAAACGGGTCCCCATCAAACAAATTGCAGTATATAAATGTAATAGAATGGGATTGTTCCATAAGAAAAAATTGAAGAATTTTTTTTTAAAGGAGTACAATTGTGTAAACTGATACAGGGTTAGTTCTGAGCTGCAGCAATCTAAGTCCATTGCCAATATGGAGAACCTTAGGAGGTGGGGGAGGGGCCAAAAGTGAAGCAAGCCAGCCAGATCAAAAACAAAATTTGTCAGAGCTCTTGTGCCCATCAATAATAAAATCAAGCTTGTTTCTGCACTTTCAGCCTAAGTAAAATAAGCAGACTCAGTCTTGCCAGGATAAAACAAAATATACCAATTTTTATGCAAAGACTCCAATTATGTAAACAAAACAAAACAGAAAAAGCATTAAAAGGTAAGCAAATTCAGATTAATTTTAGTTGCCAATCTTAATTTCAAAGAACCATGAGAAAATACACTTCCCTTGCTCAGTATAAAGGTGAGGGTCCATGAGAATAGAATATTCTTTATGCTAGCAAATTAAGTCATCTTGTCATTTTGCTTTTGCTTAATTGTTTTGCTTTATTACAAGGAGAAATAATATCAGAAAATAACTATGGTATAAAAAACAGAAGAGCATTAAAAATTTTTTTATTTGTAAGAGAGACTGGAATTTAAAATTGGTTCCCATTATGCCACTCAGGTTTCTCCCACCTTGATGTCATGCTAGTGGAATGCTACGATCCCAAGGGTGACCAGTGGAATATTCTACAGACTCCCATTTTGGAAGGCCGAAGTGGCCCTGGTTGTGCCGTCCTTGATGACAGCATTTATCTTGTAGGAGGCTACAGCTGGAGTATGGTATGTATCTTCTTCTTGCCATTATTCTCCCCTACAGACAGAAATAGAAGTGTTTTTCTTCTGCTTGCTCCCCCAGATGTTGACATTCTTGCCTAAAATCTCTTGTGCCTTTATTGATTTTTTAGGTTGCTTTACTTAGATTTACAAATTCATTTTGCAAAGTTGTTGTTATTTTTTGTTTCTTAGACTGTATCAAATTCTATTTTCACTTCTTTTTTTGTATTAGGAGATTATGATCCAAGCAGGAACTTTTTTGTGGCGTGTGTATACCATTTTTTTAAATTACATTAGCTCTGCCAAGACAAATGCACAAATCTTACACATAAGTAGATATCTATATATTCCCAACTCTGGAGGCATATATAATTAGTTATTTACAGCAGGGCAGAGACAATGTGTTTTCATTAAATAATTGCCCATTCAAGGCAGTTAGATGGTAGGGTGGACAGAGTACCTGCTATGAAGTCAAGAGGACATGAGTACAAATGTAGCCTTCGACTCTTAAGTCTTACTAGCTGTGTGATCCTGGACAGGTCACTTAAACCCAACTGCAAAAAATAAAATTAATAATAATTGCCCACTTTTCATCTCTATCCTATCAACAAGCAAGAAGGTTTTATGATGAGGAAGGAAAATTTTCTAGTCTGACTACTAAGGCTGATAAGGTAAATAAGACTAGTAATCTTGTTTACTAGCTTAGATGACTGCTTTACTCTACGTGAATAGAATTAGAGGAAAATCGGGAGATGTTTGGTTTTTTCTCTCTATTTTCATTCATTCATTCATTCATTTCCTGTAAAAAAATTTCACTCCGATAAGATTTAGGAAGATTATAAACAGACAAATATGAAAAAATCCAAGAACTGGGAGTCAGAACTGAGGGGGGCCAGAAGAAAGAAGGAATGATTTTCCTTCCAGCTATCCTCTCCCTCTTCCTCTCAGTCCCTCCCTCTTCTCCTCAGTCCCTCCTTCCCTCAGCAACTTCCAGGTTAAGGCCCTGAGGCAATAAGAACATATAGGAGCAAAATCAAATAAAGAACTAAGGCAAAGTATTCAGATAATTCAAAATCCAAAATTGAAATGTCAATTTAATCATTTAAGTGTTTAAAGACATAAGACATTCAAACAAGCTTTTCTTAAAACACCAGGGATAATGCAGAGCCCTGTGATAGGGACTGAGGCCCATGGAGTTCTCCTATGCTCCACTCTCCTCTTTCAGAAGGCTGAGACCCAGCCAGACTGACCTCCTTACTGGCACCTTATAACCCTCCGTCTCCTGCTCTTGTTTTCACTGGCTTTGTCCTCAGGCCTGGAAGATACCTCCTCATTACCTCTACCTTTAGAAACTCTAGTTTCCTTGAGGACTCATTCCAAGCATTAATTTCCATTGGAAGTTTTTCACCTTCTGCCAGTGAATTCATTCCACAACTGTCATGTATATGTGGGAAAGGGTGAAGAAACAAAGAACATATATAGCTATTGTATTATATATTACATGTTAATATGTGATTATATTATATTACAATTATATAAGCATAATATATATTAATATGTATGAATAGTACAGTTATATATAATATATGTGACTATAGAGCAATATATGTATTGTACACTCATACACATGTATGTTTTTCTATGTTGTACCCTACATATAAAGTACATGTGTATATAGATTGATATATTGTGCGTATACGTTTTATGTACATATCTATGCATTGTACACATGTGCAAAACAGGTTTGTGTGTGCATATTTGCTCATATGCATGCATGTGTCTTTGTATACACATGCCTTGTGTGCATGTGTATTATACATGAGGATGCATTGTGTATGTGCATATGCACCAAAGTGTACATATATTAATATATGCATATGTATGTATACATGTATTATCTACATGCATATGTTATAAAATATACACAAATATACATGTGCATGTGTATATATACACATTTGTATGCTTATATGTATATACACATGCATAAATTGTCTCCATCATAAGGACAAAAGGTTCTTAATGACAGTCACATATCAAGAACTTAATAAATACTTGACTAACACATTGAGAAAAATTTTTAAAGCTTGCTGACACAATTCTTGCCTTCCTGATGCTTATAGTCTATATTATTTAGACTATGACATGTAGACAGATAATTATCACAAAATAATCTGTTTATGAGATGTAAAGTTATGAGATGTAAATGTGAGGCTAGAGCAGCAAAACAGATAAATCATGTCAGTAGTCATTTATTGTACCCATATTGTAAGAGGTAGAGAAGAATAAATTGTTGTTTTTTCTCCTAAGGGACAATCAAATTGATTTTCCACTTATTTAGTGACAGTCACCAAAATAGATTTTGATATCTTTGGGGGAAGTTTCCCTTTAAATAAAAATGACCTAAAAATTCCTTCCTTCCATAAGTATTTTGGGATGAAAGAGGGGAATAGATTCTCTAGAATTCACAGAAATAAATAACCCTGGATTTGTGCCTTTCTCCAGCCATGCTTCAGTAAAGACTTCTTATTGTTTTCCAGGGAGCCTACAAGTCATCGACCATTTGCTATTGCCCGGAGAAAGGAACCTGGACAGAGTTAGAAGGAGATGTAGCTGAACCACTTGCAGGTCCTGCTTGTGCTACAGTTATTCTGCCAGCCTGTGTTCCTTACAACAAATAACACACAGGAAACATTAAATTGAACAAATACCACATTCTGGGAAGTGATGACACAAATATTTTAGTAGGGAAAATTATATTCTACAGACACAACTACCAAAACCCACCTTTGGGTTTAGATTGATGCTTTAAAGGCAAACTACAAAAAAAAAAAATAATAATAATAATAATAAAAAAAAAAAAATCCCCATTCTTGGACACATACCAGTCTTGTGAAGCAAGTAGCTAAAGACCATACCACACCTCCCATGTTGACAGACTGCCATCTCAGGCTGGTTTTCACTAACTTGGCCCAACTTCATGGAAACTCCTCGCATTGATCTTAACTTTCAAAAGGAGAAAGATAGATGTCTGAAGACTGTCCCAGAGAGATCTAAGAGCAGTGTTGTGCATTGTAATCTACCTGCATGTGATTCGTGTTGACATTTTGGAGATGTTGTGTTCTCTGAATGCTTCAAAAATTCACCCAGAATCACAGAAATGGCATCTTTTATGGTTATCCTAAACTCTGATGATTACACAGGCTCTGCAGGCCAAATAATTTTAGAAAAAGTACCCAAAGCTAACTTCTCTTCATCTACCCCTGTTTTCCCAGCTTACAAACAAACTAAGCAAAGAGAAAGAAATGGCAAAGAAAGGCAGGGACTTTTGTTAGAGACCCAGTGACTATTGCCCTTCATTGTCATAAACTAGATCAAGTTCCTAATTTTGAGGCTCTCATCCAGAGCTATTTGTCAAATAATTTGAATTGAGTATAGACTGCTGCTACAGTCAATTTCCTGAGAACTGTACTCTCTTATATCTGATTCAAATTTTGACCCATGGGAAAATCAGCCCTGCTTGCCCTTTGCAACTCAGATACCAGGAGCTAGTATACTTACTGTAAAGTATAATCTCACTTATTTTTCTGTCACTGAGAAACATGAAATTTAAATAACTTAAAAGAATCACAGCAACTTCCATTTTATTTTATTTTAATCCTCAACAAGGCATTGGGCCTCTCCCCTCCCTCAGCTGGCTGCGGGACAGCACATGATTTACCATCATTATTTGCCAAACTGGGCACATCTTTATTGCTCTCATTGGTAATGCTTACACACAGAGACAAAAAATTAAATTGTTCTCTTGGCAGTTGCAGCAACAGCAGGAATTGTTGAGGGGAGGGAGCAGGAGTGAGAGAGTTTACATTTGTCAAATCAGAAGGGACAAAGCTGGCAAAAAGAGAAATTTTATTTTCAAGCTTTTAGGAGTCTAATAAAACACCAGTAAAAAGTAAAGCAAAGGTATAAAAAGATAATGAATGGTTGGATTGTTTGATAAATGGATTCTTTAAAAGCAGTATGAGGCAACAAGTGGGAATGCCTTGATGAGACTCTTATTGAGGAACATGGAAAGATCGGAGTGAAGGTGCTCAAATCTGAAGCTGTTCCTACAGTAAAGTGCAATCGTAATTGTTTTTGTATTTATTTGTATGTTCAGATCCAAAGGATCCCTTGTAAAAAAAATATCCAGTGCAATCAACTTTCATTTTTTCCCTTGAAAGTATATATAGAGAGAGAAAAAGAGAGAGTAACCAGTTATAGCACTCCATATAAGAACCTCAGCTGATACTCTGAGGAGAAAAAGGTTGGCTTCGGTCTTTTATGGTGAGCTGACACTTGTTCCCTCTAAAATGTACAACTTAGGCTTTCAAAAGGTTCCTTGTCCTTTGACTGGTTCTTTGTCTTATTTTTCTTTTCAACTGAGATAAATTTTAGCATTTATGAGAACTGTATGTAAAACTTTCTGTCTTTCAGGAAGGCATGACCAAGGAAAAAAGTGATATAACTGAGTAAGTCACAGAGAATGTAAATTTTGTACAGCATTAGAATGTGTAAATGACGCTTGCTTGTAAGGGAAAAACTTTAAATAAAACTTTATGTACTAATTCAACTGTCTGCCATATTGCTACTTAAAAAGCATATGTATAAATATCTACATTAAATTCTTTGGAAGTTTTTTTATCATGTAAATGTGTAATTTTTAAAAGAAAATTGCATGGCAGTATTTAAATATATTCCTTATCTAGACAAAGGTATCCAATAAAAATAGGTCTCTGATTTAGAGCACTTTACATTTCCTAGAAAAGGAACTAATAGGAGATATTTTAACACTTTCCTTCAGAATTAGTAAATCTTAATTGTACAGTATCTTGCATATAGTAGAAATGCACCAGATTTTGCCAATTAATTCAGTAAAATTAGCACTAAAGAGCTTTCAAGAGCCTTTCTCTAAAAAGACATTGTGATATAAAGGCAATCTTGCAATGGTAAAAACCACACCAGCAGATATGAAGCTTTAATAGATCCAAACAACTTAAAAAGGCTTCCATCATGAATACAGCAACAAAAAACATGTTTTCCACCTAAGAGTCTTGTCAACTAATAGTCCATTAGGTGATGTTTTATTTTCTTTTTACCCTGCAACAAAAATCTTAAAACAATCTAAGATGGGATGATATAACCTTCATCAGTGATGGAGACTCAAATGAAATGACAGATACTTGAATTATTGGATTAAGATAACATTATAATGAAAACATGGAAATGGTAGATGGAGCATTATGTATGATGCACAAGAAGGATCACTTTTGCTGAACTGAAGTACAAATTAAGGGAGGTAATATATAATAAGACTAAAAATATTTTTATAAGGCAAGATTGAAAAGGCCTTTAAATTCCAAACAAAAGGATTTATATTTTTTTCTGTAATAAAGAGGCACTAGAATATATTGAATAGGGGAGTATCATTATCAGAAAAGAGGTTTAGGAGAAACTCCCTAGCAGATATGGGAAGGGGGATGGATTGGAGTGGAAAGAGGGCTGGCAATGCAAAGAAGGGGACAATGTAACTTTCTTTCACCCTGAATTCAAGGAAGTACCCATTTTTGATATAAAGAAATTATTGGATATAGGCTTACAAAACTTGCTAGTAATGATCACATTTATGTTAATTCTTTGATTTTTAAAATTACCTTCATTAGAACATCCACTTGAGAAAGTAATGGAAGTATTATTATATTTATTTTCAGATAATGAAATTGAGGCTCAAAGAAGTATAATGATTTTTCCGCTATAAAACATTGACATTCCTTTTGATAAATTTCTTGTAAGAGTGAAACTTGCCTCATCTGTCCCACATTTATCCCCTAGGTAGTTAGGGTTGATTGACTTGACCAGGGTTAAGTGAGGCTGGATTTGAAATCAGATCCTCCTGACTCAGCAGTTGGGTGCATTTAGCTGACCTTGCCTCATCTCTAAAATGAAAGTGTTCAACTGAATGATTTCCAATAATAATCTTTTCAGCCCTTCAAATTCTGGTTACTAAATTCAGGATCAAAATACAACTTCAAAGACCTAGGTAAAGATAAAAATTTTCATTGACGAATAGCTAAATCTCTGATGAATAGCTGCTCCTAGATCTGAGTAGTAAACTTAGTACTTGATTAAAAATACTTACTGAATAAATTTAGTTGTCTATAGATTTAGCATTAGTATTGAAGTCATTTTTATTCCCATTTTACCTGTTTCCTTTCTTAAATAACTTAATCACTTATTTACCATTATTAGCATCATCAGTTTTTTTTTCCTTTTTTTAATTGATTAATAAATATTAAGTGCCTACTTTGTGTTAGATACTCGTGTCCTTAGAGCAATTTGACTATATCGCCCCCTTAGACATCTGGGGTACTCATAACAATTGAAAGTGTCTTCCTCTAATGATTTTAACTTGAGCTTATTGAATAGGGGAGTAACTTTATCAGGTTTAGGAGAAATACTGTACAAATTGGATGAAACAATTAGCTCTGTTTCACAAACATACTCATACTATTAGTAAACAATAACTAGGGCAATAATTCTATTTAACTAATTAACCATATTATTTTTTACAAATTGATATTTACTCTGAAGATGTAGCAAGAGCACAATTACAAATATTTCCCCCACAACTTAGGGGTCCCACCCTCTCTTATACTACCTCAGACTTTGGGAAGAGTGGACTCAAACAATATGACTTCTATAAACGTTGACCTCACCAAATTTATATCCAGAGAAAGCTTCTGAGTGAGTCCCTATCTTAACTACCCCTTGGCTGGCTATAGATTCTATCACAGGTTTTTACCCTAGGATCTTCTGAAGGTTCATAATCCAGACCTTTAGAAATTCACAAAGTAGTAGCCTCCAATCTCTTTGTTCTAAAACAAGAGAACAAACTTTGAGGCAAATAACCAAGGCTTATGTTCATACTCCATCATATGGATCTTTTTCCAAAAAACACAACTCTAACCATTGCCATCAAAACTTACTGGACCTCAGTTTCCCCCAACTGTAAAATGAGAGGTTATATAAAATAGCCTCTGAAGCATCTTCCAGTCTTCATTGTATCTATGATCAATGATAATAAAGGCCTGGACTCCTTATTTTAGCAACAAAGGATTATCACAATCTGATCTACGTTCAAAGTTATCTAAAGCTTTGCCCTAACATAACTTATATTTTACCCAAATAGGTTTTGCAATTTCCCTCAATAGCTTTGCTCATCCTCTTCCCTTCTCCTAAAATTTCCTTCTCACAATGAACACCTATTGAATTCCTCTCTACTCTTGAAAATTAAAATGTTCCCATAAGCTTTTATTGAACCTCCTCCCCATTCTCCATCCCTGTTGGAAGTGACTTCTCATTTCTCTGGACTACTATTTTATTTTTTTGTACCTTGGTGCTCACCACACTGTATTTATTGTTATCTATTGTAGAGGGTTGAAACTCTGAAAAGATGTACTTGAATCAGACAGTGGAGCACTTAAGGCTAATTACCTATTCTATGTGAGATAATGTTTTATATACATATATTTAGATGAGATGGTGATGTGATAGATCTCCTCACCATTGGTGCTTGCTGAATGTGTGGTAGGGAGGTAATCATAAGCAAGGATTAGAGGGCTGAGGGAGAGAGGTCAGAGTCACTTGGCTGCAGTACAAGGAGGAGAGAGGCTTGAGGCGCCAGACTCCAGAGTCCAGGATTTATATTTGGAAAGCCAAGTAGCAGCTTGCCTGCCTCCTTCACTTCTCTCCCTAAAGACCAAGGACTTTGATTCTGATTCTGACTGATCCTGAGGCCTCTAAAGAGTTAATCCAGACATTATAATCTATGTCTGAATTTCCCTACTAGTTAATAAACTTCATGTGGCCAGGGACCACATCACATTCAAATTTATATTAACTGTCACAACTAATAAGTATAGTGTTTTAAATGTAGAAATGATCAAGTATTTACTTAATAAGTAAATGAATAGATATTGAGCTAATTGTATGCTTTGATTTAGATACTGCTAATTCAGAATGTCCTGAAACAATGTTCACATATGTTTTTCATTATTCCACTACTGAATTTATGCCACTGTATTTGAAGACAACTTCTTCCTCTCAATAATGCATTGGCTTTTTTTTTTTTTTTTAAATCATAAGAGATTAAGAGCTTCTAAATGTCCAGAAATAATACTAAATTGGATCATCCCGGTTCCTGGACCTCATGTACCATTTCTTTCGGGAAGCATTTAAAAAAAAATGTCAGCCCCCTCTGCATTAACAACAAATTGTACTTTGATTGTCAGTTGGGCCAGACCACTAAAATATCATCCTTCAGGCCAGTTAGAATTCATAAAGTCTGGCAAGAAGTCTAGTCTCATATTGGCAAATTTTTCTTCATAGAGTAGAAACAATTTTAGAGACTATTGAAACCAGCTGGAATGGAAGGTATTCAATATTCCTCTGGCAAGACTGGCTATGGTAACCTAATTCAAAGGCCAAGAAACCACTCCACCCAAGATATATCTCTAATGGTCATTTATGAGAAAAATCTAGCCAGGCTTTTAGTTTAGACCACCCCAAAATGTTCTTCTCCTCTTTTTTAACTCTGACAGAATTTATTATTTTACAATTCATGAGATACTTGTCATATTTTCCTTATATTTATTTGCTATTTCTTCACACATCTCTTTTCAACCTACTTAGTTTATAAGCAAATAATAAACAGTGACCACATGCTATATTTTTTAAATGCCTTGAGTAATAAAGTAGGTGATAAATATGTTAACACTTTCACAGGGCTCATATAGAGAGAGAGAGTCAATGATTTTTTTTCCCCTTGGTTACAAAGATAGAAAATGTTATAATAAAGATGGAATTAAAATCATTTAATTCTAAACCTATACATTCAATCCAGTCTTTCTCTTGAGCTAGCACCATTCGTTTTCAAGTGCTTTTGGAAATCTTAAAATGGATTTTTAACAGTGCTTCAGAATCAATATAGCCAAAAACTAATTTTTTTTTCTGCTATCATTCAATGACCTAATGATTAGATATTATTTATATCAATTAGCTTTTGTACAGGAATATTTATTGAGAACATATAACAAGAAGAGAAGTATAAATTGTCCATCCTAAAACTGGAGGAACATTTTCAATGGGGATTGGGAAAAATTTCCTGTAGAAGGTGAGATTTTAGCTGATACTATAAAGAATCCAGACAAGACAGAAGGCTTAGATGAGGACAGAGAGAATTCCAGACATGAGGGACTGCAAGTATGGAAGGAAGCCATTGTTACTAGATTGCAGAGATTGCAGAGCGGTAGAGTGAGTAAGGTATAAGAAGACTAGAAAGGTAGGGAGGGAATAGATTATAAAGGACTTTAAAAGTCAAACTGAGGATTTTATATTTGATTCCAGAGGCAATATGGAACCACTGGAGTTTATTGAAGAATGGACCAGAGTGAGGGGAAATGAGGCAGAAAACCCTAAACAACAGAATATTGTAATAGTCCCTATGTGAATTTATAAGGGCCGGTCCCAGTGTAGTGAAAATATTGGAGTAAAAATTGGAGTAAAAAAATTCATAGAGTAAAAATGATCGCTCAAATTGGCTTATAAACTTATGTGTATGACTAATATTCCATGTGTATGTGTTGCTGTCTTACTCTGTAATGTCAAAAGTTCAGATGCACAGGATCATAGATAATGATGATAAATCATGCAGTGTTAGAGCTGAAAAGGGTCATTTGGGAGAAAAAAACTTAATTCCAACCCTAATTTGAACACTTACTAGTATGTGATCATGAGGGAATACAACATCTGTGTCCCTCAGTCTCTCTATCTGTTAAACAAGGTTAATACTACAGTAAACATCTTAGAGGATTGTTGTGAGGAAAGCACACTGCAAACCTTTAAATACTATATAACGATGAGCTATTTTAACTTATCTTTTACCATATAATTGAACTGCTAATTTTAAAGCCTCCAGTGAGGTGAAATGATTTGCCAAAGCTCATTAAAGCAAGTTAATGGTGGAGCCAGAAAAAGAAATGAGGATCTTAACAATCAGTCCAATGTAGCCTACCAAGAACTATACAAGATCCAAGGAAAGATATTTTTATTATTTTTTTCTATGTTTCTAGAGTGATTTTCCTTGCAAATTATAGTTTCCCTTTCTTTTCCTATTTGGATATGTGTTGGGTGAGAGGGATAGTACCTGCAAGAATCTTTCCCTTTTTGTAAGCCTTGATCCCACCAGAGCTTTTGACCTCACTGGATTGTAAATAATGGGGACAATACAATGGGGATCTGGGAATTTCTCTTTAATGAGAAAGCTTTCTCCACCAGCACAGATCACAATCTTATATTTCAGCATATATGTTTCTAAAAAGTTGTCTAAGATGTGAAGAAATAAGGTAACTCCCTCATAGTCATGCAATAAGTAAATGTTGGAGATGGAATTTAAACCTGGATTCCTCTATTTCCACTTTTCCATATCATCTCTCAGGTGTTATAAAACCCAAATTCCTCACCTACATTGTCTTTCAGAGATAGCAACAGTAGAAAAAGCAATGAACTTGGACTGTGAAACTTGAATGTATGGGTCTGAGTTTGAATCTTAGCTTTCCCATTTTCAGTATCATCTTGATACTGGGAAAAGGTCTGAACTGGAAAAAGAGGAAAGGAGAGGTATAATGGGGCAAATTAGATCATATAAAGAGGCAAAATAGACCTATTGCATTAGAGGGAAAGAAGGGAGGGGGATGAGCATTGTCCAAAGCTTGATCTCATCAGTTTTGGCTCAAAAAGGGAGTAACTTAATCATTCAGTTGGGTATAGAAATTTATCTAATCCATAAAGAAGTAGAAGGAGAAAGAGGAAAGAAAAGGGAGGGGCTGGATAGAAGGGAAGATTGAAACACTAGGTAAAAGGATAAAAGAAGGGGGGAAGGGGTGATAGAAGATAAGATAATGGATGGAATGGGTAAAAAACCAAAACTACTAAGAGAAGGGGGAGGAGTAATAGGAGATAAGGTAAGATTTGGTATGGATCAAAAAAAAAAAAAAAAAAAAAAAAGTCTTAACTACTAAGGACAGGGTGGGAAAAGAGAACCAAAGTAGCTGGTAGTCATAACAAGGAATGCTAATTGAAAAGAAGTTTTTCCCAAAGGAAGATCTAGCTCCTCTGAGTAAACTTTCCTCATCTAGCACTATAATTTTAAATAGATAGGGTTTAGTTAAGATTTTTAGTACTCTTTCTAAAGGGAAATGGGGTTTTGTGATTTATCAGTTGCTGGCTATGCTGGATGGTTGGTTGAACTTTTAAAATTTTCAGAATCACTGTATGGAGTCAGAGTTTGGGGGAATGTTTTTGTACCAGATTAGGCTTGGTGCTATTATATACCTTGCAAATATAAAAATAGCTTATAAGCTATAAAAATAGCTTATATAGGTAAAGTGCTGAACCTACAATCCAGAGTTTCAAATTCAAATTCAGCCTCAGACTCATAGCTCTATGACTTTGAATTAAGTCAATTAATCTCTATATACCTCAGTTTTTAAATTTATAAAAGGAGAACCATAGCACTGACATCTCAGGGTTGTTATGAAGATAAAATAAGATGATTTTTATAAAGTTATTTATAACTTGTTAAAGCTTTATAACAAATAACATTTATTATTATTATTATTATTATTATTATGTATGGTACAAATTCTTGACCTGAAAAAATTAGAGCTAGAGGAGACCTTAGAAATTATCCATTTTAATCTTTTTTGTTTTAGAGATAAGGAAGCAGACCTAAACAAGGTAAGGGAGTTCCCTAGAGTCACATAGCTGGTTAGGATAGAATCAGTCCAGGAAGCCAGGTTCTCAAGAGTTATATAACCTCTCTTCTATATCAATTCTTTGGTAAAATAGATTCTGGGGCTTCCTGAGTGTTTCTAATTTGTGTCTTCCCATTCTCCTTCACTGGACCACTTTAACAATTTAAAAATCATACAATAACATGGTAAATCTTGGGATTGAAATACAAGGGTAAAGATAGGGACCAGAGGGACAAAAGGACATTTTCAAGATAAAAGGCACCAGGTAATATTTGTGTATGGAGTGAAGTGAATAAAGAAGTGACTAGTTACATTAGAAGGATAGAAATGCAAATTCTTAGACAAAAAAGAAATTCAATGTATCATTGAACTTAGTGTCTGATGACTTAGATTTAAATCTTACTTCTACTTCTATGGTGTTTCATAGTCATTTTATCTTAGTATGTGTCAATTTCCTCATCTGTAAAATGGGAGTAACAATACTAATACCTTATTTTGTGAGGATGATGTGAGGAAAGCTCTTATTTAGGAAAGCCCTTATTAAACTATAAAATGTATATAACAGTTGATATAATTACTCCTAATGTTATTAAAAATAAGAAAAACCCACAAAATTGAATTAGATGCCAAAAGGACTCTTAAGCTATAGATCTGAGCCAGGGAAAATTTAAGAAAAGTATGAGAAGGAGCCGATAAGAGCAGGTAGTTAATAGAAGGATCTTCTAGTATTAATGAATTCCAAAGTGCTTGGACCCGCATGTGAGATTCCACTAATCTGCCAAAGCTGAGCTCCCAGGACCTCAGAAGACATATTCTGCTTGTGTCAGTGTTCCACACCAATTACAGATTTCAGAAGGGGCATTCAAGCAAAACCCTGCTCCTTAATACGTGAGCCAGCAGAGCTGTAACTAAGATTGCAATTGGACTGGGACAAATCTCTATGATCTTGATATACGAAAATCCAAATAGGTGGTTTCCATAGAAATGAAAAATAAAAACATTTTCAAATTATTTCTCCAGGATTAATCCTCAGCAGCCCTGCTCAACAAATGTATTCTATGGTACTTAATAAAGCAGCCCACAAAAAAACAAGCTAAAACTGTCATGTGAGGTGATTCCCTTAACTAACACTCAGCGACCCATCTCCATGTAAAAGACGAGGTCCAATGAGGCATTATTTTAATAGTAAGGAACTTAACAGAAATGCTGGCTTCATGAAATCATAGAATATCAGAGTATATGCAGGGCTTTATTATTTTACCCAATTTCTTCCATTACTAAGGAACTAAGGACATTAGAAATTTAAACATTTGAGAGAGATTATACGGATAGTCAGGAGCCAAGTCAGAGCCTCCTGATTGTGATGCTTCAAAAAATTTAAGAGACCTAATTTCTTGGCAATTCAATCATTTCATTAACAAGACCAGCATGTTTGTTAGTAAAAGAATAGTTAGATCTTGACTTGGATACATCTCTGAGAGAGATTTCCCACACTGGTTGATTTATAAACGATGAAGTAGATAAGGTTAAAAAAAAAAAAATGGTCCTAATATAATTGTTTTTTTTTTTTTTTTTCCCTTCTCCTCCCCTCCCCCAGGCAATTAGTGTTAAGTGACTTGCCCAGGATCACACAGCTAGAAGTGTTAAGTGTCTGAGACCAGTTTTGAACTCAGGTCCCCCTCACTTCAGGGCTGGTTCTCTACCTACTGCACCATCTAATTCCCCCCAATTGTCTTTTTAAATACAAGAAATATTGATTTCTCACACGGTGTTGAATCTGGTATATTTTCTACAATATCAAGGTGGTTTCCCAGCTAGGTGGAACTGTCTATTCATAGATAGTGAGATGGGGAATTGCAACAATTAATTCAATTCTATTTAATGAACACATATGCTATAAGTAAGGCAGTGTTTTGGACCCTTGGGATAAGAAAGTTATTCTTAACCTCAAAGATTTTTCGTTCTTGTGTAGGTAGAAATAATGAAAATATAATTGTTTCCTTTCAAGTGTTATTTTGATACTTTATCATGACATGGGGGTGAGCCTTAATTCCCAAAGTCTATGTTACTAAAGCATAAGTTCTGATAGGCTCCAAAATGCAGCAATGACTTCAAAAATGGTCTAAACATGTTAAGGACCATCCTGGAGATAGATATAAAAATATTCACCAGCAGTAGGTTGGCTATTTAATAATGAATTCTTTGCTGATGATTATTGTTGTTGTTCATCCTTCATTTTAAATGAGGACCAATGACATCTTGGGGTAAAATCTTGATATATATAAGTTGGTTAAAGTGAAGCAGAGTTGCACAAAGTCTTTAGTCTCACTCCCTCTTGTAGAATCATAGAAGTCCCATGAGAAGACAAAAAGAGGGAGACTCCTGACAACCTGGAAAGCAGTAGATGATCTTGGCAAATTTGATATGTGACCAAGCACCTGCTTCAACCCCCTTCATTAGAACATTAGAACAATTGTTTTCATCCACCCAGTTGGCCAAGAGAAGTCTTCACGTGCTTGGGGTAGACATCCCCCTTACACACCAATGGGTTTGAGGGCACCTCTGGAATGAAGGTTTGCTGAGCACTTTTCAGAGCTGTTCATCCACCTTTGGTATCCATCTGTCCCTCTAATCTCACCTGTGACTCCATGTGCTTTGTCTACATCCCAGTAAAACCATCTTGGCAGATGGCTTAAATCAGGTTGAGTATAACTGACAAACCCCAAGCCCATCAGTTACTCATGATAAACTGTGAAACAAAGATAAATATGAAATAGCCGTTGGTCATTATACAGTTTCCTTCAGATCCTGTTATAATCGTTAGGGACTAGAAAGGAAATAAAAGTTCATGGAATCACAGTTTTTTAAGCTGTCTATAAACATTAACTTTCTCATAAATATTCTTAGCATTTGTCTAGATACCCTACTAGAGTAACTGAATCATATCAATTTTGATATTTACCTTGTAAATGAAATCTGAAAACAGAAAGAAATTTCAGCTTAGTGAAAGGATGACTTACAGATTCTTCTTGGAGAGGTGAAGAAAGGAGATGGCAGAATTAGTTTGATCATGAATCAAACAGCAACAATAAATATTTCCAGGTAGGTAGGTGGTTTGGTTGCTAGAGCAATGAAACTGTAATCAGCAGGGAAAAGGAATACAAAGTAGAAAATAAGCATTTCTGAAGTGCCTACTATGTGCCAGGTATTATCCTAAGCTTTTTATAAACATTACCTCATTTGATCTTGTGAAGGACCTGAGTTCAAATCCTGAGTTCTCAGATATTACTAACTTTTTGATTCTGAACAAGTCATTTAGCTTCTATTTGTCCTAGTTTCCTCATTTACAAATTAGGAAAAATAATATCACCTACTTCCCACAGTTCTCATGAGAAAAAAAAAACATAATATTTGTAAAGTGCTTCCCAAACTTTAAAGTACTATATAAATGCTAGTTATTATTATTATTAGCAAAAAGACCCCCATGAAAATAATTATAATTTTTCTGTCAACATTTGATGAAGAACATAAAAGACTTAGAAAAATTCTTCAAAAAATTCAATAAGACCTTTTAAATTAAATCAACATATAATTTTGATTATTCCTGAATCAGCTTTATGTAGTGAGAGGACCAACTTGTTAGAGCAAAGATCAAATCTAGTACAAAGATATAAGACAGAATAAAGACTTGGTATGGAATTAAAACAACTTCAATCTGATCTATTTTGGAAAGTTCTTAATTCCAAAACAATTGGGGGAAAAAACACAGTTTTTAAGATGTTGATGGATTGATTCTTAAGATATCTGAAGGAAAAAGTCATTTAAAGCATGGAAAAAATAATGGATTTGGGGGATAGGTCAACAGACATGAGAGAATACTCCTTACTACTGACTTTATACCTACTTCCCTATACTCTTATCTTAATAATATTCTACCCATACATTGTGGCCATCCCAGGCAAAGGTATTAAAATGGGACAAGCTAGCTTTCAGAAATGATATGCCACATTTTCACTACTGAATGAGAAGAGCAATAATTATGAGATTTCACTGTGCCTATATTTCATTGACTAGGAAAAAAAGTATTTGATTAGGTAGAATAAAATGCTATGTTGAAGGTACTCCTACAAAATGTCTCCCATGAAATAGGTAAAAATTATAAAAGATAATTTGAAAGATATAATAAGAGATAAACATGTTCTACAGTCTTCTGATCATCATTATCAATTGAAGCATAAAATAGGATGGCCTGTGCTTGCCAAACTGTTTGCCTCTGTCATGGAGGAGATTTGGCACAAGAGCCAAATCAAAGATGTGAGGTCCTCCAGATGCTCCCGATAGCTTATGACATCTTGCCAACTGCAACAAGCACGGGAACATTGCAAAGCCTTCCAAATGAGATCCATAATCATTCAAAAGAATTTGATTTACCTATCCACAAAGGAAAAAACAGGTGAATAAAGAATGTTTCTTATTCACACAATGAACTATAAATAGATGCATAACCTATAGAGCTCTTCCAACAGTATATATGTATGTGTGTGTGCATATGTGTGGTGTGTATGTTTATGCATAGAATCTTGGAAAGACATTACAAAGAATAAATTTATATAGAATGGACATAGATGGCCACATTGCAGATTTACTTTAATGATTCTAAGCTTCTTCCTGAAACGAAGATTAATAATCCAACTTTTTAATACAAGCATTCTTCCAATGAAATTGTAAGGTTAAGAGTCATGGAGCAATAGAATCTCTGGAGGACTAAAGCTGAGGATCAGAGTCTTCTGATCATCTTTATCAATTGAAGCATAAAATAGGATGGCCTATGCTTGCCAAAGTATTTGCCTCTGTCATGGATATTTGGCACAGTAACAAAATCAAGGATATAAGGTCTTCCAGGTACAACTGGCAATGGAAAAACATATAATGGGTATGGAAAGGCTTTGACATATTGCAAAGAATTATCCAGAAAAAATTAAGTAAAGGATGTCACACAGATATCACACACACATACGTATATTATCAAAAAGTAGATGGGCTAGTCAAGAACAAATTACAGACAACTACAATCCAATTATCCTATTACTGTACTTAATATGTCAAAAATTATTCATTAAGCTTTTCTATCCTACTATCAACTGGACTTTAGCATTTCAGAGCCATCTACTGACTGTCCATTCCCATATTAAGTTACAAGAATAGAAAGGCTCCCCTTAAAAAGGGTAGGATGGACTCTTTTAGTGTATGTATAAACCAGGAAATCACCATGTCCTAGATGTAGGCAACCAAAACAAGACAGTCATATTGGCCAAGATTAAATCTATTCTTTTGACAGCTTATATTTACCCATTATTTCACTATTTCTTTTCAGAGGCTTACTATCTCTCTTTGAGTTAAAAAAAAAAGATTCCTCATAATACCTTATAATATTCCTTATAATTATAGTATAACATAATAAGTTAGGCTAAACCTATCTTAAAGATCCCATCTACCTTAAAGACCCATTATACTCATTTGGAAAATCTATTTTTAAAAAAATGCAAAAGCTGTGTTGAATGTATGGTTACCAAGCTCAGCTCATTCCCAATATTCTGATTGTTATACAAATAGATTTGAGCTCCCTTTCTAATGCATATTCCTGCCCTTTTTTTTTTTTTTTTTTTAGCCAACATTAAAGGGGAAAAAACTTTTGCCATGGTAAACTCTGTCAATACAAATGTGATTATAAAAATGTTTTATTCTCCAACACAAGCATATATCACACTAAATTTGTTTTATTGTTTGGGGGTCAAATGTGCTGCTAGAATGGCCTGACTGTTATCCTAAAGTAATCCCATAGGATCCAAAAATTTAGTTTGGAGCAATGTTAAATACTTTCTAGTCTAATGTTATTCTCTCCAGCCCAATTTTTAAAATTTGGACAATAAGTTACAAAAAGGTAAAATTACTCCCTCAAAGCCACACAGATAGTAAGGAGAAGGAAAGAATAACCCTTTCATAGAGCCTACTATCTGCTAGGTACTGAGCAAAATGCTTTACAAATGTCTCATTTACATCTAACTTACCTGTGAAATAAATGCTGTAATTATCCCTGTTTTACAGAAAGTGAGGAGTCAAATTCAAATCCTTTAATCCCAAATCCAGCGCACTCTCTATTAAGCACCACCATTTTCTCTCTTTTATGGATTTAGAAATTAGTTTGAAGAATTTTTAGTTTGTGTAACATTATTACAACTAATAATGACTCACCAGCGACTAAGGACTGATAAATAACCTTTATTATTTGTTTTTATCTGGTGTTCATTCCTTAAAAATCTTCTAATGTTTAAATAAAACTTAAGTAAAAGTATAAAAATAAGAACAAAGAATTGTTGACAGAAATTATGATGTGGTTCTTTGGTTCAAATTGTCTTGAAATGTTCTATAGAATTTTTTAAAAGTCATTTAGTTTCTTATAAAGTAGAGAAATGCTCACTTGGCCTGTCAGTTCCTAGTATGGTGGACTTTCATTGAGCTTCAAAAATAGAGTGAATTTGCTCCACTAAAACCAATAGAAAATCAATGTGGCAAATCTGTACCCCTCATCTCTCTCAGTTTCTGTCTGTTTTTAAATCTGAAAAACACACACATACATACATATACATATGTATATGTGTATGTATGAAGGTATACATAAATGTATGTGTGTATGTTCATTTTGTTGTTGTTGCTTGTTGTTTAAGAAATGGCATAAATACAGTCAATTCTCCCTGTAGCCAGTATAGAAATGTCTTTGCCCTCTAGCCAGTTCCTCCCCTTACAAACTGAGGCAAACAGTGCTAAATGACTTGCCCAGGATCACATAGCTATCAAGTATCTGAGGTCAGATTTGAATTCAAAAAACTGAATTTTCCTAACTGCAGACCCAAGCACTCTATCCACTGTACTACACAGTTACCCTAGAATCTCAGTTTCTTCACCTGTAAAATGGACATAATAATGGTATCTACCATTTGGTGTTGTGGTGAGGTTCAAATGAAATTGTGTGTGAAGTACAGTACAAATCTTAAAAAGCTACATAGATTGAGTTATTTATATTCATCATTTTATTTCCCTTGGTGCTCCACATCTATTACACTCTACCTAAATGTTGGATTGGAATGAATTAGAGCTCCCTGAAAGCTAATACCTGGAAATGCATAGGTCACTTTGGGGAAGAAAGAATAAAAACCAGTATATCTTAAAGTACAGGGACTGGCTAAGACCAGGATGCAAGGTGGATCTTAGGAGGGTGGGCGCTAGGATACAATGACTTAGCTGAGTCTTCCCTGCTCCCCTGCTCATGCACAGGCTGCTGACTTATTCTGAGTGTACACAAGTGGGTCATTTCACTGTGCATAGAAATGGGACCCCCTGGGTCCCAGAGAGTGGGTATTGGTGGAACGCCCATTAAAACAGTACCTGCTGAGGTAGTACAGGCATCAAGCACCCTTGCATAGAGCTTCCTTTGGCTTCCCATAACTAGTAGGGCCCTAGGTTACTGTATGTGTCCTAAGAGAGTCTTAAACTTCCTGGTCTTTCCCATATCTCTCTTTCTACTCTGGCAATCTTATTAAAGTACCAGAGGCCCAGGCCATTCATGATTAGATGTCCCGCCTGTTGACCCTTAGTTTTTACTGAGTCCCACTTGTAAGTAGTCAATGGTGAGTAGCTGCAAAGATGAAGCTATCTGTCTAAATGAGGTAGGGATGAGAGAAAAGGGAGAGGAAAGAGAGAGAGCAGGGGAAATGGAGAGAAGAAAAGGAGAGAAGAAAAGGAGAGAGAGAGAGAGAGAGAGAGAGAGAGAGAGAGAGAGAGAGAGAGAGAGAGAGAGAGAGAGAGAGAGAGAGAGAGAGAGAGAGAGGAGGAAAAGGAAAGAAATAAGAGATAGATACGGAGACAGAGACAAAGAGAGACAGACAGAAACAGAGAGAAGGAGGGAAAGAAAAAGGGAGAGATGGGGTGGGGCAAGAGGACTTTAGAGCCCCAATAGCTAAACTTGAGTCACAGTTTTGTTATTTAGTTACCATGTGACCCTGGGCAGATATCTTAGTTCTCTAACCATCCATTTCATGGTCAGGGAAATGGAAACAAACTAGCTAGGCTTTAAGGTCCCCTTCAACCCAGATTCTTTGGTGTCAAGTGATTCAAATTGGGTGAGGGCTACCCTTACTTGCCACCCCAGACCTAGCCCACAAACCTATTCTCCATGCTTCCTACTAACTGGAATTACTTGAATTCTAAAGCTCTTCTTTCCACAAGACCTACTTCTAGGAGGAACAAGCTGCTCTGACACATTGTTTTAATCAGATGATCTATGAGAATGGAAGATCACTGGAGAGACAAAGACTAGAAGGAAGAGAGAAATAGAGAAACAGACAGAGACAGAGAAGCTGTGCTCAAATCCTCCCTCTGAAGCTTACTGTATAAAATGGGGCATGTCACTTAACCTTCCTCTGCTTCAGATCCTTCATCTTTAAAATAAGGATATTGAAATTGACAGTCTTTGGGATTTCTTCTAGATCTATAATGTCCTCACACTTAGCAGTGGATTGAATCACACTGACCATCTGGACAGCTGGAAAAAGGGAAGAGACATTTTTAGAGTTGAGAAGCCCTTTTGGAGGCAGGAATCCAAATTTAGCCTGAGATATTTACTAGCCATTGCCAAGTCACTTAGCTTCTGCCTGCCTCAGTTTTCTAATCTGTAAAATGGAAATTATAATCATGAAGTCATTGTGAAAATCAAATGAAATAATATTTATAAAGTATTTTGTAAATTTTAAATGTTTTATAAATGATAGCTATTATTATTATTATTATTGATAATAACAATAGAAAAAACATTTAGGTGGAATAAGGATAATACTTAGTTATGGGACTATAGATTGAGAGTGATGTTGGGCAAAGAAATTTCCAAAAGGAAATTCAAAGACAACAAAGAGAATTGTAAATCCTTTCCATTCATCCTCTATTGCAAAAGTGACAAAGTGAAGGAAAAATAGAGGAAACTCAAAATCATACTCTTTTAAACTTTAATTTAATGTAAACCTTCTAGTTGTTGCTCTTTCCATTCCCATCACCACCCCTGGAGAGAGCTGGACTAAATGTGTTGTAGATGCTTTTCAGATGGTACACTAAGGGCTAGATCCTTGTTTGATGGCCAATTAGTTGAGATATTCCTGGAGGAACTGAATCATAGCAATATTTATATACTCGCCATTATAAATAAGACAGACATAAAGAAGCCTGAACTAAATGGCAATTCACCTCACAAGTTTTACTTGGAAAAGCAAATAAAGAAGTTGGCTGAATTGTTTCAAAATGTTCTCAAAGACACAAAAAAGCATTATTCTATGGGATATTACTAATGATCTTAGGTTCAGCGTTCATCATGTGCATAAGCAAAAAATCCCAGTTCAAAAATAATTGCAGTTTATGCTCCAACATGTGAATCCCAACATTTCTAAGCTAACCCAATATTCAGTAGATGCAGCATCCCTACCAACTCATTGTTCCATAATGTTATGAAACATAAATTTGAATATTTGCCCAATATCTCTTCAAAATATTTTTATTTCAGTGCCAGACCAGTGAGTAAAAACAAACAAACACAGCAAATTAGAGTTCAGAATCGACTTTGTCAGAACAAGTCACCTTGAGCCTCAGTTTCCTCATTTACAAAATGACAAAAATAACTATGGAATAGTAGAGCTACTACAATTTCTTTTATAATAGTTCTCAGAGTAAGATCAAGATGTGAGAATAAAATTAAATATCATGTTATGTGATGATCAACAAGTCATGGACTTGACTCTTTTCAACAATGCAGTGACTCAGCCAATTCCAATAGACATGGGATGGAAAATGCCATCCGCATCCAGAGAGAGAAGTATATAAACTGAATGTGGATTAAAAAAAAAACAGTATTTTCACCTTTGTTGTTATTATTGGTGATGGTGGTATTTCTTTGCTTGGTTTTCTTCTCATTTTTTCCATTGTAATCTGACTTTTCTTACACAGCATGATCAATATGGAAATATATTTAGAAGAACTGCACGTTTTTGATGTATATCAGATTGCTTGATGTCTTGGGGAAGGAGGGAAAAATTTTGGAACATCAAGTTTTGCAAAGGTGAGTGCTGAAAACTTTACATGGATTTAGAAAAATAAAATATTATTGAAAAAAATTAAATATCATAAGTAAAGCTTCCCCAGATAGAGGATAAGTGGATCTATTTGGTAGTATTGTGCAAGGCATGGGATAAAAAGGAAAGAGACTGGTGGGAGAAGGAAAAGTGAGGCCTACCATATAAAGCAAAGGTACACAAAGTATTCGAAAAAGCATTGTACTTAAAGCTTAGAAACATGAATTTAAAACCAATCTCCGTACTCAATCAACTGAGTGAATATGAACAATTTGCAAACTCTCCAGACTTCAGGGATTTTTTTTTTTTATCTATGAAATGAAGATACTTTGGTATAAAAACAGTCTTGTTTTATTTCTATGCAATAGCAGCAGCACAATACCAAACACACAGTAAATGATCAACAAAAAGGGACCCTGGTTTAGATAATCTCCAAGTTTTCTAACTAGATTATCCTTTTCTTTTAGCATCTTTTCTCTTATTCCCCTCAGGAAATAGGGACTAATGAGCAAACTCATTAACTTGCCTCAAGGTTCATCTCTGGTGCTTCTTAATAGGTATCTTTTCTGATTTCCTGCTCCCCACCCCGAGTTATCATTTCTCTTTCCCTTCTTAAATTATCTACTGTTCACTTGTCTGTGCACGTGGCTTATTCTCACACTCTCTACAATGTAATGTGGGTTCTTTTCAGAAAGGAACTGATTTTTGCATTGTTTTTGTATCTTCCAGGCAAACTGTTGCTTGCCCATTTTAGGTACTTTAAAGATATCAATTTAATTGACTTGATTGAAATGTTCTATGCTGCTCATTAAGCAAAGAGAGCTGATTCTTCTTATTGAGTTCTCTCATCCCATTTTTCTATGTCCTCAAACAAAAATTGGGAATAAACCTTTTTTTAAAAAATAGAAAGAATAGTAGAGGTGGAAGTAGTATTGAACCATACTAGGTCTTTTTTCAAAGATGATTAAAGGAAAAGAAAAATAACATATATGTTCTAAAATATTTATAGCAGCTCTCTTTGTGGTGACAAAGAACAGGATATTGTAGGGATTCCCATCAATGGGGAAATGGCTGAACACTTTCTTTTTACTATTCAATTCTAAGTTATTCTTCCTCAGAAAATGGTAATGTAATATATATGCTTATATATTTATATATGTTATACAGACATATCTGTTCTTTTATCCACTTTCAGTCACAGCTTATTTGAATAGATCAACTTTTCTTTTCCTCAACCATATGCCATAGCGTCTTATTTTTATTCATTCTACTCATATAGTATTGGTTTCGATCTTTGCTCTAACCATTTGTTGATCATAGTGTTCTTAAATTAATGATCCAAAAGTGATTCTGACATTGTTAACTGATTTTTTCTATTGGTTAGAAGGTAATCAGTTTTATCTGTAAATCTGAACATGCTGCTATGTTCATATATTGAGGGGCTTAGAATTGAATAGTAAGAAGAAAGTAAAATTATTTTGCTTTGGGAAAACTTTCAGTGACTTAAATTTTCTCTATGAAACAAAGGTTTATCTTTTAAAATCCACAATCCTCTAACAATACTATAAGACAACAAATTATGAAATACTTTAGTATCTGAAGAATTAAAATATGGATATATTTTATCACTATGGATATATATATACATCAGGCATGAGAAGAATATTACTAATATTATGATAATTAATTATATGAGAAGAATATTACTAATAAAGATGATAGGTGAAGTTGTGTAAATGTCATCAGAAAGATATCATATTATTTTAAAGATGTAGAAACTATGGTTTAGCGAACTTAACTAATCTGACTTTGGTCCCATGACTAAGTGTCAGAGGGAGGATTTTATTAGAAATCAACTCTCTTATAATAGTCAAAACGACTTATTCATTCAAAGTTGTTCTTAAAACAATATTGTTGTTATAGCATACAATATTCTCTTGGTTCTGCTCATTTCTCTCTTCATTACTTCATGCAAATCTATCCATGGTTTTCTAATATCATCAAGCTCATCATTTCTTATAGCATAATAGTATTTTATCAACTTGTTCAGCCATTTCCCCATTGATGGGCATCCCTACAATACCCTGTTCTTTATCACTATAAAGAGAACTGCTATAAATATTTTAGAACATATATGTTATTTTTCTTTTTCCTTTAATCATTTTTGAAAAAAGACCTAGTAGTGGTTCAATACTACTTCCATCTGTATCATTCTTTCTAATTTTTTTAAAAAAGGGAGAGCTGAGGAAAGAAGAAAGGAAGGAAACAAGTAGAAAAGTGCCCACTATGTACCAAGAACTTTACAAGTATTACTCATTTTATCCTTATAACAATCTTAGTGGATAAGTTATTATTTTTACAACTATCATTATTTTAATTTATTATCATATTATTTGTGATACAATATTAAGATATTATTTCAGTTATTATATTATTATATACTATAAAGGTATTGTTATTTTATAGTTATAGTTATTTTAATTATCATATTACTCTAAAGTTATTACTTTTCTATTATTATCATATTATTATAGTTATTATTTTACAGTTACTATCATATCATTTTTATAGTTATTATTTTACAGTTGAGGGAAATTTAGCAAATGGAATTAAGTCACTTGTCCAGATTCACCCAGCTGCTAGGTATCCAAAATCAAATTTGACCTAAGGTCTTCCCGATTCCAGGTCTGGTGCTCTATCTATTGCAACACCTAACTTCCTATTGAAATAGGAGCTGGGGGTAATACCAGAGATACCCTATTGCCAATTCTCAATTCAGAATTTGCTAGTCATAGGATAGGGGAACGAACTAATTGACTGCAGCTAGTCACTCTATGGTCCTGTAGTGATAGGCTACATTTATGTTTCCAAATACCAAGAGAGAAGGATTTAATCCTATAGGCAGCTCAGCAAGAGATCGAATTGAACTAAATTACAGCTCATATCCAATAATCCTATGATCTTAACTCCATCTCCTGGTTATTGATTTCTTTATTGATTGTAATATCGCTTTCCATTTTCCTGTTAGGAATACTGTTAGGACTGCTCTTACAAGATACAGATATATTTATGTTTCAATAAAATGCACATTTGGTTTAGCAACTGACATATATTTGTTTATAGTGGAAATTTTTCTGCTAAAATATTATAATCTGCTATTTAAAGAAGCAAATGTTAACTACCTCTTTACATGACTTGTTTCTACACTTACTCTTCATTCTATGTTTTTCAAAAAATGAGAATTTAGATTTTAAAGAGCAGTGACATTGTGGGTGATGCACTAGATTTAGTATCAATAAAAATTGAGTTTAAATTCTGCTGCCAACACTTATAGTGGTGTGATGCTGGGCAAATAATTTACTCTGAAACTCGGTTTTCTCATCTGTGAAAAGAAGTTAATCTATTAACCAGTTGGCATTTAAGTACATACAGTGTGTGGATGCTAGGTTAAAATACTAGGTAAGGATACAAAAACAAAGTGCAAAAGTCCATGCCTCAAAGAACTTATATTCTATTTGGAGAGTTGACACATGTACCTATAGACTCAAAGAAAATATGTATAAAATAAATGCAAGGTAACTAGAAAAGGCACTACCAGATGGAGTAGTAGAGACTTTCATGTAGAAGGTAATACTTAAATTGAAACTTTAAAAAAAAAGAAGTTTAAGAGAGGCAGAGAATACTTTTTGGGCATAGAGGCAGCTGATCTCATAGATTTCTTGGGAATATCAAATAAGATGTTTATAAAACACTTTGCAAATCTTAGCATCCTATATAATAATGGGACATTATTATTATTAGTGAACCTCTGCCTCAAACTTCTTTTATAACCTTGACATGATTACATATATGTGATTAAACTTGTCTTATCCATGTCTCTAAGATGTGTTTATTCATGTCTCTATAACATTTTCAGTTTCCCCAAAACATCTAACAATTTACAGATATATCAAACAGAATTCTGATATTTTAAATTGCTAGTCCCTCCCCTTACTGTATTTCAATTATGTGATTGTAAGTCATATCTTTAACACCAAGTGGAGTTCTCACTACTCAAAGTAGTAGAACACGTTTCTACTTAATGTCTTATCAATATTTAATTATACATATACTATTGGAATACACTAAACCTCTGATTCTCCCCCCCCCAAAAAAAAAAAACAAAAAAAACTCTTAGCTTCTCTGAGTATCACAATCTCTCTTCCCTATAGAGTAAGAATTCCCTGATGCTCTCATTGGTGTCAGCCATGAATAGTTTTACAGCCTCTCCAGTGGGCTCCATGCTCTGACATTTTTCATTGTCCTGGAAACATTTATTAGATTCAGGGAGCTTATTAAGTATGGTATAAAGTGCAGAAAAAGATTTAGTCCCTTTCCAGTGCCCTCTCAATCTAAATAGGACCAGAGACCAAATAAAAATAGTAAGTAGCTAAAATTGGTTTCAATTTTCTTCATTTCTTTTTAAGATTATGATGTCATTTTTCAAAGAGCATGTCCAGCTCTTCATTCTAAGGAGAGCCTGTGGTCATATAAGATTAGAGAATGTTTCGCCAAAGAAATGAGTTTTGAGCAAGACCCAGTGAAGCAAGATTTGGACCATACATCAGAAGCAATGCTGAAATAGTGCCCAAATAAAAGAGCTGAATTGCCAGGTCTTTAGGCAGCAGGGCCTAGCAGATAAAACTTGGAATTGGGAGCCAAGAAATATTAAGCCTGGTCCTTATTCTCCCCCTGATTCTATCTGTGACTGTAGGCAAATCATTTTACCTCTGCACTTTGGCTTTCTCAAATGTGAAAGAGCATATATTTGCTTAATCTTCCCCTCCCCTATGAGATGTGAATGCAAAGGACATTGAGATTCTTAGAGAAAAAGAGGATTGTACACTTAAAATGGTCAGATCACAGAAGCTAGAAGAGATTGCAGATGCCATCTAGTCTAAACCTCTTACTTGACAGATGGGAGGAATTTGAGGTCCAGTTAAGTTTTACTGCTATTCAATGTTATGCAGGTCCTTGAAGATTGTTCGTATTGATCTCTCTTCCCTTCTAATCCTAGCTTTGGTTTAGATTAGGGTGTCTTAATCTGAATAGATTTCAGGCAATCTGTTAACTTGGATCAGAAAAAAAAATACAAATTTATATACATATATATGTATGTTTGTGTTATATATTTTTACATACCCATACGTGTGTGTTTGTTATCTAGTTTGTTTTCTAGTTTCTTTTACTTTATGCATTTATAAACATTCTGAAAGGGAGTCCCATAGGCCTCAACAGACCATCAAGGGGTCCATCACACACACACACACACACACACACACACACAAAGTTAAGATCCCTCCAGCAAGAAGTGATATAAGCCTTCAAGCTTGATTTTTTTTTCCTTTCTGTCCAAATTTAGAAAATCTTACTTAGGTGACAATTTTCTTCTTGTTCCTAATCTCAAATCTCTCAATCTAGGAAGAAATGGAAGCATAAGCCATGGATGCAAGTCACCAACATTTATGGAATATGCTAGCCTCAGTGCTAGACCCTAGTGATAAAAAGCTGGGTAGTGTAATGGATAGAGTTCCGACTCTGGAGTTAGAAAGGCCTGAGTTCAAATCTGACCTCAGAAATTTACTAGCTATGTGACCCTGGGAAAGTCACTTAACCCTAGTTATCTAAGTTTCTCCCTCTATACATGAGCTGGAGAAGGAAACAGCAAACTGCTCCAGTATCTTTGTGAAAAAGACCTCAAATGGGGTCACAAAGGATATGACATGACTGAAAAGTGACTGAACAACCATAACAACAATACAGATCCTACTTTTAAAAAATGCTCATGAGTGACGAGTATACAAATACTTCTGTTCTAAGAAAGATAGATAAATTCAAATGAAAAGTCTAAGTAATAAACTTAGAGAAATTTATGAAAGAGAACACTTCAGCATGGGAAGTGCTGTGAGTTTAAGGGATTCCTGGAAGAGGTGATCAATATGAACTGGTCCTAGAAGTAAGGGAGCCATTTCAGGGAGACGGAGGCAGGGTAGAAAGTACACTTTAGGAAAGGGGAAAGGATGTGAGTACACACAAATAGGATGGCAGAATGAATATGAGGTGCAAAGAGTAACCCAGTTTAGCTTGAAAATCAATTGTGTAAAAGAGAATAATATAAAAACTAACAGTCAATATGCACTCATCAAGCATATAGTATGTGTGTCAGGCACTGTATTAGGCAATGGAGATACTTGGAAAAAAGCAAAACAGTCCTTACCTTCAGGGAGCTTTGGAGTAAGATGTAGGAAGACTGGAGAGATAAGGAGGGGTCAGACTATGAAGAATCTTAATTGTCAGAATTTATATTTGATCCTAGGGGCAATGGGACCAGGATTAGATGATACAATGGATAGAATACTAGGTTTTGGAATCAGACTCATCTTCATAAGTTTAAATCCAACTTCAGACACTTACTGTGTGACTCTGGGCAAGTCACTTAACCTAATATGTCTCAGTTTCCTCATTCATAAACAGGAGCTGGAGAAGGAAATGGCAAAACACTCCAGTATCTTTGCCAAGAAAACCCCAAATAGGATCATGAAGAGTCAGATAAGACTGAAACTTCTGAATTATGAAGTAAGGCTCAATTAGGGAAAGGAAAAAAATAATTATTAAAAACTTACTATGTATAAGGTACTATGCTACACTGTACAAATATTCTTTCTCATGATACATTAAGTGACTTGGACAAGATCACACAGCTAGAAAGTGTCTGAAGCTAAATTCGAACTCAGATCTTCCTAAATCCAGATTGAAATATTCATTCTGAGTCAATTGATTGCCTAGTAGGTAAGAGGAGGATAAAGAGATAAAAGGCATCAGTGTAAGGAAATCATCAATGATCTTGGAGAGAGTTACTTCAATAGAATGGTAGGAGATAGAAGGTGCTCACATACTGTATAGAGGTATGAACTAAGTAGATGGTGTAGAATTGAAGAAAGAGAAAATAGTTTGTTGGTGAAAGGGGAAAGGGAAATAGAAGAAAAGTGAGAGAAGCAGTAAAGGAGTGTTTATTGGGTTTTTTTGTTTGTTTGTTTTTGACTAGGTCAACCTTGAACATATTTATAGGCTGAAAAGATTGTTGTTTGTCCTTCATTCTCAAAGGAGAACATGACACTAGAAAGGTATTACAATGATATACAAATGAAAATAATTTAAGTAGGATCTGTGCAAGATCACCTGCCTCACTTTCCCTTCCAAAGCCATCTAGGTCCAGTGTTCAGATACAGATCAGAACAATGGGAGATGGTCTTTTTAAGCTAAGGTCTTCAATAATTCTCAGTTTGACTGAGGCTGCAGCCATTCAGTGATTAAGGCTAGATTAAAAAAAAATGAAGCTGAGAATGACCTCTTTTACTAGTCCAAAAAAAATCAATCTTGGAGGGGAAAATCCTCAGGGTTTCTGGCTAAAACAGAAGCAATTGCTATTTGTAAAGGGCTGAAACTCTGAGTAAGTGCACTTGGACAACTGAGCACTTAAGGCTAATTACTTATTGGACAATAGTCTATTAGAATATGCTTGGAAAATGGCCCTTCCCACTATCCTGTGCTGGCTTAATCATTTGGTGTATACAGAGAATTGTAGGCGGGACTAGGGGGTGGAGTAAGATGAGCCAGAGTCACTTTTGGCAGTAGACGAAGAGAAGGAAGGTCCTGGAGATCCTGCGTCCATCCAATTCACTTCTACTCCTAAAGACCAAGAATAAAGACCAAGGACTTTTGCTTATCCTGACTCCAGCAGATTCTAAGGTGTCCAGGGTGCTAACACTGTCATCACAGCTATTTACATTCACTCTGAACTAATCAGGATCCAAAAGATGATCAAGTGGGGCTAGGCTAATCAATGAGAGCCAAAGTGATTTGGGTTTAAGGTATGGTCCTTAAAAAGACCCTCCCATAAACACTATTTTGCAAAGTTTCAATGATCAAAATTTACATTACTTTGGGCACAGGAATGGCATACTCATAAGGGTATGATACCCTATCTATAGAGAAGAGGGGAGGAAAGGAGAAGAAAGGGGAGGAGAAGAAAGATGATGAGGGGAAAGAGAGGAGGAAAGGAGAGAAACTATTGCCCAACTGGTTAGTTCCAGGTAAGTCCCCAGTGTTTGTCCTTCATTCTTGAAAAGCCCATGATATTAGAGAGGCAATGCCATAAACATGCAAGTGAATTGGATGTAAGGAAGGAGAGGAAGGCAAAATCACTTTCTCCTTCTGAGTCATCTGGGCCCAGGTGTAGAACTTCAAAAATCATTGAGTTGAGCCCGCTCAATTAAAAAATGAGGAAACTAAGCCCCAGATTGCAAAACTAAAGAACCTACTCAAAGTCAGTCTCTCTCTCTGTCTCTCTGTCTCTGTCTCTCTCTCTCTCTCTCTCTCTCTCTCTCTCTCTCTCTCTCTCTCTCTCTCTCTCTCTCTCTCTCTCTCTTTCTTACACACATACACATACACACTCGTACACATGCTCTTAGTGAATATAAAAATTGAGATTTAAACTCCGGTATCCTAAAACCAAATAAATATAAAACAAAGTAAAATAAAAAACATATGAACAAAATGCTATGAGAGCTTCTTGGAAGAAGCAATTATTTCAAATGTGGAAGGTATGGGAAAATGGAGTGTAATGATATCATTTCTCTCACTTTCCCATAATGCTATAAGGTCATATGGGTGAGAGGATGGAGAATTGAGAAATAGAAAAAGGCTAAGACAGTGAACTCTTCATGAAATGGAGATAGATTCTTCTGGGACATCCCCACTGCACCAGGGCTCCTGAATAAAGTTACAGAATGACTGTACCAGAACCTCTCAACTACTTCAGGGAGTCAGATAATGAAAATGCTGGAAGTGGTGTATCATTGATCAGACAAGTCTTAGCATGGTAGAGAGCAGTATATGTGAGAATAAGTAATGAGGGTAAAAGTAGTGCAATGACGCTGAGATCTTTGGATCCTGAGCTTTTTTCCCCTTTCATCTTCATTGTAATGAATGAGTTGGAGGGTCTGTTGATGAGAGTCCATGTTAGTCCAAGATTCATGGCTTGTGCTATTCTACAGCCCACATGCTATTTGCCAGAAATTAGAGTGAAGGAGAAGAAGGCAATGCTTCAGATTCAGCCTCATGCTATCCATCTGAATTGTACTGATAAAAATTTGACATCACTCATCCTCAGAGAAGGAGGTACCTAGCAAGGAACCTCAAGATGGTTAAAACGTTCAGTTTGAAAAATAATTTCACAGACATCAGCCCAATTTCTACTCTTAGCGATAAAGACAGCTTAATGTTGTGTTCATTTCACAACCTAGAAAACCAAACTTAAAAGGAAAAGACATGCCTAAGGTCACCTAGGTAGCAAGTGGCAAAGCCAAGTCTTCTCACTCCCAATCACCTTTCATTGCCCTGACTCCCTTATTATGGCTTTTGAAGCCGCAGATTAGTGGGAAGGTGACACAGATTTTATATTGGCTCACTTAAAGCCCTTTCCCAGTTCATTTAGACTGTGAGTGTCTCCACCTCCAGGGGTGGGTGTCACTACTGCATGGGGCTTACATTAATGCCATTCATGGTGTGAATCATCCCTTCCCTCGGCAGGGAGCGGTTGCACCATATGGCATTCACGTTTGTGTGATGCCCAGATACACTCCACATCCCTACTCTAAGGGAAAAAAGCCTCCAACGTGCCATGTAAACAAAGCATTGGGCACAAAGATTCATTCTTCTTTCACAAGGCCATTTTGGTGGAAGTGGCAAAAGACTGTGGCTATACACTCAGAATTCAAGGTTTAACTCCATTATCCTCTGCTGCAAAGACTTATGGGTTGTGATGTGGGAGCATTTGATGGTTGCAGAACAAAGCCCACATTCGGAAAGGGGGCTTTAGAAGAGGAGAGAGCATCAGCGGCTTGGAGAAAAAGAGGGAGGATCTGTTGCAAAAAAAAAAGAAAAAGAAAAATTTCCTCTGTACCTTCCTGACTTCGAGGACATTGTGTGCATCTCAGGGGTGCACTAAGTGGTGCAGTAAAGCAGCAAATTAGAAGAATGTAAATTCTTTAGTTGGAATTGCACGCAGGGGAAAAATGTTCCCTAATGCTGATATTTGTTTTCATGTAAATAATGTACACTCTCCCAAAAATAAGAGGGGTATAAGGCTGAGTAAGATATCAGGTCCCAAAGGAGATAATACACTGGACTCAGAAAAAGGAAGAATGAGGCTTTTTTTTTCCTTGTGTGCAATTCTTCTGGACTAATTAAAGAGATTTCTCTGAATGCCTAAGTTTGGTCATAGATCTCTCCCCCTACCCTATTCCTCTCTCCCAGAACTCCCAGAATGTATATTCATTCTTATTCTTTCTGTCTCTCCCTCTCTCTCTCTCTTTGTCTCTGTCTCTGTCTCTGTCTCTGTCTCTCTCCTCTCTCTCTCTCTCTCTCTCTCTCTCTCTCTCTCTCTCTCTCTCTCTCTCTCTCTCTCTCTCTTCTCTCTCTTCTCTCTCTTCTCTCTCTTCTCTCTCTTCTCTCCTTTCCCTTTCCATCACTTCATCTTATTCTTATTAGTACACTAATGTATTGAATGGTCGCAGATGAGATTATTTTTATTTTAAATGGAATGGCTGCTATCTCTTTCTCATCTTTGCCGCTGGCCCTACACAGATCTTTGAATGCTCAGAGCTCCCATTTAAGACAATTGAAGTCAATATAGGAACTTTGTAGATAGATATAGTCTAAACTAGTGTAAAGGACTGTGAACAGAGAATCAAGGGGCATACCTACATTTTATTCTTGGCTCTGGTACTACTGGATAACTTGGGACAAGTTAATTAACTTCTCTTTATCTCTGGCTTCTCACTTCTAAAATTTCTTCTCCATCTCATGGGGATGAAATCTCTCTCAGATTTTAAGCTCTTTGAGCTGTGTCTTCTCTTTTTTTAAATAGTTACAATAACTAAGTGATTTTTCTATAAAAGCCAGTCAATAATTATTGAATGAAGGAATAAAAGGAATGAAGAAATGAATGTCTCTTTTTCTCTTAATTCCTATGACATTTCTAGTCTGTGCCACTCAATTTGCAGTCAATTATACATTGGTCCAGGAATATTATTTTATTGCTATAAGGATATGTCAGGGAGGAAACTTAAACTTATACAATGGAATTTGAGTAACTGTTCTGAAATGTTTAATATTGAAAAGTTGCCCACAGAATTGAGTGGTTAAGGGATATTTTCTAGGTTTATGTAGTTGATGTGTCAGATGCAGGTCCTGAACTTAAGACTAGCTCTTTATCCAGTGCCTTTCATATTGTTTTTATTGTTTCCCACATGATTATTTCAACCCACATCTTCCCAAAAAGCATTCAAGCTCTTTTTGGGGAAGGGGAGAAGCACATTCTGTGCTTTTAATAGGTTTATGATGCCCTGAAGCTAGAGGAAAAATATCTTTATAGAATGCTTCTCTGAATGGTCTCTCTGCTCGCATATTGAATTCAGGAAAATTTCAAAGCCTAGGACCAAGAAGTCCAAACTATATACATTAAAGTATCCCAAACAAACATATCCTCTAGCTAAACTTCCTGCTCAATTGTGCTTACTTTCCATTAGCTCAAGGGAGCTAACAGTACCTCTAGTACAATGCCTAAGGTCATAGTGGGAAAGATATGTTTCCTCCCCGAAGCCTATTTATGAAAAGTTTCCAGTATTCAACTACCAGCATTTCTCAGTGATTGTACATTGCTACTCTTCTCATCATAGAGGACAATTCTTGATGAAATTGTCAAGAAAAGGCAATGAATTTTTGGTACCCCTGATTTTACTATTCTGCTTCTTTCCCCCACTAAAAAGGGAGTTTTTTCCCAACCAACCTACCAATGAGTTCCTTCTTGGAAAAGTTGAAAAACTTCTTGACAAAATTATTTATGCCTAGCACTACTGCCTCATGACCTACTTTTCCCTCAAACCTTTGACAGCTGGCTTGCCTCTTCACTATTTTTAATGAAAAATATTCTTCCAAAGGTTTCTTCTGACCTCCTAACATGCAAATTCAATGGCCTTTTTTTTTCTATTGTCATCTTCCATGAACTCCCCATCAGCTGGCATCATCACTCTTTCCTGGCTTCTCTTTCCTCCTTTTGCCTTCAGAAATGACACACTCTCCTGTCTCTAACTACTCTCTGATGCCCTACCCCCAGTCTGTAGAGGAAGCCCATTAACACCATCCAGCCCCATCCCCCCCAAAACAGACCAATTGTTTTCTCTTGTCAGTTTGTTTTCTTCCATTCTGCTCTTGACAAAATGTACAAAAAAATTCAAAAGGGCTCTAACCATTGACAGCTTTTGTATGGAGAGAGAGCAGACTTCAAATACTGAGGAGACTAAAAACAGACTGTCCCCAGAGGAATCCCCTAAGGGGGATATGATCTGCTCCTCAATACAAAAGAATCTCATAGAGGAAATCAAAAAGGCTCTCACGAGAGCTAGAAGAGAAATGGGAAAAGGAAAGGGAAGCTTGGAAAGAGAACCTGGAGAAGTCATCCAGAGTGGATAAAGAGATCAAATTATTGAGAAACAAAATTAGTGAATTAGAAAAGGCAAACAACTCCAAGGAAAACAGGATTAGTGAGCTGGATAAAGAAATCAGCTCTCTAAAAAATAAAATGGATAAAATGGAAAAAATTCCATAGAAGATAAAAACTCAATTGGACAATTACAAAAAGATATAAAAAAAGTGAGTGAAGAAAATACATCATTGAAAATTAGACTCGAACAAGTAGAAATGAATGACTCAAGGAGAAACCAAGAGGTAGTCAAGCAAAACCAGAGAAATGAAACAATTGAAAAGAATGTCAAGTACCTTACCAGAAAGACAACAGACCTGGAAAAACAGATCCAGGAGAGACAATTTGAGAATAATCAGACTCCCTGAAAAATCTGAGGAAAAAAAAAAATCCTAGAGACACTATTTTGCAGGAAATTATCAAAGAGAACTGCCCAGACGTTTTGGAAACAGAGGGTAAAATAGACATTGAAAAAATTCATCGATCACCTACTGAAAGGGACCCTAAAATCAAAACGCCAAGAAATATAGTGGCTAAGTTCAAGAACCATCAGACAAAGGAAAAGATATTGGAAGCTGCTAGAAAAAAGCAATTCAGATATGGAGGATCCACAATAAGGATAACCCAGGATCTAGCGGCATCCACATTAAAAGAACAAAGGGCCTGGAACATGATATTCCGAAAGGCTAAGGAACTTGGTATACAGCCAAGAATAACTTACCCAGCAAGAATGAGCATCGTTTTCCAGAGAAGAAGATGGACATTTAATGAAATAAATGAATTCCATCTATTTTTGATGAAAAAAAAACAGACCTACATAAAAGGTTTGATCTTCAAATACAGAACTCAAGAGATTTCTAAAAAGGTAAAAAGAAATCTTGAGAACTATACTTCTGCCATAAAAATATGTAAAGAACATATGTATAATTTGTCCTAGAAACTAGAGGTGGAAAGGAAATTATATCATAAAAAAGTGTAAAGTGGTGGTACTACATCTCATGAAGAGGCAAAGGTAACCTATTATATCTAAGAGAAAGAAAGGAGGGAGATGAACATAGTGTATATCAATAGACATATTAGATTTATGGTGAAACTTCTTCCACTTCATTGAAAAGTGAGAGGGAAAGAGTAAGCTAAGAGGAAGGGAATACAGAAATTGTGAGGAAAAGGGGTAAAATAAGGGGAGGAACTTTAAGGTGGGGGAAGGATACTAAAAGGGGAGGGCTGTGAAAAGCAAGTGGTATTCACAAGTTTAATACTGGGTAGGGGAGTAAGAGGGAAGGAAAGGGGAAAAGCATAAGCAATATAGAATTAGTCCTTCTAACCATAAATGTGAATGGGGCAAACTGCCTCATAAAGAGGAAGCAATTAGCAGACTGGATTAAAAGTCAGAATCCTACTATATGTTGTTTACAGGAAACACACCTGAAACAGGGTGATAAATTCAAACTAAAAGTAAAAGGGTGGAGCAGAATCTACTATGCTTCAGGCAAAGCCAAAAAAGCAGGGGTAGCCATCCTCATCTCAGATCAAGCAAAAACAAAAATTGATATAATTAAAAGAGATAAGGAAGGGCATTATGTCCTGCTAAAGGGTAGCATCAATAATGAAGCAGTATCAATATTAAACATATATGCACCAAGTGGTGCAGCATCTAAATTCTTAAAAGAGAAATTAAGAGAGCTGCAAGAAGAAATAGACAGCAAAACTATAATAGTGGGAGATCTCAACCTTGTACTCTCAGAATTAGATAAATCAAACCACAAAATAAATAAGAAAGAAGTCAAAGAGGTAAATAGAATACTAGAAAAGTTTGATATGATAGATCTTTGGCGAAAGCTAAATGGAGACAGAAAGGAGTATACTTTCTTTTCAGAAGTTCATGGAACCTACACAAAAATTGATCATATACTAGGGCATATCCTTTTCAGACCACAATGCAATCAAAATTACATTTAACAAAAAGCCAGGGGAAAAATAGACCAAAAAATAATTGGAAACTAAATAATCTTATACTAAAGAATGATTGGGTAAAACAGCAAATCATAGACATAATTAATAACTTCACCCAAGAAAATGACAATAATGAGACATCATACCAAAATGTGTGGGATACAACCAAAGCAGTAATAAGGGGAAGTTTTATATCTCTACAGGCCTACTTGCATAAAATAGAGAAAGAGAGGGCCAACGAATTGGGCTTACAACTAAAATTACTAGAAAAGGAACAAATTAACAACCCCCAGACAAACACAAAACTTGAAATTCAAAAAATAAAAGGTGAGATTAATAAAATTGAAAGTAAAAAAAACTATTGAATGAATTAATAAAACAAGAGTTGGTTCTATGAAAAAACCAACAAAATAGACAAACCCTAAGTAAACCTGATTAAAAAAAGGAAAGAGAAAAAGCAAATTGTTAGTCTTGTAAATGAAAAGGGAGAACTCACCACTAATGAAGAGGAAATTAGAACAATAGTTAGGAGCTACTTTGCTCAACTTTATGCCAATCAATTCGATAACTTAAATGAAATGGAAGAATACCTTCAAAAATATAGCTTGCCCAGATTAACAGAGGAAGAAGTAAGTAGCCTAAATAGTCCCATCTCAGAAAAAGAAATAGAACAAGCTATTAACCAACTTCCTAAGAAAAAAATCCCCAGGACCAGATGGATTTACATGTGAATTCTATCAAACATTTAAAGAACAACTAACTCCAATGCTATATAAACTATTTGAAAAAATAGGGATTGAAGGAGTCCTACCAAATTCCTTTTATGACACAGACATGGTACTGATACCTAAACCAGGTAGATCGAAAACTATAGACCAATTTCCTTAATGAACATTGATGCTAAAATCTTAAATAAGATATTAGCAAAAAGACTTCAGAAAATCATCCCCAGGATAATACACTATGACCAAGTGGGATTTATACCAGCAATGCAGGGCTGGTTTAATATTAGGAAAACTATTAGTATAATTGACCATATTAATAATCAAATTAATAAAAACTATATGATCATCTCAATAGATGCAGAAAAAGCATTTGATAAAATCCAACATCCATTCCTACTAAAAATGCTTGAGAGTACAGGAATAAATGGACTATTCCTTAAAATAATAACGAGCATATATTTAAAACCTTCAGTAAACATCATATGTAATGGCGATAAACTAGAACCTTTCCCTGTAAGATCAGGAGTGGAACAAGGTTGCCCACTGTCACCATTACTATTCAATATAGTACTAGAAACTCTAGCCTCAGCAATAAGAGTCGAGAAAGAGATTCAAGGAATTAGAGTAGGAAAAGAGGAAATCAGATTATCACTCTTTGCAGATGACATGATGGTATACTTAGAGAACTCCAAAGACGCTACTAAAAAGCTATTAGAAATAATTCAGAGTTTTAGCAAAGTTGCAGGATACAAAATAAATCCACATAAATCCTCAGCATTTTTATACATTACCAACACAATCCAACAGCAAGAGATACAAAGAGAAATTCCATTCAAAATAACGGTCGATAGTATAAAATATTTGGGAATATATCTACCAAAGGAGAGTCAGGAATTATATGAGCAAAATTACAAAACACTTGCCACAAAAATAAAGTCAGATTTAAATAATTGGAAAGACATTCAGTGCTCTTGGATAGGCCGAGTGAATATAATAAAGATGACAATACTCCCCAAACTAATCTATTTATTTAGTGCTATACCAATCAGACTCCCAAGAAACTATTTTAATGACCTAGAAAAAATAACAACAAAATTCATATGGAAGAATAAAAGGTCGAGAATTGCAAGGGAACTAATGAAAAAAAAGTCAGAGGAAGGTGGTCTAAGTGTACCTGATTTAAAGCTATATTATAAAGCAACAGTCACCAAAACCATTTGGTATTGGCTAAGAAATAGACTAGTTGATCAGTGGCATAGGTTAGGTTCACAGGGCAAGATAGTGAATAAAAATAGCAATCTAGTGTTTGACAAACCCAAAGATCCCAAATTTTGGGATAAGAATTCATTATTTGACAAAAACTGCTGGGAAAACTGGAAATTAGTATGGCAGAAACTAGGCATGGACCCACATTTAACACCACATACTAAGATAAGATCAAAATGGATCCAAGATTTAGGCATAAAGAATGAAATCATAAATAAATTGGAGGAACATGGGATGGTTTACCTCTCAGACTTGTGGAGGAGGAAGGAGTTTGTGTCCAAGGGAGAACTTGAGACCATTATTGATCACAAAATAGAAAATTTTGATTACACCAAATTAAAAAGTTTCTGCACAAACAAAACTAATGCAAACAAGATTAGAAGGGAAGTAACAAATTGGGAAAACATTTTTACAGTTAAAGCTTCTGATAAAGGCCTCATCTCTAAAATATACAGAGAATTGACTTTAATTTATAAGAAATCAAGCCATTCTCCAATTGATAAATGGTCAAAGGATATGAACAGACAATTTTCAGATGATGAAATTAAAACTATTTCCACTCATATGAAAGTGTTCCAAATCACTATTGATCAGAGAAATGCAAATTAAGACAACTCTGAGATATCATTACACACCTGTCAGATTGGCTAAGATGACAGGAACTAATAATGATGAATGTTGGAGGGGCTGTGGTAAAACTGGGACACTGATGCATTGTTGGTGGAGTTGTGAAAGAATCCAACCATTCTGGAGAGCAATCTGGAATTATGCCCAAAAAGTTATCAAAATGTGCATACCCTTTGACCCAGCAGTGTTACTCCTGGGCTTATATCCCAAGGAAATACTAAAGAAGGGAAAGGAACCTGTATGTGCCAAAATGTTTGTGGCAGCCCTTTTTGTAGTGGCTAGAAACTGGAAAATGAATGGATGTCCATCAATTGGAGAATGGTTGGGTAAATTATGGTATATGAATGTTATGGAATATTATTGTTCTGTAAGAAATGACTAACTGGAGGAATACAGAGAGGCTTGGAGAGACATATCAACTGATGCTGAGTGAAACGAGTAGAACTAGGGGATCATTATACACTTCAACAATGATACTGTATGAGGATGTATTCTGATGGAAGTGGGTAGTGGGTATCTTCAACATAGAGAAGAGCTAATCCAATTCCAATTGATCAATGATGGACAGAATCAGCTACACCCAGAAAAGGAACACTGGGAAATGAGTGTAAACTGAGAGCATTGGGGGTTTTTTTGTTTTTGTTTTGTTTTGTTTTGTTTCTCTTCCCAGATTATTTTTACCTTGCGAATACAATCCTTCCTTTGCACCACCATCAACAACAAAATTCAGTTCTGCACATATATATTGTACCTAGGATATACTATAAGATATTTAATATGTATGGGAATGCCTGCCATCTAGGGGAGGGGGTGGAGGGAAGGAGGGGAAAAACTCGGAACAGAAGGGAGTACAAGGGATAATGTTGTAAAAAAAAAAAAAAAAATTACCTATGCATATGTACTGTCAAAGAAAATGTTATAATTATAAAAATTAAATTAAAAAAATACAGAGAAAAAAAAAAGAATAGTAAGATATGATGAAGCCCCACCACCACCAACACCATCAATGAGGGGAAGGAAAAAAAACTAGAAAGTCAGTAGGAATAAAATTAAACGCAGGAGTCTAAAATGTCTCAAGCCACCGACCAAGAAAAAAAATTGGTTTGCTTTGGCAGGTAGCTATGTGACTTAGCCACAAGTCGTAGCAAAAACCAAGGATCATCTTTCCAGGGAGTATGAAGGACAAAGGGATTTTACAGTGACTCTCAGAGGAAGTTGTTTTTCTGATTCTGTCAAATAAGTTATATGTTAATATAGTACAGCTAGTCTCCTATAAGAAGAAAATATCAAAAAGACAGAATACGAGTTCTTAACCTAGAATCTGAAATTGATTTTTTTTCCTAAAAAAATTTTATAACTGTATTTAAATACAAATGGCTTTATTTCTAATCCCATAGATTTTATTCTTTACATTTAAAAACATGATTCAGAGAATGGGCCCATAGATTGCCAAGGAGGACCATGATGAAAAAAGGTTAAGAACCTCTGGGTTAAAAGACATTTATCTATTCTAAGGAGATGATCCTTAAAAGAATAAAAATTTTTCAAAGATCAAAAAATAAAGAAGCTAAGGAGAATCTTTTGTGGATAGTGAAAGCTAGTAACTAGAAAATGACTGGAATAGTTAGGGAGGGACATTTTTTGTGTAAGACTTTTTCCCACAGTAGTTAGAATTGGGACCTCCAAAGAAGAAACAACTCTTCATGCTCCAAGGAATATTGCTATGGATCTATGGATACTGTAAGGAAATAGGTCATCCAATACTACATAGAGGTAGAAAAGTAGTTTTAGATTCCTGCATCAAGTGGATTCTAAAGTAAGCAGTCATATGTCAATAACAGGAGGCATCCTCTCTTCCCAATTTGAGTCTGACAACATTCATCCATGTAAATTTTCAGTGGGAATTATGAAGTCCAAGTTAATAAAAGAAAGATGTTGGGTACTAACATAGTATTTTATTTATACTACAGATTGAAAATAGAAGAATCAAAAGAAAGGCATATTTGGGAATTGAACATTTGTTCAGGAAAATGGTATATGAAGATAGAATTTCTGGACCCTAACATATAACAGTGTGGATTTTTGACCATAAGTGAAATTAATGTAAGAGCCATTTAGTAGTTAGATTGGTAGATAGACAGATATGAACATATCCTAGAGATTTCTGATGCTGATCAATATGTCTTCAACTTGAAAATGGAGGGAAGAAGAAAATGTTCCATATATAGTTAACAAATCACATACTAGAAAGTAGCATATACAGTACAGGAAAAATTATATATGTGTGTGTATACACACACACACACATACACACACACATATATTCAGTAGAAAAAACCAATAATTCAGAGGAAGCAGTATGTAAGAAGATAGACAACAATAAAATAATAGACTCAAATGCCTAGCATATAATAATAAACTATGTATATATATATTTTTTCAATAGAGAAAACCAATAATTCAGAGGAAGCAGTATGTAAGAAGATAGACAACAATAAAATAATAGTCTCAAATGCCTACCATATAATAATAAATGAGATGAACAAGAGATCTTTTGGGGGAGATTAATATTTTATTAAAACTTTTTATTTTCAAAACATTTGCATGGATAATTTTTTCAATATTGACCTTTGCAAAATCTTGTGTTCCAAATTTTCCCCTCCTTTCCCCCATCCCCTCTCCTAGATGACAAGTAATCTAATATATGTTAAACATGTGCAATTCTTTTATACATATATATTTCCACAGTTATCAGACTGAATAAGAGAAATCAGATCAAAAAGAAAAAATGAGAAAAAACAAAATGCAAGCAAACAACAACAAAAAGAGTAAAAATGCTATGTTGTGTTCCACACTTAGTTCCCACAGTGCTCTCTCTGGATGTATATGGCTCTCTTTATCACAGGATCATTGGAACTGGTCTGAATCATCTCATTGTTGAAAAGAGCCACATCTATCACAATTGATCATCATATAATCTTGTTGCCATCTCCTGATTCTGCTCATTTCACTTAGTATCAGTTCACGTAAGTCTCTCCAGGCCTTTCTGAAATCATCCTGCTGATTGTTTCTTATAAAATAATAATATTCCTTAATATTCATATACTATAACTTATTCAGCCACTCTCCAATTGATGGGCATTCACTTAGTTTCCAGTTTCTTGCCGCTACAAAAAGTGCTGCCACAAACATTTTGCACATGTGGGTCCCATTCCCTCCTTTATGATCACTTTGGGATGTAAGCCCAGTAGAAACACTGCTGGGTCAAAGGGTATGCACAGTTTGATAGCCCTTTGGACATATGAACTAGAAATCTTAACAGAAATTTGATGTTGTACCTATCACTAAAATTTGGCATCATGGAACAAGTGACTAGTATATAGGTATAGAAAACTACATAATATTAAATAAGAACAGAATAGAAAAATGAGTCATAAAATACCACTGAATATTGAAAATATCTTCACATATCATGAAATTATAGTCTTTCAAAACACTGAAATTTACAGAGAACCAGATTTAGTAGAGTTAATTCCTGCAGATAGGACAGAGGTTGAAACTGATTTCATTTAACTTTTCATTTAAAAAACACATTGATTTTTTCCTGTCTTATTTGCTCTTCACTACAATGGAAGGGGAATGAGAAAGGGGCAAGAAGAAGATACCCCTTTTTTATTTTCCAAAGTGGTGACCAACATTTATATGCTATATAAATATTCACTAGCAGAAAAGATCAGGTAAACAGTAGAATGCATATATTTAAGTAAGGTGATATACAATACTTGATCGTACATAGTTCTGGAGATGTACTATAAAAATTTTTAAAAAACAGTAAGAGTTTAATTATGATCTTTTTCTAGAGGTAATATATTTAATTTATGTTAAATGTTTGGAGTAAATGTAATAATACATTTTTCTTTAAATAATAAATGTTAATGCTAGATGTCAGAGAGAAACATATTTGACAAATCTTGGTACAGTATATGTTACTGAAAATGTGGCCCATTCTAGGGAAGTACCTGCATTATTAGCTGACATGAGTCACAGCATTCACCTGTCCTAAGCATGAGGGTAGAAATGAAAACTGGAATTTCCTTGCAAATTTAATTTAGTAATAAAAATTGTGTTATGGAGACAAAAAAAAAATACATTCATATATAAGGAAATCTGAGGGGTAGCATGATGGAGGGTATTAGAACAGGAACAAGAAAGAAAGGAAGAACCATAGTACCATGCAGGAGCTTAAGAAATACTTGTTGATTGATTGTGGTATTATCTAGCATCTACCTTCTTAAACCATGGATTGCAACTCCAGATGGGATCTTATAATTGAATGTGGAATCACGAAATTATATCAGTAAATATTTGATTTGCATATTTAGTTTAGATACTTATATATCCAGGATCATATAAAAATTTCTCAGGCGAAAAGAGGTTGTGAGTGGAAAAAAGTATTAAAAGTCCTGGTCTAGACAAACTCATTACTTAATTATCTATTAGGGCTAATATTTTATTATTCCATCTCTACACCTTTGCATAGGTTGTTCTCTATGCCAGAAATATTCTTCTTCTTCATCCTTCTCAGAATTCTTCAAAGCTCATCTGAAACATCTTTTCCTACATGAAAGCTTTCCTGATCCCTCCAAGTGTTAGTACTTCTTCTCAAATTACCTTGTTTTACAAATGTGTGTGTGCATATGTATGTGTGCACATATATATGTATACAAACATATATCAAAAGGGAAGGTAGCATCAAATCAAAAAGAAAGAATTAGATATTTAAGTAGAAATGATGGGAATACTGGAGAAATTCTATTGTGAAGAAATAATATGTAAGATGTACCCAATTAAGTAGACTATATGTGTATATAAATTGAAAGTTTTATACTTTATATGCACATATACATGTATACAAATATATACATACATACATATGTACTCACACATCTTAGAGTTCATGATAGAGACAGAAATAACATTTGGGCATAATCTAACATTTGCTAGATTTGTGCAAGAGGGGAAGAGAGGATAGGTAGGACCTAAAATTCTTTATAAAATGGGAAGTTCTCAAGAATGAAATTCTGAAGAGGTAAACCCTTACTAATGTTTCTAAAGAGGAAAAAAGGGAGGAGATAGCTGAAGAATTACATATTGGCAAAGATGATTCTGATTAAAAAATAAGAGATGGTTTTTCATCTTTTCTTCAAACAACAGGTCAATGAACTTAATTTTGAGCCCTGGAAAATTTTTCCAATGTATCTTAAAAGGATAGTTTATGAATATTTAGAAAGCAACCATGAACAGGTCACATTAGATTAATCTCATTTCCTTTTGTGAGACTGTTAGTAGACTGATAGTTCAGTTTCATTCTTCATTATTTTGAGCAAGTCTTTCCACATTTTTCTAAAGTCACTGAGCTCATTATTTCTTATAGCACAGCAGTATTCCATTCAGGCCCCTCCCCTACCTTTCCACTCTTTTTCATTTGACTGAGTGCTATGGATTTCTTTCAAGAAACTGAGGGGCTTTATGATAGCAATCTAAGATCAGATTTTTCTTTGCCATAAGAAATTACAAAAGGTTTATTTAATTATTTAACTTTATGAGTTTGATTTATGATCCATGCAGATTATAAAAAGAAAATATTATACATTGTGCGGGATGTGTCTGAAGATTATCAAAATGTTGTACCTACCAAATGCCTAACAAAACATGACCTTAAACTTTGAGGTTCCATGATTGGAGACAACCCTCCCCACCAAAGTTTTATCTTATTTTTACTCAACTTCCAAAGTTCCTTCACCTGAATTTTTAAGAGCATTACTTCTCAGTATTTTATAATCTCTCAACAAACTATAGATTTAATATATAAGCCATAGGGTTAGGAATCAGAGTTCTTACGAAAATGTAATTCCCAGAATTAGATGTCATTCTCTGGATCTCATCTGAGTAGTGTGCTTGCTGATGCCCTTAAAATCCTGCCTCATACATAGTTGTCACTTGGACTGTTTATATACAACCTGGGGCTGGAATGGGGGATGGGGGGAGAGGACAGGGAATATTGTAGGAAAGCAAAGGATAGCTGTGCCAATTAGAATTAGCCTAACCTGAAGACAGGATTTATTGCTCTTCCCTAATCTTTCCTACTCTTCCACAGTCATCCTTTATTCTTCTTTCAATAAATGTCAATTTTGTCATCAAAATCATCAACACTAATCATAAGAAGCCTTCTCTAATGAACAAGGGAAGATAAAATCTGCTGAGAAGGGAAGTGAAGTTGGAGGAGGGAGGTTGGATTTACTCCCTGAAAGCTATAATTTACTAGTAGGATCCTAATACCTAAAAAAAAAAGTTCATACTATTGAAGCAAGAGGAACTATTGTTCCTGGACAGTATAATATCTCCTATCACATGTAAGGCAGGACTTGGTCTTTCCCTCTAATTTGGAATAGGTCTTTAGTAGGGCAGCTGGGAGTTTTCACAAGCATGAAGTGAATTCCCTGAGAAGCCTCCAGGGAAATCAAGGCAGGCTGGTTAAAAGCAAGGTCTTGAAGCAACTGGATTCAATTTACACCAGGGAAATGGGCTAGATGCAGCCTGGGGATAGATTTTGTTTGGATACCATTTTCTCTTCTAGTGTCCCAAGATAGCAGGACAGGTAAATCAGAACAAAGGCCAGGAGAGGGATTTTGACTGCTTTTTAAAACCAGATTAAAACAGCTAATTAATCTTTCCTTTAAAAAGACTGTTCAGCTAATAAATAAAACTAAGAGTTTGTTTTATGAAAAAACCAATAAAATAGATAAACTTTTGGTAAATCTGATTAGAAAAAGGAGAGAGGAAAATCAAATTGTTAATCTTAAAAATGAAAAGGGGGAACTGTCCACCAATGAGGAGGAAATTAGAGAAATAATAAGTAGTTACTTTGCCCAACTTTATGCCAATAAATTTGATAACCTAAGTGAAATGGAGAACTACCTCCAAAAATATAGGCTTCCCAGATTAACAGCGGAGGAAGTAAATTGCTTAAATAGTCCCATTTCAGAAAAAGAAATAGGGCAAGCTATTAATCAACTCCCTAAGAAAAAATCTCCAGAACCAGATGGATTCATAGGTGAATTCTACCAAACATTCAAAGAACAATTAGCTCCAATGTTATATAAACTATTTGAAAAAATAGGGAATAGAGGAGTCCTACCAAATTGCTTTTATGACACAGAGATGGTACTGATATCCAAAATAGGTGGGTTGAAAACGGAGAAAGAAAACTATAGACCAATCTCCCTAATGAATATTGATGCTAAAATCTTAAATAAGATATTAGCAAAAAGATTCCAGAAAATCATCCCCAGGATAATACATCATGATCAATTAGGATTTATAGCAGGAATGCAGGAATGGTAAAATATTAGGAAAACTATCAATATAATCGGCCACATTAATAATCAAATGAACAAAAATCATATGATCATCTCAATAGCTGCAGAAAAAGCATTTGATAAAATCCAACATCCATTTCTATTAAAAACACTTGAGAGTATAGGAATAAATGGACTTTTCCTTAAAATAATCAGTAGCATTTATTTAAAACCATCAATAAGCATCATATGTAATGGGGAAAGATTGCAACCATTCCCATTAAGATCAGGGGTGAAAACAAGGTTGTCCACTATCACCATTACTATTCAATATTGTATTAGAAATGCTAGCTTGGGCAATAAGAGTGGAGAAAGAGATTAAAGGAATTAGAGTAGGTAATGAGGAGACCAAATTATCACTCTTTGCTGATGATATGATGGTATACGTAGAGAACCCCAAAGATTCAACTAAAAAGCTATTAGGAATAATCCACATCTTTAGCAAAGTTGCAGGATACAAAATAAATCCACATAAGTCATCAGCATTCTTATATGTCACTAACAAAACCCAACAGTTAGAGCTACAGAGAGAAATTCCATTTAAAGTAACCTCTGATAGTATAAAATATTTAGGAATCTATCTGCCAAGGGAAACTATATGAGCAAAACTACAAAACACTTTCCACACAAATTAAGTCTGATTTAACCAATTGGAAAAATATTAAATGCTCTTGGATAGGGCGAGCAAATATAATAAAGATGACAATACTACCTAAACTAATCTATTTATTTAGTGCTGTACCAATAAGACTCCCAAAAAACTATTTTAATGACCTAAAAAAAAAATAACAACAAAGTTCATATGGAAAAACAAAAGGTCAAGAATTTCAAGGGAATTAATGGGTAAAAAAATCAAATGAAGGTGGCCTAGCTGTACCAGATCTAAAATTATATTATAAAGCAGCGGTTACCAAAACCATTTGGTATTGGCTAAGAAATAGATTAGTTGATCAGTGGAATAGGTTAGGTCCAAAGGACAAAATAATCAATAACTCTAATAACCTAGTGTTTGACAAACCTAAGGACCCCAGCCTTTGGGATAAGAACTCAATGTTTGATAAAAATTGCTGGGAAAATTGGAAATTAATATGGCAGAAATTAGGCATTGATCCACACTTCACTATACACCAAGATCAGGTCAAAATGGGTTCATGATCTAGGAATAAAGAATGAGATTATAAATAAATTAGAGGAACATAGGATAGTTTACCTCTCAGACCTGTGGAAGAGGAATGAATTTATGTCCAAAGAAGAACTAGAGATCATTATTAATCACAAAATAGAAAACTTTGATTATATCAAATTGAAAAGTTTTCGTACAAACAAAATCAATGCAGATAAGATTAGAAGGGAAACAATAAACTTGGAAAACATTTTTACAGTCAAAGGTTCAGATAAAAGCCTCATTTCCAAAATATATAGAGAATTGACTTTAATACATAAGAAATCAAGCCAACCTCCAATTGATAAATGGTCAAAAGATATGAACAGAAAATTCTCAGATAAAGAAATTGAAACTATTTCTAGTCATATGAAAAGATGCTCCAAATCATTATTAATCAGAGAAATGCAAATTAAGACAACTCTGAGATACCACTATACACACAGGGAAAGGTAATGCAGAATGTTGGAGGGGATGTGGGAAAACAGGGACTCTGATACATTGTTGGTGGAACAGTGAATACATCCAGCCATTCTGGAGAGCAATTTGGAACTATGCTCAAAAAGTTATCAAACTGTGCATACCCTTTGACCCAGCAGTGTTGCTACTGAGTTTGTATCCTAAAGAGATCTTCAAGAAGGGAAAGGGACCTGTATGTGCAAGAATGTTTGTGGCAGCCCTCTTTGTGATGGCCAGAAACTGGAAACTACGTGGATGCCCATCAATTGGAGATTGGCTGAATAAATTGTGCTATATGAATAGTATGGAATATTATTGTTCTGTAAGAAATGCCCAACAGGATGATTTCAGAAAGGCCTGGAGAGACTTACATGAACTGACGCTGAGTGAAATGAGCAGGACCAGGAGATCATTATATACTTCAACAACAATATGGTATGATGATCAATTCTGATGGGCGTGGCCCTCTCCAACAATGAGATGAACCAAATGAGTTCCAATAGAGCAGTAATGAACTGAACCAGCTACACCCCGCGAAAGAACTCTGGGAGATGACTATGAAACACTACATAGAATTTCTAATCCCTCTAATTTTGTCCACCTGCATTTTGGATTTCCTTCAGAGGCTAAATGTATACTATTTCAAAGTCCGATTCTTTTTTGTTCAGCAAAACAACTGGTCATGTATGCATATATTGTATTTAATTTATACTCTAACATATTTAACATGTATTGGTCAACCTGCCATCTGGGGGGGGAGGGGAAAAATTAGAACACAAGGTTTGGCAAATGTCAATGTTGTAAAATTACCCATGCAAATATCTGGTAAATAAAAACTATTATTAAAAAAAAAAAAAGCAGTTCTAAATATTCTGATTAAAATAAATAATTAAATGAATGAATGAATGAAAAAAAAAATTAAAAATAAAAAGACTGTTTAGGCCTGATTTGACTTGGTCATTATGGGACCAGTCTTGGTTTATATAATGGTATGATATTTATGTACCATTTTAAGGTATGTAAACTACTTTATATATTGCATTTATTTTGATCTTTGCAGTAACCCTGTCTATTAAAGTTATCTGTTTTATTATCTTCTTTTTATAGATAAAAATATAATGATATCAAAAGAAAAAAAGAAAAAAAATTTTCAAAAAGAAGAAACTGAATCCAAAGTCCTGAAGTGACTCAGCCAGGATTGCCCTAGAAGAAGGCAAAGGCTGGGACAGATTTAACATGACTCCAAAGAGGGCTGGTCACTTCATTCCAGGATCCTGAGGGGAATTACCCGCACCATTATACTGACTCAGTTGACTATGTTCTTGCAAGAGTAACTATATGAATGAACTCAATAAGTGCAGATGTAGGAATATGACAGAGAATAAAAAAAGGAGAAAAAGATGTTGAAAAGGAGAGAACAAAGAATTTGGAATCAAAAGAGCAGATTTGAGTCCCAACTTGTCTACTTTCTAGTTCAATAACACCCAAGGCAGTTTATGCTCTGAGCCAATTTTCTTATTTTTGAAATGAGGGAGTTGAACTAGATTACCTTCAGTTCCTTTCTAGCTGTGGCACTTTGTATTCTAAGCCCACTATTAGTGTCCATATATGTTTCCAGCTAAATATCAAATTCACAAGTGCTTTTGAAGGAAAATCTCAACTAGAAAATACTACTACTAACTAGCTAACCTTTATATAAGGTCATGTGCCTGGAACAGACAATTCTCAGATAAAGAAATTGAAACTATTTCTAGTCATATGAAAAGATGCTCCAAATAATTATTAATCAGAGAAATGCAAATTAAGACAACTCTGAGATACCACTACACACACAGGGAAAGATAATGCAGAATATTGGAGGGGATGTGGGAAAACAGGGACTCTGATACATTGTTGGTGGAAAATCTCAACTAGAAAATACTACTACTAACTAGCTAACCTTTATATAAGGTCATGTGCCTGGAACTGTGCTAAATACTTTACAAGAGTTTATTTTGGTATCAAATCAATAGAGATCACTGGAGGGAATTTCTATACAAATACAAATTTTAAATTGAGCAATCATTCATTAAAATGAACTAAGATGATATCAAGGGATTTCTGGACTATGAATGCATATTTGACTCCTTGCTAGTGATATAATATATTTGCCTGATATCTTGTAAGTCTTATTAAATTGGTTTTAAACAAGAAGAGAAAAGGAAAGGAAAGGAAAGGAAAGAAAAGAGAAGAGAAAAAAGGAAAGAAGGAAGGAAGGAAGAAAAGAATACTTTACAAGTATTATTCCTTTACAATAACCCTGAAAGGAAGATTGTAATTATTTAGTCTCATTTTACAGTTGACATATAGTTTTAAATGCTTTATAAAATGGTATCATACTATTATTCCCATTTTGCAATTGAGGAAGCAAAGATTAAATAATTTGCACAAATTGAGTATTACTACAAATTATTTTTGGAGACTATTAATATTTCCCATACTCCCCAGCACTCCCTCCCAATTCCCTAAAACTCCTTTATCTGCTCCTTAAGCAGGAATGAAGGTAACTGAAAAGTTCAGAAAAAAATTCTATTCTCTAACCATCTACAAATATAATCTAGTACATGTTCCCTCCTGTGGTGAGAAGCAGTTGGCAGTTGAAATTGGAAGACTATTAAACTCCTTTACAAAGCTATTCTGATGACTGAACACCTGCATGGCACCCTTACCTCTCCAATGAGGGATGCTTCTATAAAAAGTTATGAGATGCCTCACCTTCCCTTCAGTTGTTCCCTTCCCTACTTTTAGTCTCAGTGGGAGAGTCCAGATCTTCAAGATCTTCCACTAAGGAATCCCTCGCCCCCACAATGTCTTCTTCCCTTTGTCAACTTTCTACTTGCCTTCAATAAGTAACCTTTAATCTGAAATTCTATCCTCATTGCCTTATGGTAGCTGGCCAATCTGATAAACTATTTCTTGCTTGTGTTCAGTGAATAGTCTAAGTGCTGATATGAGTTATCGTAACAAATACTTAAGTACTACTGCTTGTGAGTCTGTCAGTCATGCATCAAATTTGTATTACGTGAACAATTACTGGAGGTTAATCTAAACTGACCACATGGTTAACAAGAGTGATTTGTTATTGTTCCACTATCAATCCCTAAAAGTCTCCAAAATGTTGATTGAGGACTTGTCCAGCTGTCATTTTGTTTCAACAGAGTGCACCTGAAGTGATCATATCTATTTATCTCTCACATCTAAAGTAATCATATCTATCTACCTTTAAAAATAAAAACTGCAAATGATTTTTATTTCAAGATCCTTCACAGATCATTGAATAAAATCAAGAAGTTGGAAGAGATTTTTTTAAAGGGATGACAATCAAGGCTCAGGACAAAATAAACCTTTCTGGTGTTGGGTGTTCAGTTGCTTTCAGATATATTTGATTTCTCATGACTCTTTTGAGGGTTTTCTTAGCAGAGATATTAGATTGGCTGCAAACCATACTCAAAATGTGATCTGACCAGGACAAAACATACAACTAGATCCTCACATATCACAAGTTATAGAATGTAGAGCAGAAATAATATTTCATTCTTAATAGTATACATTTATTACAGAGGTAGTAATGGTGCAGTGGAAAGAGTTTTAGACTTAGAATGAAGAGAGATCTGGAGTGGATGGCTACTACCATAGACATCTGACTCTGATATTAGTTGTATGACCACTTAATTTAAGCTTTAATTCATTATATGATAAATTGGAGTAATAATACTTGAACTAATCACTTCATAGATTTATTGTAATGAAAATGCTTTAAAAACCTTAAAGCACCCTATAAATGTGATTTGCAATGTAGTTAGAATAGAAATAGTTCACATGAAAATATAATTTCTATTTTGTTTTTAAGTCAAATGAGCCTTGTGTTATTTGGTTTTATTATCAAATAAGTCCAACAGCTTGCTGGCACAAAGGATAGAATAGAACACTGAACCTGGAGTCAGGAAAACCTAATTTCAAATCTGGTCTCAGATACTTACTAGCTGTGTGACCCTGAAAAGTCACTTAATCCTGTTTGCCTCAATTTCCTTACCTGTCAGATGAGCTAGAGAAGAGAATAGCAAACTACTCCAATATCTTTGCCTAAGAAATCCCAAATGGGGTCATAAATGAATTTATGACTGAAATGGCTGAATAGCAGCAACCAAACAAGTTACAGAAAACATCATTTCAGAGGCTCCTGTAAAGTTCTTCCCCTGCAAGAAGTTAAAAAGCAATAGGTTAAAGAACTATCCTTTCCAAATATCAATACACACTATAATTTAGCAGGGCTCTTCTGGAACAAAAGTGCCTTAACTGAGAAGAGTGATACTGAGGACAGAAATTTCAGACACTATGAAAAAAATGTAGGAGAGAGCTATTGAGAAAAAAAGAAGACACATTTTTAACCTATCTTCAGGACCATGAAAAGAGAAAGACTCTGGAAATACTTACAGGCTCTGTAATATCCCTGTCCCTAATGTAGCTTGCTACACTGGAGATTTTAGGGAATTTACCCTTGGGTGAAATCTAGGAGTCTCTCTCCCCCCACACACTTTCTCTCTCTCATTCTCTCTGTCTCTCTCCCTCTCCCTTACTCTCCCTTCCCATCCCTCCCTTACTCTCTCTTCCCAGCCCTCCTTTCCTCTCTTTCTCCCCCTCCCTTATTCTCCCTCTCTCCCCATCTCTCCCTCCCTCCTTCTCCCCCTCCCTTCCTCTCCTTCTCTTTCCATCCCTCTCTCCTTCCCTCCCTCTATCTCTTCCCTTCCTCTACCTCCCTCTCCCTCTCCCTCTCCCTCTCCATCTCTCCCTTCATCTTTCCCTCCCTTTTCTCCCTCTCTTTGCTTTTCTCTCTTTTTCCCACTCTCCCTCCCTCCCACTCTCTCCCTGTCCCCCTCTCTCTTTCCCTTTCCACCTCTCTCCCTCACCCTTTCCCCCTCCTCCCTTCAACACCAATCCCCCTTTCACTCCAGCCAAACACACACACACTTGCATTTATATCACTACAGCATAATGCAAGTTCCTGGAGGAGGTCTCTTAAATTGGCCCTTTTAGTGAACTCCTGCTATCTGGGAGACTCGGACTGGTAAAAGCCTTAAGATCAGGGGTTTTCAGTTACAGTTAGACTAAGCCAATCAGTGTCCAAATTTATATGGTAAGCCCCAAGGAGTGGATGGCTACTACAATAGACATCTAATTGCTAAAGTATATATGTTTATTTAAAATTAACTAAGTGCTTTATATATTTTATCTCATTTGATCTTCAAAAGGATACTTCGAGGTCCGTGCTATCACATATATAACTATAGTTTCTATATATACGTGAAAGTATGTATATATATAAAATATATATGGATGTGTGTACATATATATGCACATATATTTACATATATTATGTCTATGTGTATATATGTGCTGTAAGTCCCAGTGAGGTAAACCTCTTTACTGATGCAGGCAGGCAACTACTAGGTAATTTATAATTTCAAAGTACTGCCTAAGGACTCTAAGAATTGAAGCACTTTGTTCTAGATCACATAGGTAGTTTGTAAGAGGTAAAACTTGAACCCAGATATTATAGACTGACACTACACCCAAGCTCTATATTGATTGTGCCTTGCTGCTATGTCCTATGTATATGACAGCATATACATGGGGAGGCAAGGGTTTTGAAGAAGCACTACCTTCAGAATATTCCCTAGATAATCCCCATCTCCCCACCCCACCCCCCATCATTAAAAAATACACCACAACTTAATTCACTTGCTACATTAACAACCAGTCTTCCTATCTTTCAAGAATGGCATGCTTGGCTGCCTTTATGTTCTCATTTAGCATCTCAAAATGGGCACTTCCTTTTTGAGCTGGGTTACTGCATGACTCAGCCACTTAGTTAATCTGACTAATTAGCATACCATCTCCTATTAACAGTATTGTAACAACAACTGTGATTCTAAGTAGTTCTCAGATTTCAAAACAAACCTTTTGAGTGTCAAGGACACCTTTTCCTCACTGCCCTTAAGGAACTCTAAGGATACAGGCAAGGCCTTCCCAGCCACTTTAAGAAATAGGATATAATTTGTATTAATGTCTTCTATTGGGCATCCTTTTGTACCACCTTCTGGGGAAAACAAGCCCAAATTAAAATTCTGTGTCACAAGGCAAACATCAGCGGAATCACAACAGCTCAGATGCGGCTCATTTCCCACAGGTGAACTGGGATGAGGAGTGAAATTGCATAGCTTCCTTTTACTATTTATTCACAGCTGTGAGAGTTGTAGCTAAAATTTAGAAAGAAAATTATAGAGGTCAGATTGAACTTTTTGCCCTTCAAGCATATGGGTGCAGGAATGAAAGACCTAACTCTCTATTAAGCATAATTTCCATTTTCTGAACCTGTAACACTATATTTCATAAGACACATTTTGTAAACTTAACAAAGATTTTCCTTTCAAAAGGACAACCCTAGAAAGCATTTACATGAGTTAAGTAAGACCAAAAAGGCCAAGATGAGCATATTAGAATTCTACTTGACCAAGAACAATCTTTCTAAGTCTCTTCTTATCTTCTTCAAATTTATATATAAATTCCTCAGTTGTGCTCTAGTCTCATAAATTAATTCCTTTTCTCACACTAAAAGATCCAACCAAACTAGTTTTTTCTCTGTTCTCCCATTCAGTTTAGGGCCCATTCTTTTGTGCTATTTCCCATGCTATTACGTAAATCTCCTCAAGTTAGCCTCAAAGAGTCTTTTTCTTTCAAGATGCTGATATAGCAATTCACTTTCATCTGCACTTCTATCTACTTCAGCTCCAGGATCAAGATTCCCCTCCCAGAATAAGCTCATTACTTTTAATTTCATCACCATGCTGCTTCTCTGATTGGAGAAATGGAAGGTGGAGTACTAAATTCCTCCCAATGCTATCCTTTGTGAAGGATCAGAAACGGTATTTACTCAATTCACTCCACTTCTCATCTGTAGCTTTGCCTAGTTTCAACTCTAGGAAACAAGGTAACTCTTGGTATCAATTCATACCCATCTATTCCTCCACAAATATAAACAGCTTTTCAGCTTCCTTTTATGTGTTGTCTTTCCTTATTAAATTATAATATCCCTGATAGCTGGAACTGTCTTTTCTGATTTGTATCCCCATCAGTTAGTACAGTATTTGGAATATAATATACTTTAATAATGTTTATTGTATTATATGTATGTGTGAATATATATACATATATATGTATGTATGTATTTTTGTGTATGGATATGTAAATGTATCTCTCCATATACCTATATATAGAGATACAGACACACATAGATATATATGTGTGTATGTATATTATATAAACATACATAATATTGGAGAGATAGATATAAAAATTTATATATATATATATATATATATATATATATATGCAAATAATAAATATGGAGCGAGAAAGAGACAAAAAGACAAAAACAGAGAGATTGACTTCAGGTATATATATATATATATATATATATATTTACAGAGATAATTGCAAATAAACAGAAAGCAATTAGGAAAGGGAAGGCACAAGCTTTTCCTGTGCCTCCAGTGGCTAGTGCCCTCCCTTCCTATCTGGTTTATATTTATTTGTATTTAATCTCTTTAAATTTTTTTATATAAATATACATTTTTCCTGACAAACTCATTAAGTATTGTGATTATTTCCTTGTTTTTTTGTCTTTTCATCTCTTGTACCTGACAGAGTAGGTGCTCAATAAATGCTTGTTGATGAATGAATTGATTATTCATCTTCATTGCATTCTTTTGGTGCAGAAACATGAGAGGAATAAGTTCCTGCATCTTTTACAGAGGTTATATATTCTAAAACATTAATTCCTAAATTCTTTGGTTTACTCAAAGTATCTTGAATATTAATATGTGATGTACATACCAAGTATACACCTATTCTGCGCTAGTGGAGTAGTGAATAGAATCAGGAAGATGTAGTTTCAAGTCCTGCTGCTGACAAATATTGGATACGTGGGTCATAGGCAACTCCCTTAATCGTGTTGGTGCCCCCAGACCACTCTGTAGGAAAAAAAACATTATAGATAAGAGGCTGGTGGTCAACAGTATCAAATGCTACAAAATGGTTAAGAATAATTAGCTAGCATTTATATGTGTTTCAAGTTTTGTTTAACATTTTACAAATATTCTCTCATTTGATCTTTACAACAACCCAGGGAAATATGATACCTATTTTCTCATTTTACAAGTGAAGAAACTAAAGCAGGAAAAAATCAATTTATTTGCTCAGGGTCCCAAATTATAAGTATCTGAAGCCACATTTAAGCTCTGGTTTTTTCTAGCTACAGGTCCAATGTTCTATTCACTGTATCAGCTAGCTGCCTAACTACCTCAAGAAGAATAAGGATTATGAAAAGACCATTAGATTAGGCATTAAAGGAATCATTGGTAATTTTGGAGAGTATAGGCTCAATTAAGTGGTGGAAGCCAAATTTTGGGGCACCAAAAAATGAATGAGAGTAGTGGAGTCAATGCACATAAATGAGTTTTTCAATGCATCAGATTCAAGGCAATAATTTCAGGTCATGGAAGAGTAAGATTTTTACATTTGAGTTAAAATTTTAAATTGGTATTTTTGTGGATTGCCAGATCTTTCCATTTAACAAAAATAAATAAATAAGTAAATCAAGTTTGTACTGACTTAAATGGTTTCAAGGGGATTTTTGAACTCACTGTAGTCAATTTCTCTTAGAAAATAATGATAGTCTATATCTGTTCTTTTATCAATTTCTCATTTATGGTAGGAAATTAATAGCTTATTTAAAATAGGTTAGCTTGAAGTTGTTTAAATTATATGCTAGACCTTTATTTTTCATCTAATTTAGTTTTTATTTTATCTTTGCTCTAACAAGTTCAGGGTCAGACTTTAGATTCAGATATGGCTCCCAAATAAATAATCACACTTTTTTAGATTACAATTTCATTTTGTGATATAATTCAGTGCTCATCCTGTCCAACTCCTTCCAATTGTATTTTTGAAGAAAAGATTCACAATATATAAACTTGAGGTTTATATGTAGTCTACAACAAGCTTTTAAACATCTTTTATTTTCCACTCTACTTTTATTTTCCAACATTTTAAAATATTGTTTTCCTATGCCAAACTTTGCTCACTTTTGCCTTGGAATTAGCAATATGAAAGTCTTGTAGAGTTCTTTACAGAATTTCTGCATTTCTTCATCTTCCATATTTGATTACACATCATAATACATTAGGAAGCATATTGAATTTTAAGTGAATAGATCTTGATTCAAATACTACTTGTCATTTACTAACTGTGTGATCTTGGACAAATCTTTTATTCACTCTGAGTCTTTATTCCCTTCCTTAAAAAATAAGGAGGTTGAATTAGGTAACCTGTCATATTGTGTCCTTCTCTAAATGTATGAATGTGCCTATAATCCTTTATTGGGACATAAACTTCAATTATCATGATGGACTTTTTTGCAAATTTTCATCATGAACAGTGGCATGAAAAATGCCTACACATATCATAAAATATCTGTTATTGTCCAATGTTATTGCCTTTGGACACATAACAAAACCTAATATGCCAACTCCTTTTATTTGTCTTTCCGAGAGAACTTCTAAGCTATTCTTCCCCAGAGCTACAACTTGCTTTTGTCTTCTGGTATAAGATCATACATAGATTTAGAACTTGAAGAAATTTAGAGGTTATTCTGTCTAGTCCTCTCATTTTATAATGAGGAATTAAAGCTAGCAAAGATTAACTGGTTTGCAGCAGTATTGATAGGATTCAATTCTTTCAGCATTATCTTGCACATTAGGTAAGGGAGGGATGTTTGAGGTGCCAAGTTAAGTTACTTTTTATAAAATAAATGTCAAATTGAATAAATCAACAAATTTAACAAATATTAGTTATACACAATAAAAGTCCTTTTGTTTTCAGATTGTCTTTGGTATTTGAACAATAGTACTTTCAAAAACAATCAATCATCCTTCCCTAAAACTGTATCTAAATCTGTGTTATGCCTAGTACTTTTGCCTCCTTTGCCTTCAGTGTGAAAGCAGAAAGCAACTTTGCATGACTTAAGGACATTTTGCTGGCACTGTGGATACCTGAGATTAAATATGACCTCATATACATATTAATTGGGTGACCCTGGCCAAATCACTTAATTTGTGCCTCAGTTTCCTAATCTATAAAATGGAGATAATAATCGCACCTATCTCCCAGGGTTTTTGTGAGGATGCAATGAAATAAGAATTGCAAAGAGCTTAGCAGAGTACCTGACAGATGATAAGCACCAAATAAATAATCACTATTAGTACTTTTGCTTTTTAAAAAGTTTCCAGTATTGTCATAACTTGTAAAGGGCTGAAACTCTGAGTTGAGGCACTGAGGTCAGACAACTGAGCACTTAAGGCTAATTACTGATTGGACAATTCTCTATTAACATATGCTTGGAAAATGGCCCTTCCCACTATTCTGTGCTAGTTCAATCTTTTGGTGTATACAGAGAATTGTAGGAGGGATTAGGAGGTGGAGTAAGACAAGCCAGAGTCACTTTTGTCTGTAGAAAAGGAAGAAGGAGGTCATGGAGATCCTGCATCCACCCAATTCACTTCTACCCCTAAAGACCAAGAATAAAGACCAAGGATTTTTGCTTATCCTGACTCCAGCTGATTCTAAGGTATCCAGGGTGCTAACTCAGTCTTCACATGGCCAACCCATTGATGCAAGGTCTCTTTGTATTTACATCACCTGAAACTGAGAACATACATGAAGTATTTTCAACTTGGTGGAACATAATAGAGCTTGTACTTCACTGGCACAGCCTTTGACAACCCAGGTTGGCTCCATACCATAATGAAACATCAGAATAAGATCTTTGTGGAGACAATTAGGGAATCATGGCAACCAGAAGTATGCAATGATGTCAAAAGTGCTAACCAAACCCTAGACTGGATTAAGATAAGGAAAGTATCTAGAAATGAGGACCTGAATGAATTCTGCTCTTGTCCGACCATGTCTAGAGACTTAAATTCTAAGCACCATGCTTTAAGGAAGAAATTGTCAAGTCAGAGTATATCTAGAGGAAAATGAATCAGAATAGTGAGATGATTGGAGACCACATCATATGAGAATACTTGAGGGAATGGAGAAAGTTCATGCCTAGAGAAGAGAAGACTTGAGGGATTATGAAGCCTATTTTGAAGCATATCAAGGGTTGTCTTGTGGAAGAGAAAATAAATTTATTCTATTTGGCTCTGGAGAGAAAAACCAGAAGAAATAAGTGAATGTTATAGAAAGGCTAATGATTTACGTTCCATGTAAGGGAGGGAGTACTTCATAACAATTTGAACTGTCTAAAAGAAGAATGAACTGATTTGTGAAGTAGTGGGTTCCTCTTTGTTGGAATTCCATACATGGGCACTGAAGAGCCGCTTGTTATAGATATTATAGGAAAATCCTTCTTTAGTCATAAATTTGACTAGATGTTTTGTGAATGAGACTATATTTGTAAAGCATTAACATGGTACTTAAAACATAGCCTTGTTGTTCATTCATTTCAGTCATGTCCAATTCTTTATGACACCAATTGGTTTTTTTCTTGGCAAAGATGCTAGAATGATTTGCCATTTTCTTCTCCAACTCATTTCATAAAGATGAGGAAACTAAGGCACATGTAGTAACTTGCTCAGGATCTCATGGCTAGTAAGTTTCTGAAATCAGATTTAAACTCAAATCTTAATTTTAAGCCCTAATCTTAACCCACTCTACCACCCAGCTATCCTATAGTAAGTGCTGAATAAATGCTTACTTCTTTCCTTGTTTCTCCTTTTTTCAATATTTTGTGATCCAGAGTCTCTACTAAATTTACGTGGACTGGGTTTGATCTCAGAGATAAACTAATAGTTCACTCTCTTTTTGGCTTAATATAATCACCTAAATTTTAACTTGAAATTTTTCCTGAACAGAGCTTTTCCCAAGATTTCCACAAATGTTGCCAATAAGATCTTAGATAAGTTTTCAAGGTAATAAATGCATATTGGGCAGAGATCGCCTTTATTTTACCCCCGAGAAAATGAAGACACAAAGCATTCATAGAAGCCCATAAACAAGTATAGAAACACATAAAGCACTCATTACAGACCATATGATTTCTTTGGAAAGGAATGGATTTCAGGTTTGTTAGCAGAGTGAAATTCTGAAGCATATCAGTGAATTCTAGTGAATCTTTAACTGTCCCAGAGAGTGCTACATAATCTCTTCCAGACTCATAGTGGACTTCATGCCCTCTGGGAGGCCAACTCATAGACATATAGCTCATAGACAGATAGCACACCCTCTTCAACTAGACCTCCACTATACAAATAACTCACAATGGGTACTGAGTATAAATTACAACATAGTATTTTCATTTTGTTGTTGTTTCCTTGCATTTTGTTTTCTTTCTCATTTTTTTTTCTTTAGATCTGTTTTTTTGTGCAACAAGATAATTGTGGAAATGTGTATAGAAAAATTGCACATGTTTAACTTTTATTGTATTTATTACTTGCTATCTAGGGGAGAACATGTAGGGAAAGGAGAGAAAAAATTTGGAACATGAGGTTTTAAAAGGGTGAATGTTGAAAATTATCTATGCATATGTTTTAAAAATAAAAAGCTTTAATAAACAACCACCACAACAAAAAACAAATAACTCACAGTAACTGAGGAGAGTAAAGTGCAGTTTACCCATCTCATAGTTTTATTTCTTACTGCTTCTCCAGCTATAATAACCATACAGATGATCCTTTTTATCTAAGATGGCACACAACTGACGAATTCCATCCCTTTCTAGGTCAAATCTTTCAAATCTCAAATTTGGCGATAGTATTAAGATAACTACTAAGGCTGGAGCTGAAAAAGAAATCTCCATTATTTTCTAACAGTCTGAATTCTGTGATAATTCTCCCAAGGAAGTCAAGATCTATCCCTCTCTTCACTGAATTTGAGTTTTGGTTGCATGGTCCATGAGCACCCCATATGGGTCACAAAGACTCAAGCATGTGCAGCTAGCCATGTACCTTTGAAGGATTGATTCTGCAGCATTGGCTCTTCTGCTCCCTGCCATCTATTGGGCTGGGAAGGTCTGCTACCAGGAACTCTTTTCCTTGGCCTAGTAAGGGAAAAACTGCAGGAAAAGACTATATAACCATGGTTTTTGTTCCAAAGTGTCATTAACAGTGGAGAGGAGCAGAATAAGAAAGTTTGGAATATCAGCTACCCAACCATCTTAAAGGCAACCTGAGGAATGAAAATTCACGTTTATTGAGCTACAAAGTAGGAATTCCATGCCATCTTGGTCTAAGGAATTATCAGTAATCATTTTGTCATCTTAACAAAATGTCCATGAGCATGTCTATGAGAAGATAAGTTCATCAATTAGACTACTGGAATATCTTTGAATCCCTGGAAAGATGTTCAAGGTATAGTAAAAAGAATATCAGATTTGGAGTAAGAGAGCTTAGGTTCAAATCCTGTTTCTGCCACTTACACCAGTTCAAACTCAATAGTCATTAAGCAAAGATCTCCAAAAGTAGACTATTGTCTGGAGAGCAGTGATTCTTAATCTCTTAATGTCATGAATCTCTTTGTCAGCCTGATGAAGCCTATGAACTCCTTATCAGAAGAATGTTTTGAAATGCATAAATAAAATACAGGGGATGACAAAGAAAACCAATTATTCTGAAATAATTATCAAAAAAATTGCTCCCCAGGTTAAGAATTTATTCTGTATAAGTAAAATGAGAAGAACCAGGAGAGAACGCAGTAACACAAGATTATGTTATCATTAGCTCTGATAGACTTGGCTCTTCTTTAACAATGTGGTGATCCAAGGCAATTCCTATAGACTTGTGATAGAAAGTGCTATCTGCATGCAGAAAGAAAATTATGGAGACTGAGTATGGATCAAAGCATAGTATTTTCATTTTTTTGTTTTTGAGGTTGGTTGGTTGCTTTTTTTCCCCTTTCTCATGTCCCCACCCTGATATGATTTTGCTTGTACAGCATAATGAATATGGATATATGTTTAGAAGAATTGCAAGTTAAACCTATATCTGATTACTTGCTGTTTTAGGAAAAAGGGTGAAAGGAAGAGGGGGAAAAAATTTGGAACACAAGGTTTTGCAAAGATGAAAATTTTCTTTGCATGTGTTTGAAAAAATAAAATACCATACATATTTTTAAAAAAAAAAAACCAACTGCTGTAAAGAGGCTAAGAATATAATACTTAGACCTTCTGTCCCCTTCTGCACCACTTCATACCCACAGAAGCAGAAGACACTACACAAGATTTAGAGACATTTTGATTTTTTTGTTGTTGTTGTAATAGCCAAAAAGAATCCATTACCTTATAATGAGTTTGGGCTAACCAATCCCTTCGTCCTTAGCTGGGAAGGTCTTTTGACAATAGATCACTGGACACCTCACTAGAATCCTTTCTAGTTAGATAGGAATTGTCACCATTTGCATCTTTACAACTTCCCAGAGTCATTTTTATACTAAGAAGAGGTGTTAGAACTGGGCTTTTGTAGAAGTTGAATGAAGTTGCAATGAAGACATTGCAAAATACCATAGTATCATTCTACTTTTTAAGGATAATTGGACTGATTTTTTTTTCCTATTGACTACATAATTCTTTTCAATGCAAAGTCTGTCAAAGAAGAGATATAACTGAGGGGTGTGTCACAGGTAGGGAGAAATAGGCAGAAAGACCATTATCATCCCCAAGTGGCACTTTAATAATTTGTTATGTTCTATTATCCCCCTCCTTCTCTTCTTCCTCTTTTTCTCCTTGTTATTGTTTTTCCTCTTCCTTTTGTTCTTCCTCTTTCTCCTCTTCCTTCCCCTTCTCCTCTTCCTTCCCCTTCTCCTCTTCCTCCTCATTCTCCTTCTTCTCTTCCTCCTCCTTCTCCTCCTCTTCTACCTGCTCCTCTCTCCCTCTTTGTCTGCCTCTGTCTATCTTCCCTATCACTTTCTCTCTGTGTCTCTCCCTCCCTCCAATCTTGTCTTGCTGAAAGCCACAAATGGCAGACCTGAGATTCCTTCATCACTAGTTTTATGAGTGGGGAAATTCAGAAAATACATACTCTGTTCTAGTTTACAAGAACTATGGGAGTAAGAGAGGACCAAGTCTCATGTATGATACCTGGGCCTAATATGATAATTATCCAATTACTTCAAATATTCAGGTTCCCTCTGGTTTTCGAAAATAAAAATAACCAACATTAATATTGTTCTTTTTATAGTTTCCACAGGGCTTTATATATATTATCTCATTTGAACCTCACAATAACCAAGAGAGATTCAATGTGTCCATGGTCACACATTTCATAACTGCCAAAGGATTTTTTGATCCCTAAGGCCAGTAGTGGTCTTATAACAGGTGATAGAATCAGAAATTTGGAGCTAGAAGGAATCTTATAAAAATTGGTAGTCTTCCTCCCTCATTTTTGGTGGAGAATTGAAAGATAAAGTCATTCATCTACACTTATGTAGTTAGCAAGTTGAAAAGCTAAGATTCAACCCAGGTCTTCGATACTAAATCCAGCATTTATTCAATACAAGTCTATATATAGGAGTAAATGTTTAATAACAATGATGATGATGATGGTAATGGTGATAATGATAAAAAAAAAAACCACTTTTTCTTGTTAGGACTTTTCTTTCAGTAAAATAAATTAAATTTTTGTTTTAGTTTTGCTTTGGGGATTAACTTATTTGTTGTTTTTGCTGTTGTGCTGTCTGTAGTTACCAAATGTCTTTTTAAAAAAAGTAATCAATATTTTGCAAATCAAATTTGCAAATCTTTACCTCCCCAGGTGTTCAATTGTATATGCCTACTTAATTGTAAATAAATAAATCAGCATCCTGTGAAAATTAATTTTTACTGCTCTCTATACATAATATTGACAGAATGTGCGTGTCCTTTAGGAATAGCTAAAATTAAACAACACGAGTTATGAAATCTAATGCATCTAAGTAAAGAGGTTTGTGATCATTTTTTTGTTCATTCTTCCTGGGATCCAGCTGAGAGAAATAAATTTTTATTGCAATTTAAGAAGAGAAGAAATATGTTCAATGATTTGCTTCTTGTGACAAATCTAGGCATTTACTTTACAAGCATTTCTGGAAAGTCTACTATGTGGAAGTATTATATCATTTAAGGAACTGGAGATACAGGCTGAAGATACTTTTGTCCACTCATCTTTTTCATTTGAGCTTCTTTCCCAGGTAATCCTTTCTCATCTTGATTAACATGCTAAGGCAAAGTTGTTCTTTCTCTGTGGCTTGAACAGAGGCCTTCTCTAAGGCCTTTGCTGTCTTCCTTTGTCTTCACTGAAGGACTGCCATCCTTAAAGAAGGTAGAAATAATATAAGTCAAGTGACCCCCCTCATGTTACTTGGCACATCTGTTCATGGAATGAATGTTCAGGAAATGATGAGTATTTTGATGTGTGATGTCAGAACTCTCAGTATATATTGGCCTGAATTTTTTCAAAAAGAAATGGTCATGTCCTAGGAAAATGTTCCCATGACACACTATGATCCCCTGCCCTCTCTAATGTGTACCTATAGCTATTAATATAATTGATACAAGCCTGTGGAGTTTTAGAACTTGGTCAGACATTGAAAAGACCAAAGTCATTTACTGCATCCTGGGGCATTACCAGTGAGCCTGATTTTTATTTTGTCAGTGGACTTTGATGACTGTGGAAGAGAGTAAGAAGCTAATGACTTTGTGCAACCTGCATCATTTAAATCCAATTCATGCCCAGGGCAAGATATCACCCCATGATGTTATTGATCCTCTTCAAAAACAAACATGATTTTGATAATGAACAAACACCAGTCTTTCTTTTCCATCCTTAAACATTTGCATATATCTCAAATATCCAGACCAATCATACCAAGCTCCCCTTTTACACACTATGTCCTAGCCAACCTAGTTTACTCTCATAGCAAGTGATCAAATTAACAATTTTCATTTTAAATCACTATTCTAAAGTTCAAAAACTATTATCTCTCTAGCATTTATTGCTAAAACAAAACAAAACAAAACAAAACAAAACAAAACAAAACAAAACAAAAAAACCCTATAGGTTCAATAAGTAATGTTTTCATTTCTAGTTACTTAGTACACTGATCATATATCCTCATGCTCTTAAGATTCATGTCAAAACCTTTCCAAATAGACTTCCCTGGTATGGTGCTGTGCTGCATGACCTGAGGGAGATAAGTGAGGTTGGCAAAAAGACTAAGACTAATATAAAAAAAAGCATAACAAAAAACACTGAACTTCAGAAAATCTGAATCTCAATTGCTCTTCTGTAAAATGAGGGAATTGGATTAGATGATCTCAAAGATCCCTTCCAGCTCCAAAGCTTTTCCTCTATGCTTTTTTTTTTTTTTTTTTTTTTTTGGTATGAAATAATGGTTTTAGGATTAGGTCATTGATCTCCTAACAACTGGGATCAATATTAAGCAAATCTTTCTCTAAATTTCATATTTCTCTTTGGGACCCCATCATCTTTTTAATCACTCAAGGTCATTGATTTAGAGCCAACTTCAACTATTCATTCTCTTTTATCCTCTATATCCAATCAATTTCCAAGTCTGGTACATTCTACCACAACATCACTCATATCCATTTCCTCTCAATGGCAGCCATTCTAATTCATCCATTATCACTCCTAATCTGGACTATTGCAATAGCCTCCTAATTGGTCTGTGTATCTACAATCTCTCCCCTCTCCAATTCATTTTCACACATAACTTCCAAGTATATATTGCTAAAATATATGGCTGAGATCTGATAATATTACTTTGTTGCTGAAGAATCTTCAGTGGCTCCCTATTCCTTTAATTGTAAAATATAAATCCAATTGTGGTTTTAAACTCCTTCACACTCTTGTTCCAACCTATCCTGACTGACTGACTACACATTATTACCCTTCATGCACACTTTGTTCTAAACAACATTATTTCTTCCAATTTCTTTCCTTTGTACATGCTGTCTCTCATGCCTGGCATGCTCTCTGACATGACCCCAACCTCCTGGAATGACTAAAAATAAATATTATGGCAGCTCTCTTTGTGATGGCAAAGACTGGAAATTGTAGAGATACACATCAGTTAAGGAATGGCTGAACAAGTTGTGATATGTAATTATGATAAAGTACTACTATTATGCTATAAGAAATTATGAGCTTGATGATCTTAGAAAAGCAGGGTAGAATTGCACAAAATAGTTAAGAGAAAAATGGACAGAACCAAGAGAATATTATATACAGTAACAGTGATATTGTCTCAAGAACAACATTGATTGATTAAGTCATTTTGACTATTATTAATCACAAAAGACATATGAAGAAAGACATTATCTGGGTCCAGAGAAATAACAGATGTATAAGTATGTATAGAATAATTTTTACATGTGTACATATGTATATATATGTGTGTGTGTGTGTGTGTGTGTGTATGTGTATATATTCACACCCATTAGTGTGCATATATATATATACACACATTAGTCTCTAAAGGTATCTATCTAGGGTAAGGGAAAAGGAGAGAGAAAAAAAATTATTTACATGATAATTTTATTATATATTTTGAAAAATATCAAGTTGTGTATAAAAATAAATTTTATGGTCATTCATTGATAACCTACAAAGGAGAGGAAATCAACTAATTCTTTCCAAAGCACAAGTGAAGAAGGATATTGTCTTTCTTAATCCTGCAGCTTGCAAAGGAAAAGCCAGAAATTTTTTCAAAAATACGCCATCTCAATTTTACACTTATCTGGCAAGGATATGACTGTAGTTAAGATAGATTATGAGGGACAAGGCAAGAAGTTGATAGAATTAATAAAAAACTAGAATTAACGGGGGGCTGGCCCCCAACTAGGATGTATAGACATATCTGGTCTGGGTTCTGTCTTGCCTCATCTCCAAAGGAAACTGAGATTTTTAACATTGTTAGCAATAGGAAAATGATATCTGGGCATCTGCCTCTTCACTTACCTATCTCCAGGGAGAACATTGATCTAAAATTGTTTCTGTCATACCTCAAATATTATAATCTAGGAGTATGATTATTTTGGGGTATAGCATAAAAGATACTTTCTGGGTTGAGCTACGGGGGGAAATTTAGCATTTAGTTTATTTTTTAATTAGTTTAGCCTACTTTCACTGAATACTGGTTAAATAAGAACTATGGGGACAGCTAGTTAGCTCTATAGTGTAGAATGCTGTGCCTGGAGTCAGAAAGATTCGTGTTTCTGAGATCAAATGGGACCCTAAACACTTACTAGCTATATTATCCTGGGCAAGTCACTTAATCCTGTTGGCCTAGAGAAGGAAATGGTAAACCACTCTAGTGTCTTTGTGGAAAAAAAAAATTCTAAGTGGGTAAGAAAGAGTTGAACACTGAATAACAGCAATTATAAATAGCAAGTAAATGTTTTTTCCACAGTAAGTAATAACTAGAGAAATTATAAAGATAGGGGTCTAGAGAAATTATAAAGGTAGGGGTAGCTAGGCTAATATATAAGACTAAATAAGCACTTTATGAAAGAATGCTATAAATAATAAGAGAAATGCAAGAGATGCAAAAACAACCATGAAGTTTATCTCATTCCCAGAAAATTGGCAAAGATGACAAATGGGTGTACTACTGCATTGTTGGTAAAGCTATGAAATATAATAACAAATTTTAAAACTAATTCAAAAATATACAAATAAACCAATAAAGTTTAAATGTTTATATTCTTTGACACAGAGATTCTATTTTTAGGCATATATCTCATACACAGCAATCAAATGTTTGAAGCAGCAGTTTTTGAGGTATCAAAGAAATGGAAACAAAACAGATGTATCAACTGGGAAATGGCAAAACAGATTGTGATACATTAATGTAGTGGGATGTTACTGTGCTGCAAGAGACAAATACAAGTAATACAAATAAATATGGACTTACATTAACTCATACAAGGTATAGTCAAAATCAAGAAAATAATATATCCAATAATATAAGTGAAAAGAAAAAAACAAAAAAGAATTCAAAATGAATTTTACAAAATTACAAAAATAATCATGACTACAAAAACAAGTATGAGAATCCTTTGCAGAGGTGAGAGGTCTCCAAGTGTGGAACATTGCAAATAGTTTCAATTTTTAATTTTTTTTTTCTTTTTCTCTCTTTTAAAAAAAGTTATCTATTATATAGGGTGGATCTCTGGAACAACAAAAAAAGAAGAGACATGGCAGCAATTTAGTTGATATAAAAATTTTAAAAATATTAAAATCTTATTTTTTAAAAAAGGAAATTAGCTCTTTGAGATTTAGATGTTAGTTCCACCAAAGAGAGAGGACATTTTCCTCTGGGGGGCAAGGGCTGAGGGAGTCTGCTCTTAGTAGTATCTAGGGTACCACGTACTAAAAATAGAGGAACATGTGGGAGCCAGCTCCTACACATGTCTGGCTTTGGGGAAATCTCCAGTCAGATACTCAAAAATCTGCACTTCACTCTAACTCACCTCTTCTCTGCTTTGAAAACTTGCATCCTAAAATAATTAAGAACCCACAGTGAAGTGAAGTTACCTGATTTCAACCTAAGTTCATTGTTGTAACCAGAGATCTATGAATCTTATAAAAGAGATATCTTATAGAAAAACTCTAGCCTTGGAATTGAAGGGTTAGGTTAAGGGTTTAAATAGCACAAGAGAAAGTCTTACTTCCTGGAATATATCATGGGAGGAGAAAACGTATGGCTAGAAAGAGGAGCTACTTGCTGAGAGAAGGAAAACTAGTATCCCAAACCTAGCCTCACAGTGACACCTGCTGGCTACATTAGCAAGATGTCTCCACAATTTTTTTGCTTTCTGAACCTCCACCATCACCACCACCACTACTACCACGAAGGTGTGATTACTTGGAATTTGTAGAACCTGAGCTTTTCATATTCATTGGATTGAGGCCAGGAATCAGCTTCTTGAAGCTGCCCCATCCTTATTGGGCAGGGGTAGAGGAGACAGATAGAGCTAAGCCATTCTCCCTAGGGCCATAGGGTCTGAGCCAGGAAAGAAAACCAACTTCAGAAGCTTAGTTAAAAAAAAAAAATCAAATTCAGCTCATCCATCAAACCAGGGAACAGGTACTAAGAAGAAGAATAAAGAATCTTGCTCAAATCTTTTTTCCTTTTTTCTTTTTGGATGAGCTACCATAGGTAGCTATGGCTCTTACCTTGTATTTTGCCCAAAATATTACTCCCAAGCCCATGGGAGTGGCTATAATTTGGCTTTGAGCAATCAGTTCCCATAGCCCCATTACTGTCTTCTTGCTGAATCTGCAATTTGACAGTCTGATAAACAATAGCACCCAGAGAGGTGTGAACTTCCACTATTTATCTCAATGGGCTGTTAACTTTGAAACCTAATTATGATCACTTAAATGCCAACACCGTTAATCATTTCACTGCTGATCACTGTACCAGAAACAACCAGCTACCTAATGTGTTTCTCCATGGAGGATGCTGGACTCAGTTGTCATATCCTAAGGGTCAGACATATACAGCTGATAAGGACCTCCTTTTCCCTTACCAATCATCTTTGAGTTGACCAAATGGTCATATTCAACACGAAAATCCTGAGAATCCTTACTTAAGGAATCAAATCATTTGCTTCTGTATTTGATAATAAAGGGAAAGGAGGAAGTATGAATAAAGAATTATTGTTCATGGCACAACAAAGTACTAGATTTGGAGTCTTGAATACCTAGATTCAAATACTACCTCAGTCACTTGCTATTACTCTGGGCAAGTAATGAAAATCTTTCTGAGTCTGTTTCCAGTTGTAAATGAAGATGGATTGGGCAGTCTTGTGAGACCTTCCCATTCTAATACTATGATTCCATGTAACTCTTCATCAAGATGAAGTGAGAGCCTGAATGTGTTGAGGGGCAGCAGATCATCAGAGAATCATAGATTTAGAATTTAAAAACTATCAGAAGTCACCCATTTTAAACAACTCACCCATTTTAGAGATGAGGAACTGAAACAGAGTTTTCACAAGTTAAAGTCATTGCTAGCTGTAGCTAGCATTTATAGAATACTTTAAGATTTGCAAAGCATTTTATAAATATTTTCTTAGTTTATCCTCCTAACTATCCTTACTCCCATGTTATAGAGAATGAAACTGAGGCAGATAGAAATTAAATAACTTGCCCAGGGCTACTCAGCTACAGTGTGAGGCCAAATTTAAACTTAGGTGCTGGGATTACAAAACTAGGACCTCTTGCTAGAGATCTAATGTATTTTTAATTGTACCAAAGTACAGTTTGGGAGCCTATAGATTGGGAGACAAATAAAGACATTTCCATAAGTCAAACTCGGCAAATCTTGATTTTTCCAATATGCAATTCCCCTGGGTAACAGATCATTTCTGTTTTTTCTCCAACCTCCATCTTACATCCTTATTGGGAAAAGTCCAAGTTCCCCTTCCCCTTCTTCAAAGCCAATAAGCAAATACCTAAGTGCCCTCTTGGAGGGATTCTGCTATAAAAGGTACATGGGTTGTTTCCATGGGTCATCAAGGACAAGATCCCAGAGCCTTGGGAAGTAACTCTTGAAGCTAATGACTTTGTCCTTATTAAGCATATCTAAGTTTTTATCTCCAGATTTCCAAAAAAGAAATGTACAGAAATTCATTTGCCTGGATTATGGAATCACTAAGGGCATGGACTTATAAATCAGTAATTAAATAGCCCACCCACCCCAGATTCTGTGTTCTATCCTAGTCTGGTAGGTCATATCTTGGTAAACTACAAGATGCCACCATCTAGGTGCTTCAGCAGATAAAGTACTGGGCCTCAAATCAAGATAACTTTTGTTCAATCTGCTCTTATACACAGCTGCAAGTCCCTTAGCCTCTGTTTGCCTCAGTTTCCTTATCTGTAAAATGAGAATAATTGTAGTCTCTCAGGATTATTGAGAGAACCAAATTAGATCTCAATTGTATTTAGCATAGTTTCTAGAATATATAATAGGTACTATATAAATAGGTCTTATCTATTATGATTGCATAAGAGGGATAAAAAGGGCCATCCTTGAAGAAATCCCATTTTTTAAAAGAATCCTTTGCCAGACTTTTGGACAAAGTGTAATCAGAAACTGGTCATTAAATAATACAATTTTATTTTAGCAAAAAAAAAAACTACTTCATGAAACAGATTTTACTAATCATGGACTCAGATTCCAAGGATCTCTGTCCAGGTGAAAGCTGATGTCAGGAACATTTTTCCTTGAACTCCTTATATTGCCAACTGACATATGACTTGGTGAGCCCGGAGATTTTATTCAAACTTGTTTAAATTACATGCACATATCTATTCTCTCCCTAAATTTTCTGCATAGTAGCTCAGGCGCAATACTTACTCAGGATACTCTGGGGGAAAATAGCCAAAATATGCAACTGTGCAGGCTCCTGAGCAGGGTTGGGTCAGTGGTGCATTGGAGTACAGAGTTAAAATATAGGCCTGTGCTTTTCCTCCTCCTCTTTAATTTTGCAATTGAATTCATGGTAATGAAAGCAGAGGACAACTTGGAAACAAGTACAATATTGACAGGTGCTCAGAAGTCCCCTGAAATCCCACTGCTTTGTTCCTTCTCTCTGCCCTTCCCCCATACATATTTAAAATTATTCTGGGCTAACTGTTACAGTTAAGGGAAAGGGATAAAATAGATGAGATTTTGAAGCTTTTTTCAAAACATTTCATGTAAGCACTAACAAGAGGACTTCAAGTATCTAAAGATAAAAATATTAAAAATTCATTTTGTGTGTGTGTAACATTTCAAGATCTAAAAGCTCTTTCCTGTGAGAAATTACCCTGTGAGAAAAGTGACATAATTGTTATTGTTGGAGGGGAGTTCCTCAAATAAACCCCTGATAAACTTGACAAGTCCCCCTATCAGCTTGATGAGAACATAGGGCAGTATTTTCATGAAAAGGACACGATCTATGGAGGCAGACATGTTCCCTGGAACCTTGCCAAGAGGACATGAGGAGCCTTACAGAATGGTTCCTAGTAACTGAAGCTGCCCCTTTGATGACTGATAGCTGAGAGTCCCAGTTCCCAGTTTGATCTTAGTGGAAGGGCAGTCTCTTGCTGTGGAATATTTTGGGGAGTTTTGATTATTTTCTCTCATTTGGATTTGCAAACTGGAGAGCAGCTAGAAAAGGAGTCTTCCTAGAAATAATGGCTCATAGGTTCTACACATGGCAAATAATATGTGTTTTCTCGGGTTACATGAAGTTCCTGGCTGCTGTCTCTTTCTCTTTCCTTTTCTGGATATATGTCAAAGACTAGAAATCTGGAAAATGGATTTTCCCAGATTTAGGGTTTGCCTAATGGTTAAACCTAAACTCAGGAGTTCCCAAATTGAAAAAAATCAAGTATTCGATTTCTAGAGCAGGAATTCATGACCTTTTGGGGTATCAACAGAAAAAAAATTTTTAAATATATAAAATAAAATACATAGAATGTAAATGAAATCAATTATATTAAAACACAATAATCATTTTGCTTTTAAAGTTCATAGACCCCCAGTTAAGAATTTTTGCCCTATAGAAGATTTTCTCAACAGTTAAATTCTCAGAAAAGGAAGAAATAGATCATTGTGTACCATGTTAACTTAGAAAATTGGAAACAAATCTTGATAGAAGCTAGGGCAAGTGATCACCTGGACCACTTTAACCTTTTTTTTTTTTTAAATTACTCTTGAGTTGCTCAGATAGAGCAAATGTGAGGTAAATGAGTGATACTTATTCAACAACCTCCAAAGTATCTTTGCCCTAAAAAGGAAGTCTGAAGAACTATTTGGATGCTTTGAGTTTCTGTATTTTTCCTTATATTCCTGTGAATTTTTTATTTTTTGTGCAAATTATGTGGGGATTTTTAAAAATCCAAATATTCATATTCTACATTGAATACCTTTGTGGTAATTGGGAGTCTTATTATACATATTTCAGGAAACCTACATGTGGGGCTTTATTTTGGATATTTCCCTGACGTAAAATTTCAAGGTAGGGGCAGTGATCTACAGAAAAAACCTGACTTTCTTAGTCTGTGTGAACCCTGACTTTTGGAGGGAAAGAGGGAGAAAAGAGAGAAGAGGTAGTTAAAGTTTTGATTAAAAGAGGGAGTTAAAGCAGGCATGGAAAATGAGATTTAGAGAGATTAAATAATTTGTCCAAAGTTTCATAGCTAATAAGTATCAGTCAATGCTTGAAATCATGTTTTCTGACACCAAACCCACTGCTTTTTTGACTATAATCTCACCAGCTCCATGCTGAAGTTGAGTTTCTCAATATTCTTACTGTGGAGTGTTAAAAGTAAAATTCCTTCAATAATGCATGCTGAGTTCCCTATATGACTTCTTTCCCTTTCTCCCCCAACACCAATTATCCCTTATTTCCTTCACATTTAGTCAACTAGCCTTGATTAAGCACTTACTATGTACCAAGCATTATGTTTGGTGCTAAGAATACAAATACAAATGAAAAGAAAGGCACTCACACTTATACACACAGAGAGACTTTTCAGCCTCCTTTTATATGTTGTCTTCACCTATTAGAATATATATCCTCTGTGTGTGTGTGTGTGTGTGTGTGTGTGTGTGTGTGTGTGTGTGTGTGTGTTAGGGTGCAGAGTGGACAGAAGGAGAAGCATGCTCCCAGCCAGGAGGAGGCATGGTTGAGGAAGTCCTGAGTGCAGCCTGGGAAGGAATGAGACTTTGATTAGCTTGGGCACCTTCTATAAATGAAGGACCTGAGAGTAGTCATCTAATCAGAGGAAAAGGCTGCATAAAAGACCAGAGGATTCTTGGGGGAGATTTCAAGATGAAGAGCTAAAAAGGAATGGTTGGAGGAAGTCCAGAATGCAATTTGCTCACTGAAGGAAAGGATCTTAAGAAATAAATACTATATTCTAAAGCCACTTTTACTAGTAGATAATATATGAAAAGATTCTTGCAGACCTTAAAGAACAACATAAATGACGTTATGAGTATTAATGGAAAACAAGTGACAATAAGAGAACTTTATAAAGTCACAAGAATTTCATTCATTCAATGAACAATAAGTACATCTCATGTTCATTTTCTTCTCATATAATGACTTCTTCCATGAAATGTGTAGATATGTCCTGGTCTCCACCATCTTTCAAAAAACTTCACTTGATACTACTATCTCTTCCAGCAATTGTCCTAAATCCTGTCTTCCTCTCATGGTTAAACTCCTATGAAGGATCTTCTATTCATCTAGCCTATATTTTCTCACTTCCCATTCACTTTTCAATGCCTTGCAACATGGTTTCCAATACTCTTAACTCTACAGAAACTCTTCTCCTATATAAATAATTATTGTTAACTGCAAAATGTTACTGTCCCATTTAGCAACTGGGAATCTTTTTTTTGGGGGGGGGTATTAGCTTTTTTTTTTAATTAATTTTTATAATTATAACATTTTCTTTGACAGTACATATGCATGGGTAAATTTTTTTTTACAACATTATCCCTTGTCCTCCCTTCTGTTCCAAGTTTTTCCCCTCCTTCCCTCCACCCCGTCCCCTAGATGTCAGGCATTCCCATACATATTATATATCTTACAGTATATCCTAGGTACAATATATATGTGCAGAACTGAATTTTGTTGTTGGTGGTGGTGCAAAGGAAGGATTGTATTCGCAAGGTAAAAATAATCTGGGAAGAGAAACAAAACAAAACAAAACAAAAACAAAAACAAAAAAAACAAACAAACAACAACAACAAAAAACAATGCTCTCAGTTTACACTCATTTCCCAGTGTTCCTTTTTCTGGGTGTAGCTGATTCTGTCCATCATTGATCAATTAGAATTGGATTAGCTCTTCTCTATGTTGAAGATATCCACTTCCATCAGAATACATCCTTATACAGTATCATTGTTGAAGTGTATAATGATCCCCTAGTTCTACTCGTTCACTCAGGATCAGTTGATATAAGTCTCTCCAAGCCTCTCTGTATTCCTCCAGTTGGTCATTTCTTACAGAACAATAATATTCCATAACATTCATATACCATAATTTACCCAACCATTCTCCAATTGATGGACATCCATTCATCTTCCAGCTTCTAGCCACTATGAAAAGGACTGCCATAAACATTTTGTCACATACAGGTCCCTTTCCCTTCTTTAGTATTTCCTTAGGATATAAGCCCAGTAGTAGCACTGCTGGGTCAAAGGGTATGCACATTTTGATAACTTTTTGGACATAATTCCAGATTGCTCTCCAGAATGGTTGGATTCTTTCACAACTCCACCAACAATGCATCAGTGTCCCAGTTTTCCCACAGCCCCTCCAACATTCATCATTATTAGTTCCTGTCATCTTAGCCAATCTGACAGGTATGTAATGGTATCTCAGAGTTGTCTTAATTTGCATTTCTCTGATCAATAGTGATTTGGAACACTCTTTTATATGAGTGGAAATAGTTTTAATTTCATCATCTGAAAATTGTCTGTTCATATCCTTTGACCATTTATCATTTGGAGAATGGCTTGATTTCTTATAAATTAAAGTCAATTCTCTGTATATTTTGGAGATGAGGCCTTTATCAGAATCTTTAACTGTAAAAATGTTTTTCCAATTTGTTACTTCCCTTCTAATCTTGTTTGCATTAGTTTTGTTTGTGCAGAAACTTTTTAATTTGGTGTAATCAAAATTTTCTATTTTGTGATCAATAATGGTCTCTAGTTCTCCCTTGGACACAAACTCCTTCCTCCTCCACAAGTCTGAGAGGTAAACCATCCCATGTTCCTCCAATTTATTTGTGATTTCGTTCTTTATGCCTAAATCTTGGACCCATTTTGATCTTATCTTAGTATGTGGTGTTAAATGTGGGTTCATGCCTAGTTTCTGCCATACTAATTTCCAGTTTTCCCAGCAGTTTTTGTCAAATAATGAATTCTTATCCCAAAATTTGGGATCTTTGGGTTTGTCAAACACTAGATTGCTATTTTTATTCACTATCTTGCCCTGTGAACCTAACCTATGCCACTGATCAACTAGTCTATTTCTTAGCCAATACCAAATGGTTTTGGTGACTGTTGCTTTATAATACAGTTCTAGATCAGGCACAGCTAGACTACCTTCATTTAATTTTTTTTTCATTACTTCCCTTGAAATTCTCGACCTTTTGTTGTTCCATATGAATTCTGTTGTTATTTTTTCTAGGTCATTAAAATAGTTTCTTGGGAGTCTGATTGGTATAGCACTAAATAAATAGATTAGTTTGGGAAGTATTGTCATCTTTATTATATTTGCTCAGCCTATCCAAGAGCACTGAATGTCTTTCCAATTATTTAAATCTGACTTTATTTTTGTTTTATAATTTTGCTCATATAATTCCTGACTCTCCTTTAGTAGATATATTCCCAAATATTTTATACTATCGACCGTTATTTTGAATGGAATTTCTCTTTGTATCTCTTGCTGTTGGATTGTGTTGGTAATGTATAAAAATGCTGAGGATTTATAGCAACTGGGAATCGTCACCTGTATTTCTATATGAATATTAAACTCAACATGCCCAAGATAAAATGTGTTATGTTTAAACAAATACCCGTCTCTCCTCCAAACTTTCCTATTTCTCTTGAGGGAAGTTCTATCTTTCTGGCACTCAGATAGAAACCTTTGAGTCTTTCCTGACTTTTATTTCTGTTTCATCATCTGTGTCCCATCAGTTGCTAGTTCTACACCATTTTACCTCATTCTTAAATCTGTTTCATCTCTACCACACTATGTCTTCTATAATTTATACACTCATCACCTCTCATCTAGATCCATGATTTAGTAGTTCTTGATAATTTTTCAGGATAATAACCAAAAAATTCACTAAAAATTATTTTAACGAATCTTAAGCAGTAAAGAATTATTGAGTATTTTGAGGGGAAGGCAACATAACCTCTAGTCCTTCTTTATGTGCTGGACTCTTTTATAAAACAGAAAATTACATAGCATTTTAGGTATTAGACTTTGCATTTTATGTAAATAATTATCTGTTAATTATCATCAGAAATTTAGAATCAGAAGGTATCCCAGTGACCATTAGTTAAGCTTCTACATTTTATAGTTGAGAGAACTAAGGTCTAGAGAGAACACTTTAAGTGACTTAATCAAGATATCAAGTGCTAGTCAGGATTTGAACCCAAAAGCTTTACCATATATTTACTACAATACCACATATTTGCAAGGTATAAAAGATAAAGGTGTTGGGGCAGCTAGATAGTGCAGTAGATAGAGCATTGGACCTGGAGTCAGAAGACCTAAGTTCAAGTGCAGCTTTAGACACTTAATACAGCTATGTGACCCTGGGCAAGGCCTTGCCAAAATTATATATATATATATATATATATATAGGCCTTCGAATTTCACCAAAAAAAGTTATTAAATTGTTCATACTTTTAAAGCCAAGTATCCCACTATTGAACCTATATGCCCAATTAGAAAGACTGATATAAAGCCAGAAACCTTGGCTTTATTCACTGAATTAAAAAATATGCAACAGGGAGAAAGGAATAAGACTAAAAAGTAGAAGAAGGATAGAATATAAAGGGCTCTGAATGCAAACAGAACATTCTGTACTTTCTGCTAAACACAATAGAAAGCCTCTGGAGTTCATTGAGGAGGAAGGTGATACGATCAGATTTGTATTTTGAGAAAACCATTTTAGTGGCTGAATGGAGGATGGATTGGAGTAGGGAGAGACTTGTGGCAAGCAGACTTATCAACAAGCATGCAGAAGTCCAGACAATAAGTGATAAGGGTCTACACTAGAGTGGTAGTCAAAGGAGAAAAAGAAATGCATTTAAGAGTTATTGAAAAGGTAAAATTGGCAAGGCATTAGCAACAGATGAGAGAGAGGGATTCCATATCTGAAGATCCAACATAGAGTCTGTCAGATACACCCCAAAGGGGAGCAGTAGGCATTGGAGAGTTGGAGGTTTGTCTCAGCAGCTTCCTTGTCCCAGACAGCATTATTTTTCAGAGATGACTTGCTGACTACGCTCCCTCCTGACTTCACTTCATTACAACATGAGCCCAAACTCATGACTATTTATATGAGTGTCATCCCTTTTAGGAATAAGCACCTAGAGACCAAGGGAAACAGATCTGATTTATTTGCTTTGCACAGCCCCCAGCTTGGTGCACTCTTAATAAATTCTGATTGATGATAATGAGTACAGGCTGCTCTCTACTTAATACAGTACATGCAGAGGACAAAACATACAAATTTCTGTTAATATCTTAAAATCTTGGAAGTCAACATACTAGTGGCTAAAAAGCTTGCATTAAAATCAGAAAGAACTGGATTCAAATCCATCTCTGAAATATCCTAGCTTTGTGAGTCTGAGCAAGTCATATAACTCCTTGTTCCTTTCAATATTGTAAAGTGAAGAGCAGTTGCTGACCTGATTTTGTAAAGGGAGTTTCCTTGAAGGTAAGCTCCCTGTCCTGAAGAAATCATAGGTGTGATGAAAAAAAAATTGTTTTAAACATTTTAACATCATAGAGCTTATTAGGCCTAAATTAGAGCAAATGTTTGGTATTATAAGGCATACAAAACAAAGGCTTTGGAATTTCATAAGAAAAAGTTATTAAATGCCTACCTTTTCACCCAGGTATCCCAGTATTGAACCTATATCCCCAAAGAGCTCTATGACAGAAGGAAAAGCTGATATAAAGCAAGATATTTGTTATAGCTCTCTTTGTAATAGCATTTCTAGGAATCACAGCCAATCTCCCTGGTATAGTCTAAAGATTTTCTTCTCTTCTCTTTTTCAAAAATTGGAAGAGAAAATTTTCTTTTTTTCAGACCTTAATAGCACTCCATTTTGTACAATCTTTCAGATTCATTGACAATATCTCAAAAATCACATCTTCCATTTTTTTTTCAATACCTTAGGAAATAGCTTGCGTTTTCTAGGGGCATAGAGTAGTTAACTTACTTTCCCATTGTCACTCAATTATGTCTTAGAAACTAGAATGAAACCCAGATTTCCTAACTCAGAGGCCAATTTTCTAAGGTTCCCTTATTATTACTTAAACAATACATTCTATAATTTGGCCAAAAATCACAAGTTAGGCTTATTAGTTTATAACTTACCATTTTTTCTTTCTTGTGAAGTCAATTTAACATTTGTTCATCTCCATTTCTGAAGTACTTCTTCCATTCTCCATGATATTGAATAAGAAAATTCAGGATATTCTGATTTAGCAAGACTGTGGGTACAGAATTTGAGAAGGGTAATTAATAGTCCAAAAGTACAAATGGGTGATCATTGATTAACAATAGGATTTCAAAGGGTATTGTTCAGGAGGACACAAAATCAATGGACAAGAAATTTGGTTGCAACCACGTTGTCTTTAACCAGAAGACAACATGGTTGTAAACTTGAAACTAAAATAGGAAAGATGAGAGAGTGGGGAACAGTGAACCTTGATAGTACAAAATCCCCAAAGGGAAAAATAGATCAACCTTGTGGTAAAGATTCTAAGCACAATGGGATCAGCAAGAAGAATTATAAACTGGATAAGAATTTAAAGGAAAGACAGAAAAACTATCATAGAAATTAGAAATGAACAGGACTTTTGAGATCATCTAGTCCAATCATCTAGTCCATTTACATATAAGGAAAGTGAGGCTCAAAAGTAACTGAGTAGCTTTCCCAAAGTTACTTAATTAGTTACCAAAGATGACATTGAATCTATATCTCCTGACTCCTGATCCAATACTCTTTCTACAAGTCTAAAAGAGATTATTTAATACACAGTCATAAGATTTAAAATGTAATGGTAGAAGTTACCTTAAAAAATCATCTCTTCAAGTCCCTTCACTTTACAAATAGGGAAATTGAAGCCTATGGGATTAAATAATTTGTAAAAAGTCACATAATTAAGAGCAGAGCTGAGATTCAAACCCAGGTCCTGTTGTGGTTTCCAGATGCATGTGGCATCTCTTTAAATATGTGTTTAACTTGATAATGTAAAAAAGAATCAATGGCTCCAAATTCCCCCCCCCTTACTGTAGGAAAAATCAGTTTACTTGAATTTACCTTGTGGAAGAGATTGCATTGAAGAAGGTGCAAAAAAAGAATCTGAAAAGGAAATGGGTAAAAACTAAGAATCCAGGAAACAGTCAATGATGAAGAAATCTGCCTCCTTGTTTCCCTATGGATGATGACAGTCTCAAAAGTCTCAAAAGTCCACGATGTACCCGGTACAGGTTGGAGACTCCCTCTAGTGGTGAAGAAAAAGATTATTTATGGGAGTTTTTTGAGAAAACGAAATCATTTTTAATACATAGTTTAACGAGAGTAGGGATTTTGAACAGTTTAATAGGATTCAGAATCCATAGTTGGTGTGGTTAGAGAAAGGAGCTCTCCAAAGTGAAGTCCCCTTTACCAAAATAAAGAAAAAGAATAAAATGGAAGGATCAGGAAAGGCAGAGTAGTCTGGCACATGGGAACAGATTACTATATAACATTTGGATGCTAGTTCTCAGGGAACCCCACAAATGAGTTATTATTCTACAAAAGTCTAAGTTAAGGCATTGGAGCAATAAAAGATTTTCCTTCTTTTGCCATGTTGCTCTCAATACAATCTCAAAAGCAGCTATTGTTGAATTTGCATTCATTGATCACAGAAAATGTCACACTTATTATACTAACTCTTAGAAGAAGACTCAGGTTTTGCCACTCACTCATTTTGTGAACATAGAGAGTTATTTTGCCTCTTTATGATTCCGTACTCTGTTATAGTCAATAATAGATTGTATTTAGAGGTAGAAAAACATGGGTTCTCTCTTTGTCTCAAATACTAGCTATGTAACACTGTGCAGATTTCTCTAGGCCTTTATTTCCCAATTTTTAGAATGAGGTGGTTTGAACTCAATGACCTGTAAGATTCTTTCCAGCTTTAAATCTATGCTTTTATGATCCTAGGGAATGAACTATAGAAATTATATAGAAGTCAAAGAACAGGCATCAAACAAACCTAAGAGCCTATGCCGAGAATAGGTCCTTTTTCTAAAGTTCCTTAAATAAGAACATGTATATTTTGTTTTTGCCAGGTAATGCAATAGATATGCAATGGATACCCTAGATAGAATCTTTGTGCATGTATGTACATGTACACACATATATGTATATAAATGTATACAAATTATATTATCATTGTATAACTATTTTGATAATTTCTATGTAATATTATTAATATTACTTATATTGTTGTTTTTCAGGAACTTTTTTAGTAGTGTCCAATTCTCTGTGATCCCATTTGGGATTTTCTTGGTAAAGATACTAGAGAGGTTTGCCACTTTCTCCTTTAGTTCATTTTACAAATAAAAATCTGAGGCAAATAGGATTAAGTGGTTCATTCATGGTCACACAGCTAATAAGATTTGAGGTCAAATTTGACCTCAGGAAGGTAGTCTCCTTGACTTCAGATCCAGCATTCTGTCTACTGTACCAACTAAATGTTTATTATTTATGTTATACATTATGTATATGTATTTAATGTATTTAATATTAATATGTTTATTTTATATTTATATTTAAATATCATATATTACATATATATGTATATATCATATATACATGTATTAAATATGATATATACATATACACCAATATGTAATTATACATACTTATACATAATATATACGTGTATGTATACATAATATATATTACCTAGAATTTTACTTAAAAAGAATAAAAATAGTATTTATATAGCAATTTAAGATTTGAAAATGCTTTATAAATATATCATTTTATCCACACATCTAACCTGAGAAATATATTCTATCATTATTCCCATTGTCCATATGAGGAAACCAAGGTATGAACAACTGTCTAAGTAGGATCTGAACTTAATTCTTTATTAATTCATGATTCTAAGTCCAAAATTCAGTCTACCATGTGCAACCTAACTACCATGCAAGTTGAGAATTTACTTCAGAATGTATGCAGGATTAGTGAAAATACATTTCACTCCATGAGCCTCCTACCCCACCAAATGGAAGCAGTGAACTAGAAGTGTAATAGACACATTTTCAGACACAAGGCTGATTTGCTTTGTTTCATCATATTTATAAAGAAGGATTCATTGTGGAGGAATTTTTGGAAACTGACAAAGTTCACAAAGAAAAGCAATCAATAAAAGCTTTTTAAAGGATGGGATGGAATTCAACATTAACCCTTGTCATGCTGCCTTATATTAAGACAGTAGCAAATCCTAGAGATCACAAGATGGAAAGCCTGGCAAATCAAAGAAAGGTTGGGAATGAGAGATGAGGAGATGACAGCAAGCCAAATCTGTGATGTTTCCTAAAACACAAGGATTCAAGAATCCAAAGTTGAGTGTACAAGCAGGATTCAGGAAGCAACTATCAAAAAAGAAATATGGTTAATTTAGAATGTCAAATTTGGATAAAATAATGCTGAAACTAAGGTAGCTTTTTATAATCACTTCCTTTTCCAGATTCTTTAATGAACCATTTTAGAATTTTCCCCGGTATTGAAGTCAAGTTCATTAGCCTATAAATTTATAAGCTTTATTCTCTTCCCTTTCCCCCATCTCACTTAAAAAAAAAAATCAGGACATTTACCCTTCTCAGTCCTATGGTATTCCAAATGGTATCCTTCAAATATTTTCATTTCCTTCCCCCTCTCCACCACTAAGTCTTATTTTATCCAGACTGTTATAGTTTCTTCAACTGATCAACACACAGCTTGAATATAAAAGCTTTCACCATCTTGTTTGCTCTCTTCTGAACACTTCTCAGCTTATAAGTGCCCTTAAACTGGGGTCAAGAACTAAAGACCATACTCCAGGTCAGAATAGATCAAAGCAAAACGCAGAGAGACTCTCATCTTCTTATTTCTGGAAGATATACTTCCCTTAATGTAGTGCATGATGGCATTGGACTTTTTGCCTACCCTATTGAACTGCCGCTTCATATTGGCCTTGCAGTCCTGTAAAAATCCCAGGTCTTTTTTTTCCAGAAAAAAATCTTAGTTTTTTGTGCTCCTTCATGCTGTCTTTATGAAATTGAATTTTTGAACCTAATTGTAAGACTATCCTTATTGAATTACATTTAACAAAACCCAACCAGTCAAAATCTTTTTCAGATTCTGTGTGATCTATTGCTCCAAGTTTTGTGTTATCTATAAATTTGATAAGTATGCCACCTATTTTTATCCAAGTTCATTTATCAGAAACAGTCAACAGAAAAGTACTAAGCATAAATCCCTAGAATATTGTATTGCCATCTGATCATTAACAAGAATACTTAGGTTCTCCCTATCCAACCAATTCTGATTGTATCCCATTGTACATTAACTACCACCTGTTTCTCCATCATCTTCCCCAAAAACAATATGTTATCAAATGGTTAGGTAAGTTTAAGTTTCTTTGTAGAATTTGCCTGGATCTATCCATTTAATAGTCCAAATCAAAAATAAGAAATAAAGTCAGTATAGTATGCCAAGTTCTTCATGAAGAACTTCGTTGTTTCTTTTTCCAGATGATCTTTAATACTCCCATTTAAACTTTCCCAGAATTGAAAGTCAAATCCACTAGCTTATCATTTATGGACTTGTTTCTCATTTCTTTTTTTTCAATTGGAACATTTGGTTTTCTTGAGTTCTATAGTATCCCTCTCCCCTTTTCCATGATCCTTCATATATCACCAATGATTATCACTTTCAAAATTTTGGGCAGTGGTCACTGAATATAGTTCATCTATTCCAAGAAACTTGAATTCATCAAGGCATTTTTATGTTGTTCAATTTCCTTATTTATCTTGGAAATCAACCTCCTTTAACCAGTTTTGTGCTGTCATTTCAGATATGAGTCATTGACCATAGCTGAGAAAATAAAGGTGAAATTAAAATCTAATATCTCTGACTTTTCTCTATTGTCAGTTATTATCCTTTCCACCTCTTTGACTAATCTTTCTTTGATTTTCCAGAGTAAAAAAATAAATAAAACAAAATAAATCATTTTGTGGTCCATAACTTTTCTCTCTGGACATGACTCATTGTAAACTTTAACCTCTTGGCTCTATTCTTACAAAACCATAGCGCATTCATATTCTTCTTCCATTACCTATCATTGCTTTAATCTTTTATGTGTGTATAAACATACACATACATACATATGCATATATATACATATATACACATACATGTGTGGGGGTATAATGCAGTTTATTAGTACTTTTCCTATATACCCATATTAGTCTTTTCAGACAGCAACTTTTTTGTCCTCATTGGAATATTTTATTTCTGTCTTCAAAATTTCACTTTGTGGCTTACAAAACATTTCCCTTCTAAAAATCCTATGAAGCATATAGATCAAACAATATTATCCTCATTTTTTTATATATAAGTAAACTGAGGTCAAAGAAATTAAGCAACTTACTCTCAGTCACATACAATAAGAATTGGAGTTTGGAGTCAAATCTATATTTTTTGACATCAAAGTCCACTGTTCTTTCTATAACATCATGTAATCTTTCAACATTATTCAATGTTGAATATTGGCAAGGTTCCCATATTGAATCATAGAATTTAGAGTTAGAAGAAATCTTCTTGTCCCTTCCCTTCTTGTCCAACTGGGGAAATGGGTCCATAAAAGTAAGTGATTTGACCAAAGTCATCTAGATAGTAATAGAATTGGAATTCAAAGTAGATCTTTTGATTTCCAATTCCTTTCCACTGTACTATGCTGGAACTCAGGAAACCTGGGTTCTTTTCCTAACTCTACCACTATTTATCTAATCAGACTAAGGAGTTTGGGTTGTCCAATCTACCTGCCAACTTCCAAATTTATTAAAATTTTAGATCATCTTTTGTGATTAGCATCCTGATGAAACTGAGTCCCCATGTACTTTTTTGTTCATATTTTACATTTAGTTTGTGCTATTTGACAAGCATCTTTCTAGTATTAAACTGAAGGAAATTCTTGTAAAGGCCATTTACAATGATTAGCTAGAGAGAATCATCATGGAGAGATGGAAGGCACCTTCCTTCTCCCACGGTCAAATACATCCTGCCACTTCCACCTCTCCACCCTGCTGCTTCTCAAAAGCTATTCTTGCATTTTCAAATTATTAAACAATTTCATTAAAGAAATTAAACTACATTTAGATTATTGACATTTAAAATTGCTTGATGTCAATATCAAGTAGGAGAAAGAGAAAAGGACACACTTAAAAACCAATTATAAAAGCTAAATTCAATCTGACAATTTGCCTGCAATTCATAAACGATTACCAGCTGTGCTGTCCTTGGTTTGTGATATTTGAAGTACAATTCTGAATGCTCCCCAAACACACACTGTGTCTTTATTGATTCTCCTTAGGTATCTTTATGGGCAAAGCCCCAGTTTTTCCTTCCAAAAATTTTAAAATAAAAATACTAAAATATTGAGATTTTCTTCCAACTTTTAGATTTGAAGATTCTGAAAATAAACAAATTGTTGCATTTTTTGTTAGGATTTTTAAGAGGAAAAATGCATGGAATACTATTTAGCACCTATCTCTATTTTCTTACTAGATTCCTCTATTCCTATTTGTACAAATATATATCTAAGTAAAAGGCCTGATTTTTTGGGGAGGAGGGGAGGAGAAGGGAAGAGATATAATATCAATTGATCATAATGGTCACTGAAGATTGCTCGGGACAGTGAGACAAAGATTCCTAGAAATCAGAAAGCCTGGATTTTAGCTGTTTAGCAAAGTGCTAGTAAAAGCTTAATAATTAGATCTCTGGGAAAATGTTATATATGTGTAAGTATATTTATCTATTTTTATACACACACACATATATATACATGTGCATATATGTTTATGGTATGTATATGTGTGTGGACATGTTTGAATTTTAGAAATGACTATGTGAAAAGATTTATGGTTTCAACGGTAAAAGAATACACATTTTTATGTGTTTTTCCCCATTTAATCTTACTTTTCTTGCACTAAACAACAAATATTGACACATGTTTAGAAGAATTGCACATTTAGCCTATATTGAATTACTTGCTATCTTTAAGAAGGAATAGAAGGGGAGGAGAAGGAGAAAAAATTGGAACATAAGATTTTGCAAAGGTGAATATTGAAAATTTTGCATGTAATTGGAATATAAAATAACATTAAAATAAAAAAAACAAAAATGAACTTCTCAATCTATCAATTATGTATATTAAAAGAAGAAAAAGAATATACCTATAGAGATCAGGTAGGAATTAGCATCCCCTCAGTTAGAGTCTATATTCCTGAAGTGATAGTGTCAATGATTGACTTGATCTCAATTTCCTGCATTTACCTAGGATATACTACAAATTCTGTGAATAGCAAAGATGTACACTGATTGTGTCAAAGGTTATCAACTCATTTTCTTTATTTTTTCCACTTTTCTTACAGCCATAAAAGTAATAACAGCATTGATGTAGCACGTACTACATGTAGGGAACTATGCTAGGTGCTTTATAAATATTTCATTTTTTCTTCACAATAACCTTGAGAGGTAGGTACTATTATTTATTCTCATACAGTAAAAGAAACTGGCCTAAAGTTTCTGAAGGTAGATTTAAATTTAGGTCATTCTGACTCCATTCCCAGAGCTCTATTTAATGCACTCCTTACCTACCTATTTTTAAGTAGAGTCACGTCTACAAGAATAAACTCAAATAGTCCAGAGATCCCTACCTGCATCAGTGCTGGCATATTCTCAAAGATGAGACTCTTCCAAAATGAGAACTGACTCAATAGGAGGACTATGTACATATGTGCAGAAATCCCAAGAACAATGAAAAGAAAGATAAGAGTGGAATTATACTAGAGAGTCCAATGGACACATAAATCAACTCTTAGTAATTAAAAGAATTTGAGTTATATCTACAAAGACAAAAAATGTGGTTTAACCAACCATTATCCTAAAGTGTATTGATTGATTTGTGCCTAGACATAGGTGCCTCAGACTGATTACAAGATATATCCCTTTTCAGAGGATATTGCCATGTATCTCTAAGGGGAAACAAAAGTCAGGAACTGCAGTTGAGGACTGTGTACATTACTGTCCTTTTTCCAAAGTGAGTATGATAGAAACTGGGGAAAACTTGATACTAGGAAGTAGAAATTAAGCAATGTCTGAAAACTGCAGTATGTTAAGGGGTATGTTCAAAAAGGTTTAATATTTTTTATTTAAGTTTTAATATTTTCCCCATCACTTTTTTAAATCTAAAGAGTCAATAAAATGAAAGATGACTTCTAGCATTCAGCAATTCCCCAGAAGGAAACTCTCACAATGAAAATTTATTAATCAATTCTAAAGTAATTTGATTTGGCACCAATTCATCCCTGAATATGGACCCATCCCATAGCAGGTAAATAAATATAGTATAGGTTTGAGCCCAAGGGACTGGTCTGCCTCAGATATCATGTGTTAGAGATTAAAGAATTCACACTTAAGATACATTATCTACAATCTGTTGAATTCAGAAAGTGGACTACACATTGCAGTTAGACTCTCACTTTTACCCTTTTCATTCTCTCCTGAGAATGAAATGAGATAGAGTGGGAACTCTTCCTTCCAAGCCTACAAATTTACAGGGACCAGAATAAATTATGCCTTCAAAATAGAAGTAACTCCAACTTTGGGTGGAGGAAGTGTTTTCAAAGATACCTTCTACAATAAAGTGTTCCACAGTGACTTAGCAACTCCAGTCCTGATTACATTATTCCAATGCAATCTCACTTCAGTTTTCCATCTCACCAGATCAATCTAAATCACAGCCTTTTCATGGAATATGTGATTTAGCCCTAATAGCAATATGCCCATGGAGGTCAGAAGAGCAGATTTCCTCTCTCACATTTAGGACACGTAAATAAAGCCATCTGAAGCATCTCACACAGTTTATTCTTTCCATATTTGGTGGAGAAATTGTGCTATGTGATTTGGAAACTAATTTGGACATAATCAGTCACAGCTTCTTTCTCAGAACTGGTTGTAATTAGGAGGCTTTTGAACTTTGTGGTGGAAAGAAGGAAGGGAAATGGAGAGTATTCAAGGATACATTATAGGATTTGGGCATTTTAGTGGATACACTAATTGGATTCATCTGGGCAGGTTAGAAGAAATCTCTCTTCAGGTATTTCTTATCCTTACAAACACACACACACACACACACATACACACACACACACACACACACACACACACACACACACACACACACACACACACACACCTACTTGATTAGTAATGGAATATACTCCCAAACATCCAGCATCCTTCTGATTGAAACAGCTCAAAGCTAGAACAACTTAAACTCTATTCATTAGTGTAGGCACTCCCTCTGTCTTACCAGATGGTTTAATGAGTTGCTATAGCCAAAAATAAGTAATCACCTCTTGGCCAACTTTCTAGTGATAAACTCTACACTTTTAACCATTCTGGTTCTTAGACAACAGATGCTCAGACTGTCACGGAGTCTATATTAAAAATTTCTCCATTTTGGTAAAACATGGCCACTAATGCTCATACTTCAATAGTATAGCTTTTGAGCTCCCCTTCACACCATGATGAAGGATCACAGAAGTAGTTTAGTAGAGGGTTCCTTGGTTATCAGAATTAAAATATTTAATGAGTTCTTGACCTTTTCTGTGTCTTGGACCCCTTTTCTAATCTATTAGTACTCATGGATCCCTTTTCAAAATAATGTTTCTAAATGGTTAAAATAAAATATATACAATTAGAAAAGAAACCAATTTATCATATTGAAATATAGTTATCAAAATATTTTTAAAAGAAAAGTTTATTAACCTCTAGCCTAAAAAAACATGAGAAAGAAAGTATGGTGATATGACTTAATGATCTGATCTCCAAATTAGAAAGATAGGTGTTCAAGTCTCACTTTTTGCAACACTATCCTCCTAATCAAACTAGGAGTCATCCTGGATTCCTCACTATCTTGCATACCATGTGATGTTTAAAAAGGTATAATTCCTGGATAATTTAATCATTTTATTAATAATGCCATCATATTTACTAATAAATGTATAATCATTTGGCCATCTCTCTCTAATGATTAAATACAATCACGGCAGCATTTCACACACTTACATGCCCATTGGAAGAGGAGTGTTCTCAAGAGGAGCAATTCTAATTGACTAACAATTAATGAGAGAAATAATGTTACAATGAGAGACCAGAACTAAACTTTATTATTCATTTCTAAATTATTCCCAGTCTCAATCTATATAAAGAATTTATTGCCCACCCAAGCCTGAGCAGAATACAATGGTTTTTCCACTCAGGAGGAGCCTGAACAAAAAAGTAAGCCTAATCCCATTACAGTAATGTCCTTCAAGAAATTGAACATTTCAAATCAAGAAAGGGAAAATCTCTGGATCTTCCCAAATCATTGATTATTAATAATTATTTTTATCACCAACTTATCTAATCTGCCATGTTCAAATGAGATAACATTTGTAAAACATTTGGCACAGTTCCTGGCACATAGTTTATACTTAATAAAGATTTGTTTCCTTCCTTGATCGGGTGTGTGTGTGTGTGTGTGTGTGTGTGTGTGTGTGTGTGTGTGTGTGTGTAAATAGCACTGATATTTGGATTTTAACTGTTTGATATCCTCTCCTTTTTTTTCCAGATATTTTGAACTGTATTCCTTCAGCTCTCTCAAAACTCATTACCTTCAGCACAAACCTCTTCAGGGTGTTCCGTATATACTTGATCGAATTCAGCTAATCATTACCACTTTATTTTCACTAGTTTCATTTCTCCTGCCTTATGCAGCACATCAGGAGGTTACTTTTAGAACTCTGTTGCAGTTGCTCCCCATCATTGACAGAGAGTAGAGTTCATTATAATTTTCACAGATCTTCTCATTTCTTGTTTGTATTATTCTTCTATTTTCATCCTTAAATGTTATCACAGTGATCTAGTTTAATTAACTTTCTAATGATAAAATGAAAAATTCTTTAAAAGCTAACTTTTATTAATGTCAACTCATTTATTTTTCTAACCTCCATAGCTGAGAGGAGGGTCACATCCTCCAAGGGATTTGCTATTTGGAACTGAACCCATTAAACTATTCTGCCTACAGAGTCCCCATTGGCCAAAGATATCAGTAGGCATTCCACCCATGAAAAGAGCTTCAAGATCATGCCCAGACTTTGTGACATAAAGAAATATTTCATTGCTCTGGGCTAGAGATTCTCACAGTTGTTGATTTAAAGACATGTTCCACAGTTTGCCAGTAACATTTGTGCAGAAAATATCTAGATGTGCTTTTTAAAAAGCCCACAAGCAATTGTAAGAACCAACTTATGATAAAACTCAAAGTTACATAAAATTCTCTTCATTTAGAGTTCTTTTAAGAATTAAAAACGCAGAAAACTTCAGAACCATCCTTTTCCCTTTGGTTTATTTTTTAAATTAATACCTCCAATATATGGTTGATTTATCACCTCTATTTCCAGTCTTGAATTTAAGTACATAGTAGGCCCAAAAACTTGCTAAAACTATCTAGCTTTCTTCAAGTGAAATTTATGGGATTTTTAGAGACTAATTATATAAATCTCTGTTTCAAAGAATAATATACTCGAATGGCACTACTAATCACTAGCTTTATTGTAAGTATAAAAATAAATGCATATTTTCATAGGCATATTGAGAGAATGTATATATGCATAAGGAATTGTGTCATTGGATAACTTCAATCAAGATTTTTAAAATGACTTAAAGTCTAATTTGAGGTGAAGAATATCCTTGAATCTTACAAGTACCCAGAACAGCAGGGTTTTAAAACAACAATAACAACCACAACCTATAAGCTACAGTCCCTTCTCTCAAAGAGCTTATATCAGTGAGAAGATGTGCTAGCACTAACCAGCAGGAGTTTGGGAAGAAGCCAAGCCAGCTGCTTCTTTCTTTTGCTGGCTTTTAACTCCCTGGCTGACAGTTTCAGCTCTTTTATTTTATTTTTACGGACAATCAACCTGTAACACAGCAAGAGAAACTTTGTGGAAAGCTGCTGCCTCTCATGACCTCACTGAGGTTCAGGGAAAGTCTTTTAATGCTAAACTTTTAATTGTCACTTTTTTGTCTTCAACTTGCTCTGCTTCCTCAAAACTATATATCAGCGAAAGTAGACTTAGAAAGGGGAACATCATTTTTGCATTAGTTAAAACAATAGTTTTGGGACCATGTACTGAAACCACCTAGGTAAGACTCCTCACTTCACCAGAAAGTAAAATTGAGCTCTTAAAACTGTGTTAATGTAATGCAAACAAGACCTGGCAAACAAACTCTCACCCTGCAATGGATTCAAGCAAGTCTGGAGCTGGCAAGAAATCAGAATAAAAGGCACTAGTTCCAGTTTCCCAGTCTTTCTAAGAGCCCCAGAGGGTGATTTCTAATGGGTGGTTAGGGTCACAATTATTAAGCAGAAAGGAATTTTTTTTTGTTTTTTTTTTGTTTGTTTATTTGTTTATTTTCTGAGGCTGGGGTTAAGTGACTTGCCCACGGTCACACAGCTAGGCAGTGTTAAGTGTCTGAGATCAGATTTGAACACGGGTCCTCCTGAATTCAGGGCTGATGCTCTATCCACTGCACCACCTAGCTGCCCCAGAAAGGAATTTTCTTATCCCAACACAAAAAGAAAAATGAATTTAAAATGAGTTGAAATTTTAAAATGTCAGCATAGGCAGAAGGAAAGTTGTTGAAATTTTACACTTAAAAAATATACAGAAAAGAACAAAAGAAAGTTCAATCACGGCAGTGTTGGTACTGCTGTATAAATTATCATTATATGTAAATATATGTATATATGTCAAATATGTGTTTTAAATATGTATATGACATGTACATGTTTTATATGTATAACAAACTACATAAGTCTCTTTTTTCTGTTTTCTTTGCATACAGAAATGTTTAATTTATTGATTTTGTCAACTTTATAATTTTTATTTAAAAAAGTATAAACCATTTGGAAAAATAGACTTAAAACCATGACAGCTCAGTAGATAAGAGTGCCAGGCTCATCTTCCTGAGTTCAGATCTGGCCTTAGATACTTACTAGTTATGTTAACATTGGCAAGTCACTTAAACCCTGTTTACTTCAATTTATATGTATATCTATATATACACACATGAAAAAGAGAAAAACAGCTTCTCTATTCTTAGCTAAGCTTGTCTGAGACAGTAGACATAATCTGCCTTTGGGCCTATTCTCAAAACCATTCCAGTTTCAAAAAACCTAAAGCTTACTATCCCCTAGCATAGCATTTGGGAATACATGATCACCTCTAGAGCAAGCTGGTGCCTAAGAATGGGGATTTAGGGGGAAAATATATAAATGACTTGGGAAATGGGGAAGGGGAGCAACTACTAGCTCAAGATTACCAAATTAAGACAATATTCCCAAATAAGGTGGATGATCTGAGAGACTTTAATTGCAGCATCTGAAAGCATCATCTGATAGAACAGAACTGTCCAATTTGCAGCCCCTAGACTACATGCTATCTGTACAACTCCAGAGTATAGTCAGAACCAGATCAAAATGTATTTGGAAACTGTTTAATAAAACAAATAAAAATACAATTCAACATAGATAATGTTAATTTGTGATTTTTGAAGTCAATAGGTAGTCTGCAGGGACCTATTTCTATTTGAGTTTGACACTACTGCCCTAAAGAATAGCTACTCTAAAGTCTGTATCCCAGAGATCATAAAAGAAGAAAAAGGACCCAGATGTGCAAAAATGTTTGTGGCAGCCTTTTTTGTAGTGACAAGAAACAGGAAACTTAATGGATGTCCATCAGTTAAAGAATGGCTGAATAAATTGTGGTATATGAGTGTTATGGAATATTATTGTTCTATAAGAAATGATCAGCAAGATGATTTCAGAAAAGCCTGGAAAGACTTACATAAACTGAGTAAAGTGAGCACTGAGCTGAGTAAAGTGATCAGAACTAAGAGAACATTGTATACAGTCACAACAATATTATGTGAGGATGACTTGGTTCTTTTCAAAAATGAGATGATTCAAGATAATTCCAATATACTTGGGATGGAAAGTGCCATTTGCATCCAGAGAAAGAACTATGGAGACTGAATGTGAATCAAAGAATAGTATTTTTACCTTTTTGTTGTTGTTTGTTTGCTCATTTTTTTCTTCCTGGTTTTTTCTCTTTTTACTTTTCTTGTGCAGTATAATAAATAGGGAAATATATTTAGAAGAATTGAACATTTAGCCTATATCAAATGACTTGCTGTCTTGGGGAGAGGGAAAGAAAGAAAACGAGAGTTAGAAAAAAAAAAATTGAAATAAAAGTTTTCGTAGAGGTAAATGTTGAAATCAAGCTTTGCATGTATTGGAAAAATAAAATACTATTAAAAAAAAAAAAAAAAGAACAGCTATCCTAGGTTCATGAATCACCAACAAGAAAATAGCAACAAAACATTCTCACCAAAAGCCTATGGGGCATTCTACCACAAATTATAAGAAGAATAATCATAAAAAGGGAACATGTGTAAAAGGACACATATTCAATGAACATATATAACAAGAGTTTGTGCATAATGAGGCACATATATGGGGGATACGTTACCATTGTATTCAGGAACATATATGGTCAGGGAACATATGTAAAGGAACTACTTATGCCTCTGATGTCTCAGATATCTCCTAGTGTTGATATAATCTCTGTTCTCTAATCTTGCAGTCTCCTCTAGATATTGCTCACTTGGTTGTTGCTCATCTGGATACAGAGTCTCTTAACCCTGCTCCTCCAGATGCTATGCAAATGGATATTGTTCTGCTAGATGTTGCAATGCCAGATGCCTGTCACTGTACATTTTGACCAGACCCTTCCACTGGATACATACTCCTTGACTAGATGCATATGTGACCTGAACCTCAAAGACCAATCAAATAGAACTCTCATCATTGATAGAAATCTTTTATACAATGCTCAGTGGCTGTGTAAGGGACAAATTGGGGTGGGGGATGCTGGGGAGAAGAGAAATCTTATCTTCTAACTTCTACCTTTAAGAGAAAAGACATACAGCTTCAGATTCTTTTTAGTTCTCTGAAAGGAAAGAAAGATTGAAAAACAACTTATAGAGAAGCTGACACCTTGGTCATTTCTTTGACCCAGATTAATACATTAGAGAGTTCTGGGAATTTCCCCTTTGAATGAGATCTGGAACTTTCATGGCTGAGTTAAATTCTTCTAGTAGGAGAACTCATTCACTCTATACATTGCCTAGACTATAGTCTTATCCATATACTTGCTGTATAGAATTCAATTGAATAAATTGGAATAATAGCCTATAGTACATAGGTTTTTTCTTTGTTACTACTCTTTTACAGAAAGAAAGAAACTCTTGCCTGAGACCAGGAAAATAAAACAAAAACCTTCTTTAAGGTTCTCCTAACTTGATCCCTTAGAATTTTGGCTATAAAACATCTTATCTCTTCATCAAATTTAGCAGCCCTGGATGCCAAACTTTTTGTAACAAAGATTAGAATCTTCTCAACTCACTAACATACTTTAGCTTAATATTTCTTTTGGACTAACTTCCCTAGTCGTTGAATTTAGGATTTGGGGGGAAACAGCATTACCTCTAACATAAAGTAAGCATTTCTTACAACTTTAATCTTTTAAAACTGAACTATAATCCAAGTAATGGTTATTGGCCTACTAATTTTCAAATGATTTTTGGGTTCCCCAGTTTTCAAATTCTAACCCTCTTCCATTCTTCTATGTAGATAAGCAGATAAAGAAAAACTCATTGCCAAATATAAAGGGCAAGGTTATTATCTCCTCCATCTGTTCAGGTCCAACCATTTTAGAGATGAGGAAACTCAAAGTGGTTTAAATACTTCACACAAAGTTACACAGCTAGTTAGCAGCAAAAGCAGACCTAGAAACCAAGTATTCCAAGACTTGAAACCCATTATTATTTACATCCCTCATTCAACATTAAGTAGAAATACTCAAAAGCAGTGCAGATTTTGGAGGAGAAAACATGGGATGGAAAGCTTTGAAAGAAGAGCTTACCATTCTGTTTTCTCTGGTGCCTTTTGCTACTCAGTGAATAATAAGGAAAAAACTTTTAAAAGTCAACAGATCTAGTGATTTTGTGGCTAGGTACTAGAATGTTTATTGAGATGATGAACCTACCAGGATCCTTCTCTTACTCAGACCCACCATTTTTTTTCCTGGCCTTCTCAAACAGATTAGAATACAATGAAATATAATTAGAAAAACCTTTATATTAGTTCATTACAGTTATCCTTAGAATCCTACATGTGAGAGATGAGAAAAAGGTTTACAATAGCTGAATTTAGCCAAGACAGCCCTGGGAGCCCAAGAGCTATTAGGGAAGCTGATCAGAAGTAATGTCCCCTGATATTTTTATTCTCAAAATGGTGGTCAAAAAAAAATGTCCATAGTTATTTTGCATATGAATGGGACCTCCTTTCCTAGGTCAGTTCTGCCTGGGGAGGAAATAAAAGAAAGAGTTGAGCTGCAGGTCATCCGGGTATTTTTTGCCTTTCTACCCCAAACATTCATCCTTACCACTCTGTCAGATGCCTGAAATTCTCATGTCTTTACAAAATATTTTTCTATTTAGTTGAATCAGGCGGCACAACTACAATATGTCTTCTCTCTGTGACTGCCTTTCACAGTCTTTGCTTTCACGAGACTTAGATGAGGTTTGGGTGATTCATAGTGCTGAAACTTCTCCAGAGCACTTTTTCAATTGGAAAATTCTCCCAAAGTGAATGCATCATCAGCTCGATTGTCCATGCATAAAAGAACTACAAGCAAAACAATGAGCACCATTTTTTAAAAGCTACGCTTAAGCCAAGAAAAACAGTTATATCACAAAATATTAAAAGACCTTATTTTTCAGTTTCCAGGAATCTTTCATGAAGAACACACTGGCTTTGTCTCAGTGCCTTATTCTAGGGTCCCTAAACCTCAAGGAAAAGCAATAGTTTATATGTAATTTAAGGCTGTTTACAATTTTACCATGATACATATCAACATAAATTAGCTGCCTGCTAAGCTAACCTATTGTTAATAATAGAATTTCTTCTCACTCATGCTCCTTCATTGTGAAAGAGGAGATAAAGAACCATTCTCAGAAACAGGAAAACCTAGGTTCAGTTCCTCCTGGTTATGTGACCTTGGGCTACTTACTTAACAGGTCAAAGGTATAGGCAGCTTTCTATATGGTTCTCTTCTATCTTAAAAAAAAAAAAAAAAAAAAAACTTCACAAAAGCAGTGAAATCAGATTCAATCAATGCCTAGTGTCATTGTTTATATTTTATTAGAATAAAATTAAAAGGAAGGGTTTTTTGTTTGTTTCTTTGTTTTTAGTAGTTCTATAGAATTTTGTGACCTGGATGTAAAACATTAGCTCACAGCCAGAGAAATCCATTAAGTGCTTAGTAATCAGTTACTTTAGAAGGCCTACATAGTGGAAAAGAAATGGTAATGGTGCAAGAGATCTGAAGACTTGGGCTTCTGCCTTGATTCTCCCCAAATGCTCCTCTCTACTTCCTTCCCCCAACATACACCTTCTGGCTTGATTTTGTGGCAGTTACTCCTCATTTTTCTGCTTACCTAGTCCTTTTCTACCTCACAAAGATATTCAATGAAGGGGGAATATTAGGTAAAAAAATTCAAATATGCATTTGAAAAAAATTGAAAATCCTCTTTAACAAATTCATCGAGTGAAAACCAGAGTTGTGCTACTTCATGGCATCTTTCTGTTGAACTTTAAGTTCATTGTCCAATTTATTTTTATTCCTAGGACATCAGCCCCAGTAAACAGTCTAGAACTTTTTCTCATAAAATGTAGTAAATAATTGTATAATGGTTCTGAGTAATACTTAATGAGCCCCTATCTTTAAGCTATTCTCTGGGAAAAAATTAAACACCTTTGAAAGCTCTAATTAACTCATAAAATATGGTATTTTGTAAAATACGATAATCTTTCCACCCCCTCACCACAAAGGTGAGGAAGCAAGTCTAAGAAAAGCCTTTTTTAGCCAACACAGGAAGACATTATAAAGGGAATAATTTCCCTCTCCTGAAAATGTGTTGGGAGTCCTTTGGGATTTTAGAAGCAGAATGGACAGGAATGGGTAGAAGTAAGAACATCAACACTCTAGAGATTTCATATCATTGCCCAACTCTTTATATTAGATACATAAGAACTAGTCAGAACTTAGAAGGAAACATGGTACTCAACTAGTACAACCTCAGAATTTGACATATGAAGAAACAAAGACTTAAAAGGAAAGAGGATGGTCCAAGGTCAGAAAGTTAATAATTGACTGTTTAAGTCAACTCAAGTCTGTCTTTTCTTTCTGAATCTGAAGTTCTTTTCACTACATTATCCCAGTTTAAGCTATAGCATCAGAAAAATGAGAGATATCATTGTCTTAGAATCACAGAATTCAAGCAAGGTATTCTTCCTTCTTTGCAAGGAGATGTTACTATTGCCTTCTCCTAAAGTAAGGGAAGACTGAATTTCAGAAATTTGTTCTTTAAATGTTGATTTGCACTCTCATGATCCTTAATTATTAGTGTGTTCTAGAAGTACAGAGAGCTTGAGTGTGGTACAATAGAACTTTGGCTCTGGATTTAAATGCCCTGGTTTAGGAGCCTAAGTTAGTAAGTTATGTCTGGCTTCATAGAGAGGAGAGGGGAGGAGAGGAGAAGAGAGGAGAGGAGAGGAGAGGAGAGGAGAGGAGAGGAGAGGAGAGGAGAGGAGAGGAGAGGAGAGGAGAGGAGAGGAGAGGAGAGGAGAGGAGAGGAGAAGAGAGGAAAGGAGAGGAGAGAAGAGGAGAGGAGAGGAGAGGAGAGGAGAGGAGAGGAGAGGAGAGGAGAGGAGAGGAGAGGAGAGGAGAGGAGTTTTCTTAGTTTTCTTAGATGATAATTTAATTTCTGAAAGTAAACTCCTTGAAGGCAGGAACTGCTCCATTTTTGTCTTTTTGTCTTCAACACTTAAGAAAGTGCCTTGCCATGTATATGTTCACTTACCTTGACAGTATTACTTTCCAGGGATATACACATTGATAATGAGGTTACATCTTACCTCTGAGGTTGTCTGTGTGACTTTGAGCAAGTCTTTTAAATTCCTTGAACCTCATTTTCATTTATATAATAAATGAGTTGGATTAGATGATTTTCAAGGTTTCTTCCAGTTCGAGAACTATTACAATTCTGAATACTTATATGTTCTGACTCAGTTCTTTGTAAATCATTCCTTTATCACAAGAGTTCCAAAAATAATTATCAGTGCCATTTAATCATTCTTCCTACATATTCTTTTGCCAAATTGTGCCAGGTTGTGGCAAGAAACCTGGAAATTTTTATTATTCCCCAATTCACAGAGTGAAAAACATAGACATAGAGAATTTAAGAAGTTCACCAAAGTGACCCTGAGTGTAAATCAACAAAGGAGGTGAAATTAAGTCAAGAAGTATACATATCACATAATATATCAGTCCTTAGAGTAGAGGGACTACATTTATTGGGGCTCTAATGCAATCCAGTAAAGTGTAGTCTAAATTACTTCTAAGAAAATTAATTTATTAATATATTGATTCTGGTCTGGAGGAAGCCTATCATTTTGACTCATTCTGTAGCAGCTCAGAATTTATGAGAAGACAAAAGGATTGACTTTTGTTCAAGGCCTCTGACTAAAAAGGGTAAAAAAAAACACAAAAGAATCCAGAAAGAGAAGAGAGGACATAGACTAAGTTTATTTTTTATTACAGCTTTTTATTTTCAAAACATATACATGAATAATTTTTCAACATTGACCCCTGCAAAACCTTGTGTTCCAAATTTCTCCTCCCTTCCTCCCAACCTCCTCCCCTAGATATCAAGTAATCCAAAATATGTTAAACATGTTAAAATATATGTTAAATCCAATATATGTATACATATTTACACAGTTAACTTAGTATATGAGAAAAATCAGATCAAAAATGAAAAAAAAGAGAAAGAAAACAAAATGCAAGCAAACAATAAAAAGAGTGAAAATCCTATTTTGTTACCCACACTCAGTTCCCACAATCCTCCCTTTGGATGTAGATGGCTCTCCTCATCACAAGATCATTGGAACTGGCCTCAATCATCTCATTGTTGAAAAAAGCCATATCCATCAGAATTGATCATTTTATAATCTTATTGTTGCTATATACAATGATCTCCTGGTTCTTTTATTTCACTTAAAATAAATTCATATAAGTCTCTCCAGACCTCTCTGAAATCATCCTTCTGATCATTTCTTACAGAATGATAATATTCCATAACATTGATATACCATGACTAATTCAGCCATTCTCCAGCTGATGGATTTCCACTTAGTTTCCAGTTTCTTGCCACAAAATGCCACAAACATTTTTGCACATGTAGGTCCCTTCTTCCCCTTTATGATCTCTTTGGGATATAAGCCCAGTAGAAACACTGTTGGATCAAAGGGTATGCACATTTTGATAGCCCTTTGAGCATAGTTCCAAATTACTCTCCAGAATCATTGGATCAGTTCACAATTCCACCAACAATGTATTAGTGTCCCAGTTTTTCCATATCCTCTCCAACATTCATTATCTTTTTCCTGACATCTTAGCCAAACTGAGAGGACATAAATTAACTTTAAAAGATTCGTGTTCTATATTTGAGTGTCCTCATCTTCCTATCTCTGATCACTGGATTCTGGCAAATGATTTACTCAAAAACAAAATTCTATATAGAATCAGTTTATCTATAGTAATTACTTATTGAAAAATCTAGTACAATATTAGCACATCTATGTTGAATTTCTCAGGGCTAGCACAACCAGTGAAATTGTTTTAAAATCTGATCTCATTTATTTAATTTATTTTATATATATATTCTATCTTTTGTTACAATTCTAAATCTTCTGATCTATAAATTAGACAAGATTTGTTCCTAGTAGAGTCAAAATATTCCTGGATACTGAAACCTAATTAGCTGAATGATTTTCCCATTCCCTGGAAAATTATGTTTGGGGCCTTTAGAAGATAGGTTCACTTTATTTTATTTTATTTTTTTGGTGGTAAGGAAAATGATAATTTTAATGAATATATTGACAATAATGATAATATTCAAACTAAAGTTTATTTTTTATTTTTTATTTTTATTTGTTTATTTAGTTTAACTTTTTTATTATAGTTTTTTATTTACAAGATATATGTATGGGTAATTTTTCAGCATTGATAATTGCAAAACCTTTTGTTCCAATTTTTCCCCTCCTTCCCTGATAAGTTCACTTTAAAGAATTTTTCCTCATAATCCTGTACTACCCTATAGACATGGCTTTAGAGAACACTATGTGTTCCACTATCTAAGAGAATCAGATCCGTTATAATATTTATTGGAGGGGAAAATTGTTCCCCATATCCAAAAAGAAATTCATTTCTAGGACTGAAATAGAAAATCTACAATGCCAAAATTGGGTACTGGGGTGCCAATCAATATAGTATAAAAAGGAATTAAAAATCTAGAGAAAAACTTTTGAAATATTTGTGTAAAAAGAAAATCATAAAATCTTAAGGTAGGAAGGAACCTGAAAGGCCTATGATCAAACCATTTTCTAATGTATGAATTCCCTCTTCAACATCCTAACAAATATTCACCCAATGTTTTCCTCAATGTTCCTAGATGATAAGGCATCAATGTATCCCCTTCTATTTTTGTGTAGCTCAAAATTTAAGGTAATTCTTCCTTGGAATGAGTCAATCTTTTATGTCCAATCACTTAGAATCACAGATTCTCACAGTCCGACCCATACCTGAAGAAGGATGTACCTCTTCATAATTTCTACAAGTTGATGGCCAACCTTGACTAGAGGACTTCTAGAGATGAACACATCACAGTTCAATTAGGAAGTCCATGCCAGTTTGGGAGAGCTATTTTTGAGGAAAGGCAGCTAGGTGATGAAGTGGATAGAGTGCTGACCCTGAAATTGGGAAGACTTATTTTCTTATGTTTAAATCTAGCCTCAAACACTTAGTATCTGTGTGACTCTGGGCACAAACCCTGTTTTCTCAGTTTCCACATCTGTAAAATAATCTGAGAAGGAAATGGTAAATCGCTCTAGCATCTTTTCCAAGAAAACTCCAAATGGAGCCATGAAGAGTCAGACATGATTAAATAACAATTGTTACAAAATTCATGTTGAAGTTAAAACACCTCTCTGTAAATTCCACCCACTGCTTTTAGTTTCTGCCTCTCTGGTCAATCAAAACATATCTAATCTCTCTTCCAAAAGACAACCCTTTAAACATTTGGAGATAGTTTTATTCCATAAGCTATCTCTCTTCCAATCTAAACATCCCAGTACCTTCTGTTGATCCCCATATGACATGATTTTTCAGGTCACTGACCACCCTGAGTGCTTTCATCTGTATATGACACAGCTTTGAGGCAGTGAGATGGCACAGTAGATAGAGTTCTGTATCTGGAATCAAGAAGAGCTGAATTCAAATCTAGCCTCAAATACTTGCTAGCTATGCAATGATGGGCACATCACTGAGCTTCTTTACTTACATTTCCTCAACTGTAAAGTGTAAATGTTTATTTCCATCCTTTCTTATACTTGAGAATTCTAAAATGTCACTAGACCTAAACATGGCACTCTGACCAGGACAGACTAGAGTGGAGGATGACCCCTCTTTTCTGGATATCATCCTTCTGTCAAAATGGTCTGAGGTCTTAGCTCTTCCGACTGCTCCATCTCTCTGATGGCTCATACTAAGTCATTTAAGCTCCTTCTTCAACTTTCACTGTTTACCCCTATGTAAACAAACAACAACAACCAAAAAAAAAATCCAAAAAACTTTATTCTACTCTGAACTGCTGGCTAATTCTGTACTTGTTAGTAGTAGTAGAAATTACTAAGGATTTTACTTTTCTTGTGGGACATTATTACATAGGAATAATAAAGTTGGTGAACTGTAACTAACCAAGTTTAATTGCTGCATTTCTTTATAAGATAAAGGAATAAATGACAAGCACTTTTTTTTTCCCCAACTAGAGCACCTCTTACAAGCTTCCTTGAAAAAGGTTGCCCTCACTCTGACTTGATTATCCAGTTTAGTGGATTATAAGCAGTTTCATTGTTCTAATTAAACTTCTACGGCTCATAAGGCATACACCTTATATTGAGAATGACAGACTATAAAGAGTAATTGTGGTTTTATTTAAACAATGCCATATTAAAGCAAAGTATAGCAAAACCCCAACCCACATGGAAATAGCATTAGCAGCCTGAAACTCTTTTTTTCCTATGTTCATCCAATCAAGGAATCTAGTTGTTGTTTTTTTTTTTTTAATCACAGCAAGATAGTACTATTATCCCATTTGAATAAAAGAGAAGAGAATTTATGAGATTTTAATTAATAACAATAATAATAAATTGGATAAATATAAGGTTTTCAGAGTTCTATCCTCACACACACATAAAATGTTTGCGAAGTATTTTAAATGCAATTATCCCCATTTTCCAGAAGAGGAAATTAAGGCCCAGACTTGCCCAAAGTCAGAAAATAAGAATAATAAGTCATCAAAAAAGTGAAGGGGGAAAAAAGATATAATAGGTGTCATTTACATAGTAATATGAGGCTTGTGAAATGTTTTATGTACATTATCTCATTGGATCTCATAGGAAGTGTCCAATAAGAGATTCGAATCTAGATCTCTACTGATTCTAGATTTGTTGTTAGAGAAGAAAGGACTGACGCCTTTATAAATGTACAAAAGAAAGGAACACTACCAGATCTGGAGTTGGAGAGCTGGTTTAAATCTAAGTTCTGACATTAGCTAGCTATAGGACTCAGGGACAAAAAAAGTCCTTAATCTCTTTGATCTTTGACTAACTATTCTGGAAAGTGAGAATTACTATACTTCCCTCCAAGGATAGTGAAGAAAAAATTTTGTAAATCTTTAAGGTAAACACAAATTATACATATTCTATTACATGCTGTATCAATGAGAATAACTATAATTAATAAGTGGAAAAGGTTATTATTTTCCAGGGTAGGAACTATCTAATAACAGAATTTCAGTCTTGGAAGGGATCTTATACCTGACAGTAAATTTCTTTTTCAACTTATATGGTAAGTATTTTATTACCTCACTTAACACAAAGCTATATGCAAATAAGCACTTTATAAATGTTTTCAATTTCATTGATAATAATAATAACAAATTTACTATTTAAAGGGCAGTGTTGAATTGAGAGTCACTTATTAATTTACTTATCACTAAAACCATAAGTAATTAGAAGCTAAAATCAGCTTTTTTATTGAGTTCTTTTTTCTCTCAGTTTAGTGACACTAAGAAGACCTTGCTTTTCATGTCTCAAAAGAATTATAGTTTTCTCTGTTCTATAATGAGAGGGTTAAATCAGATCACTCTGTGGTCTTTTCTAGTTACAAATACATGGTTCTATTGTTTTTTATTTAACAGGTACTCAGGGCCTAAAAGATCTAAAGTTTACATGTGAAGTAGGTATATTTCTCAACAAATCATATTTTTCCATCCAAAGGTAGGACAAACACTTATAAATATGGAAATTCATATATCCATAAATTAACCAACTAATTTTCTTTGAATATTGACTTCATCCCATTAATATATTTGGGGATGTAGATGATAGAAAAATGAATATAACATTTCCTGTCCACAGAGGGGTTTATTCTCTTGCTGAAGAGACAAAACTTAAATATATGAAACAATTAAAGTACAATTTTAATTTCTATTTGATGGATTCACTAATTCACCAATGTAGATGTCCTTTCCACTGAGGCACATAGAACCCTCTTTTCTTAGATAACTCTATTCCACATTCTTCCAGGAATCTTTCATACAAGTTCCATCAAACATAAGGCCAACCTTTTATTCTTTTAATATCTCACAGCAACTATTATGTTATTCAGACTGTCCCAACAAGAGACTTATTGCCTCTTATTATAACTAAATTCAATTCATTTCAATTAGAATTTACCAGGTACTTGATATGTGTAAGATTCTGGAAATATCATACAAAAACAGAACCAAAGCAGTTCCTGCTTTCAAGGAACTTACATTCTCTTTGAAGGTCTGGGAGTGTATGGAGAGTATATAAAACATGTATGCAGATAAATAGAAGGCAGCTTGAAGAGGGAAGGTGACATATGGAAATAATAAGAAAGAGTCATAGAAGAAGTAATCCTTGAGCTTGGTCTTAAAGAAAAATAAAGATTCTAAAATATGAAGATAAAGAGGAAATACACTAAAAATATAGGAGACAGACTATATGAATTCACTGAGGCAGAAGATAAAAAATTTGAGTTAAAGCAATAGTCCTGTATAGGTACAACATAGGGCATATAAAGGAAGATAATATGAAATAAGCTCAGAAAGGAAAGTTGGATCCATGGTGTGGAGGGTCCTAAATGCTAAGCTAATGAGCTCATGTTTGTCTTAATGGCAGGTCACTACTAAAGGTTTTTAAACAAAGAAATATTATGGTCAAATCTGTACCCTGGGAAAACTATTTTGTTAGCTCTGTGGAATCAGGATTGGATAAGGAAGAGATTAGAAACAGGAGTTATTACAATAGTCCAAACATATGATGATCAGAGTCTGGATTGCAAGACATGTGGAAGCAGAATCAATTGAGGTTGGAAACTGAGAAGGGTAATGGGAGCTGAAGGAGAAGAAAAAATGTAGGATGACTCTAGGGTTATAAATTTTAGTAATTGGAAGACAATGGTGTCCTCAACAGAAATAGGGGAATGGGAGATGGGGGGGAGGAGTGAGGAGTATAAGGGAGAAAATGACAGGTTTGTATTTGAACATGTTGAATTGTAGATATTAACAGAACATTTAGTTGGAAATTCTAGCAGATGGTTGGGATGGGATTCTGAGACAGAGATCAGAACAAGTTATATAGACTTTGGAGATAGCTATATAGAGATGAGACTAAACTCATGGGAAATGATGAGTCACTGAAGGAGAGGATATATAGAGATAAGAGGACCAAAAAAAAAAGCCTTTGGAAAACCCATACTGGAAGGAAGGAAAACGAAGAGGAGTAAGATAGGAGAACTGAGAAAGAGAAGAAGTCTGAAAACCAAAACATGACAAAGATACAAGGGAGGGGGGGTTTGTCAGAATCAAAAACTGCAGAAGGGAAAAGACGAAATGGAACTAAGATAAGGTCATTGTACTTAATTAAGAGATAATTGTTCTTTTGCAACATAGCTAATATGAAAATATGCTTTGCATGACTACACATGTATAATCTATATCAAAGTGCTTGCCTTCTCAAGGAGGAGGGAGGAGAAGAAGGGAGGGAATTTGAAACTCAAAAAATATTTTTGAAAATGAATGTTAAAAACTGTTTTTATGTGTAATTGAGGAAAATAAAGTTAAAAGCATTTTAAAGAGATAATTGCTAATCTTTGAGAAAGATTTTAGTAGAGTTTTTCAGTCAAAATGTTTATAGTATTTCAGTAGAGTGGTGGTAAGGCAGTAAGCATTTTAAAACCGTTACTATGTCACAGTGCCTGACACATAGTAGCAGTTCAATAAATGCCAGCACTGAGAATATAAATACAAGCAAAAAAGAAGATAATCTGTCCTTAAGGATCTTACATTCTAATGGAGAAAGACAATGCACAGAGGAATCAAAAAAGAGGAAGAGTAAGGAAAGGAAGAGAAATACAAAAGTACCCTAGTGGAAGTAACTATGGTGTCAAAATCCATAAATACAAAAGCACAGCCAAGGTGGGAATGAAGGATGACTGGCTGTGCCCATCATACCTAAATAGGTCCCATGAAAAGAACTTCCCAATAGGAAAATTATAGAACAAGAAGGTCCCAGGTGAAGAGAGAAGTTCTAGATTGAGAAGACAGCCAAGTCATGGTGGCAAACTCTATAAAATTAGAGGTATTGTCAATTGGGGAATCTGATGGAATCTTAAGCCAACTAGGAAAGAATTGAACAGCAGTGGGTAATAAATATTAGTAACAAATGTAAATGAGTCCCTTTCAGAGTTTGATGGAAAAGTTGTGATTAACAAGGATAATAATGTTCAGATCAAGTAAGGGTTAAAGAAATGGTAATATAGAAGGAGAGGCTGAAAATAAGGACAAAAATGATCAATAGACAAGGTTCCAGACAAATTATGAGAACACTGTCAACTGTAGAGGGCTGAAACTTTGAATAGGCTTACTTGAATCAGACAACGGAGCACTTAAGGCTAATTACCTACTCGATATGAGACAATGACTCTATTAGCATATGTTTGGATAAATGTCTCTTTTCACATGCTGGGTGAATGTTTGGTGTTAAGATAAGGCAAGGATTAGAGGGCAGGGGACAGAGGCCAGAGTCACTTTGTGGCAGGACAAGGAGTAGAGAAGTTGGTGACTTTTTACTGGAGAATCCAGGATACATCATTGGTGAGCCTCATAGCAGTTTGTCTGCTTCTTTCAGTTCTCCCCCTTAAGATTATCCTTACTTTGGCTGACCCCGAAGCCCTCCAGGGAGCTAGCCTGGACTTCACAGTCAACTGGGGAATGGCTGAACTAGATATCATGATTGTTTCAAAATTGTCATGAAATACTATTGTGCTATAAGAAATGAGAGGCAGGATGGTCATAGAAAATCCTGGGAAGTCTTCAATGAACTGAAGCAAAGTGAAATGAGCTGAACTAGGAGAAAACTTTTCTTGTGTGTGTGTGTGTGTGTGTGTGTGTGTGTGTGTGTGTGTGTGTGTGTTTTCTTTTGCAGTCTGGCTAACCTGGAAATATGTTTTTTCCATGATTTCATATATATATATATATATATATATATATATATATATATATATATATATATATATATATATATATATATATATAGCTTGACTTTTCAATGAAAGGGTCTCAGATATAGCAAGAATCTGGAACTCTTAATGTTTTTAAATTAATGTCAATTTTTTACATGTCATTAGGAAATAATGAAATAAAATATATTTTTAAAAAGTTGTAAATGCACAAGTAGATTGCTAACTTTGGCAAAAAGAAAAAAGATACCTTTTCCTCAGAGACTAAAGCAAAAAGAGTATCAGTCGATGAAAATCTATAAGAGTTTTGAAGTGAGGAGTAAAGTATATGAAGACCTACATTTTCTCAATAAAGTGGGAAAAAAGGTTATCTGCTAAGAGAGAGGTATATGGGTAGCAGTGAGAGCTAAAGGAGATAATAGAAAATCGTAACATTTGTGTGGATTGTAACACAGTCAAGGCAAGAATAGGATTGTTAAGAAGCAGCAAAAGCTAAATTGATATTAAATAACATGAATTTGTAATGGATTCGTTTTTTCCCAATTATGTAACTTTATCCACTCATGCTGAGCAATTCTGCTTAGCAACCCAGGAATAAAAAAGGAGGCAAATTGATAGAAGTGGCTTAGGGTTGTGGTTTTGCAGGGTATGAATAGTGGAAGGACAAAGGGGCGAGATACTCAACAATAAAACAGGAATAAGGTTATGATTATAGAGAGAGAAAAAAGTTAAAAGAACAAGGAGAGATGAAAGGACCAAAGGGCCAAAATAAAAAGAATTCCGTTTTAGAGAAAGTTAGCCAAAGGGAAAGAAGGAAAGACAAAAAATTTGAACAGCGGAAAATTTCAAAGTTCAAAATTATGGAAATGAAAACTTGAGGTTCTGCACACATATATTGTATCTGGGACATACTATAATACATTTAACATTTATAAGACTGCCTGACATCTAAGGGAGGGAATGGGAGAAGGGAAGGGAAGGGAAAAGTCAGAACAGAAGTGAGTGCAAGGGATAATGTAAAAAATTACCCATGCATATATTCTGTTAATAAAAAAGGTATAATTATAAAAAAATTAAAATTGGGTAAGTGGGAACTAATGGCTTTATGAGACATAAAAATTATTAAAACAATAAAAAACTTTAAAAAATGAAAACTTGATTGTTAGTAAGATCTAAAGATGGACTCTCCTTGTGGTTAGTTCACATGAATTGGAAATGGAAGAGGCACAGAATCAATAAAGCTGGGAAATACTTTATTTTTTTATTTATATAGCTTTTTATTTACAAGATATATGCATGGGTAATATTTTTCAGCATTGGCAATTGCCAAACCTTTTGTTCCAATTTTTCCCCTCCTTCCCCCTATCCCCTCCCCCAGATGGCAATGTAGACCAATACATGTTAAATATGTTAAAGTATATGTTAAATACAACATATATATACATATCCATATAGGTATTTTGCTGCACAAGAAGAAATAGACTTTGAAATAATGTACAATTAACCTGTGAAGGAAATCAAAAATGCAAGCGGACAAAAACAGAGGGATTGGAAATGCTATGTAGTGGTTCACACTCATTTCCCAGAGTTCTTTCACTGGGTATAGCTAGTTCTATTCATTATTGAACAAATGGAATTTGGTTCATCTCATTGTTGAAGAGAGCCACGTCCATCAGAATTGATCATCATGTAGTATTGTTGTTGAAGTATATAATGATCTCCTGGTCCTGCTCATTTCACTCAGCATCAGTTCATGTAAGTCTCCCCAGGCCTTTCTGAAATCCACCTGTTGGTCATTTCTTACAGAACAATAATATTCTATAATATTCATATACCACAATTTATTCAGCCATTCTCCAATTGATGGGCATCCATTCAAGTACCAGATTCTAGCCACTACAAAGAGGGCTGCCACAAATATTCTTGCACATACAGGTCCCTTTCCCTTCTTTAAGATCTCTTTGAGATATAAGCCCAGTAGTAACACTGCTGGATCAAAGGGTATGAAGTTTGATAATTTTTTGAGCATTGTTCCAAATCACTCTCCAGAATGGCTGAAGGTATTCACAATTCCACCAACAATGCATCAGTGTCCCAATTTTGGGAAATACTTTCCATATCATCCAATGTAACCCCCTTCGTTTTTTAGGTGAGAACACTGAAGCAAATAAAGGCTAAGTGATTTGCTCCACAGTCACTAAATAAGTAAGTAGTAAAGTGGAGTACAGATTCAATTCCTCCTGATTCTAAATCCAGAGCTCATTCTACTGAGAAAGTTGATGAACTGGGAGGTCATCATGAATGTTGAAGTTCCCAAATATGAAGATAAGACTTGAAATATAATAATATTCTATTTCCTTGAGAAAGTCTGCAATATATTATTACTGGTACACAAAACTTTTCCAAAGATGTTTAGTTTTTAAAACTTTCTTTAAAACAAACAAACAAACAAAAAACAAAAACCTACTCCTTTTTCTCACTATGTCGTTTTTCTTCCACCTCTGGTTACCACTTTTCCCCTCTGCCTCCTGGTTACAAGTAAAAATGAGGCAGAATGATCATCATCAAATAATTTAGAAGTTATATAGCTCCCATATTTGTCTGCTTTGGGGAAACACCACTAATGCCATCTTCACATGTTATCATTGGTAATGTGCTTACACCCACCATGTTCTCAGCAGCTGCTTTGCTGCCAGGATCAGACAACAGACCCTGGAGGACTTATGTCTTTTAAGTTCCAAAACTCCCCTGGAGCCCTGATTGTCCTAATTGATGAGTGTCTCCTGAGACCCACTATATTTAAGCAGCCTTCACCACATTTTACTTTATTTGCCAACCTCCTCTTGCCAGCTGCCTTTGATGTTTCACACATACCCTCTACTGCTTTCTCCCTGCTATCCCTGTTTTGCAAATCTGGAACCAGAATTAAATCACTGCTGCCTCTACTATTCAAAAAGGTCAATTTATCCATGTCTCCACTCATCATCCCTGTAGTATTCCAAACCAAAATACTTCTCACTGGTCATCCTTCCCCAATACATGTTTCCCTCTCTCCATTAGCATATGAGCCTCTTAAAAGTTACTTCATATTTTCACTTTTCTATTTGTCTCTACACAGTGCTTAGCATTTTACTTGGCACATAAAAAGAGATTAATTAATGCTTTTTCTTTCACTGATTCTTCATTCATCTGTATCTCCACTTCCTTTAGGGATATTTGTAATTTCAGTTCTTCTGAAATGATGTTGGTCCAAGATTCACAATCATATAGGGAGAATATTTGAATGAAAAAGAGGCTTTTGTAGGGCTAGCAATATGGGATTATTGAAGGCACTGACCAGTTTTCTTTTTTTATTATTAAAGCTTTTTATTTACAAAGCATATACATGGATAATTTTCCCAACACTGACCCTTGCAAAACCTTTTGTTCCAAATTTTCCCTTCTTTCCCCCATTCCCTCCCCTACCTGGCAAGTACTCCAATATATATTAAATATGTTGAAATACATATTAGATCCAATATGTGTATACATATTTATAGTTATCTTGTTGCACAAGAAAAATCAGATAAAGAAGGAAGAAAAAGAAAAACTGAGGAAGAAAACAAAATTCAAGTAAGTAGCAATAGAAAGACTGAGATTGCTATGTTGTGGTCCATACTCAGTTCCCACAGTCCTCTCTCTAGATGTAGATGGCTCTCTTCATCGCTGAATATTTGGAACTGGTTTGAATCATCTCATTGTTGACCAGTTTGCTACTGACCAGTTTTCTAAGTGAACTCTAACCCAATGTCCCTCTAACTGATTCCCTCTAACTGATTCTGAACTCAGCTCATAATATATCTGAAAGTCCTGGACACTAAGTTTTGTAGGTGAGATAATAAATGAAATAAGACTTCAGAGAAGGAGATAGCAATGGATAGTAATGCTGGATAGCTGGAGCCTGATTAGATTAGGGGTCCACAAGAAGTTTGAATTTAATCTAGATCATGGGGTCACAAAACTTTTGAGCTGGATGGTTCCTTAGAGGTCACCAAATCCAAATCCTTTCATTTTACAGAGCAAACAATGGAAGTCCAGAAAGTTTGTCACTCATCAGATGTGGTAAACTGAAAAGTTGTTACTTGAAACAGGTAGAGTCTTATAACTCAAAATCCAATATTCTTTATATAACATCATTACACATTTGGAATAGGGCCTCTAGGGGGTAAAGTGGATATAGTGCCAGACCTGTATCCTCTTCCTGAGTTCAAATCTGGCCTCTTACACTTAGTAGTAGTTGTGTGACTGAAAAAAAAAATCATTTCACCCTGTTTGTCTCAATTTTCTCATCTGTGAAATGAGCTGGTAAAGGAATTAGCAAACATTTCCATATCTTTTCCAAGAAACACATGACTAAAATGGCTGAACAACAAAGGACATAATAAAATCAATATTTTATGTAGACTAGTTTGAAGGCCTTGCATTTTGCAAAGCCAGAAATAGTATGAAACTGTCACTGTTTCTTGGATCTTTTCCACTCTCCTGAAAGTCAGTTCGTGATGGCTCTTGCTGCATCTTTTTAAATAGTGCAAAAGCTACCCGCTATCTCTGAACCAGTAGCAGGTTTCCTGGTGCAGATACTCCTGCCCTAGGAGCAAAGTTAAGGCACCATTAGAGAGCCAGAGGTGCCTTGCAGAGTCAGCCCTGACAGTCTCTTCATCAGCCTGGAAAACAGCCGGCTCTGGGCTCTTCCTGCAGTGATTGTGGCCCTCTAGTGGGGCTGTTAGGTTCAAAGGCTGGCTAAGAATGGATTCAATCTTGGAACTCCTAGAAACTGGAATTTGTCAAACCCACAGAAATCCCCTACTTGGAGAGGACTGAAAAAAAGCAATATATTATCCGCAAGCAAAACAAGCTCAGGGCCAGTCAAAGACTGACTCTAGAAAAGAAATACACAATAAAATAGTAGGAATATTAGCAAGGACATGTAATAAGAGCTGATATTTGCTTTAGAATGTATAAAACATAGTATATACGTTATCTCATTTGGTCCTCACAACAGCTCACTGAAGGTAGATCAGTGTAAGATGGAGTCATCAGAGGAAATTTGATCAAAGTCTTAAGTAGAGGGTGAATACAGGAGGTGAGGTTTCCAAACGGGGACAAGTAGCATAATATGCAAAGCCATGCAAAAAAAAAAAATCCCTCTATTAATATATAAAGAGAAGTCAACATGGTACTGTAGCTAGAGCACTGGTCTATGAAATCAGAGGAGTTAGATTCAAATCCTACCTGTTATTGTCCTGTTGTTATTCAATGAATCATGAAGATGACCAAAGATATTGGAATGGATTGCCATTCCCTTCTCCAGCTTACTTTACAGATGAGTAAAGTGAAGCAAACAGGATTATATCAATTGCCTAGGGTCACCCAGCTAGTAAGTGTCTGAAGCTGGATTTAAACTCAGTTCTCTTTGACTTCAGGGTCAACATTCTATCCATTGTACCACCCAGCTGCTCTGATCTGGAAAATATGCTAGAGAAGGAAATGGCAAACTACTCCAGTATATTTGCCAAGAAATCCCAAATTGGGTCATGAAGAGTGGGACACAACAAACAATTGAGCAATAACAATAAAATTTCCTGACTCTAGGTCTAGTACTCCATCTCAAAGCTACTTAAACTGGAGTTCACATAACTGAATGTGAACATGAAAAATTTGGCAACAGTAAAATATTTCTGAATGCTCTACATCCTGCAGATTCAAATTTTCTGCCAAGATTTAATTCTTTATGTAAAAATAAAGAAGCACAGCCATCTCATTAGTATACAAATTTGGTTTTTCTCTTTAATAAATGGTAAAATTATATGTGCACCAAAGAATTGTTTTAAAATACATTTCTTGCTAGCTTCAGCAATAAGAGTTGAGAAAGAGATTAAAGGAATTAGAGTAGGTAATGAGGAAACCAAATTATCAGTCTTTGTAGATGATATGATGGTATACTTAGAGAAGCCCAAAGATTCTACTAAAAAGCTATTAGAAATAATCTACAACTTTAGCAAAGTTGCAGAATATAAAATAAACCCATATAAATCATCAGCATTCTTATATATTACTAACAAAATCCAACAGTTAGAGTTACAAAGAGAAATTCTATATAAAGTAACTGCATCTATCTGCCAAGGGAAAGTCAGGAACTAAATGAGCAAAACTACAAAACACTTTCCACACAAATAAAGTCAGATCTAACCAATTGGAAAAATATTAAATGCTCTTGGATAGGTGGCACAAATATAATAAAGATGACAATACCTAAATTAATCTATTTATTTAGTGCTATATCAATGAGACTCCAAAAAAAAACTATTTTAATGACCTAGAAAAAATAACAACAAAATTCATCTGGAAGAACAAAAGGTCAAGACTTTCAAGGAAACTAATACTAATGAAAAAAAAAAAAATTCAAATGAAGATGGCCTAGCTGTTCCAGCTCTAAAACTAAAAATTTAGAAATTTATAAAGTAACAGTCACCAAAACCATTTGGTATTGGCTAAGAAATAGACTAGTTGATCAGTGGAATAGGTTAGGTTCACAGAACAAAATAGTCAATAACTTCAATAATCTAATGTTTAACAAACTCAAAGTCCCCAGCTTTTGGGATAAGAATTCATTGTGACAAAACTGCTGGGAAGATTGGAAATTAGTATAGCAGAAACATTGACTCACACTTAACACCGTATACCAAGATAAGGTCAAAATGGATTCATGAGGCATAAAAAAATGAGATTATAAACAAATTAGAAGTACATAGGATAGTTTACTTCTCAGACCTGTGCAGGAAGGAATTTGTGACCAAAGAAGAACTAGAGACCATTATTGATCACAAAATAGAAAATTTTGATTATATCAAATTGAAAAGCTTTTGTACAAACAAAACTAATGCAGACAAGATTAGAAGGGAAGCAATAAACTGGGAGAACCTTTTTACAATCAAAGGTTTTGATAAAGGCCTCATTTCCAAAATATATAGAGATCTGACTCTAATTTATAAGAAATCAAGCCATCCTCCAATTGATAAATGGTGTATATTTTATCTATCACTACAATTCAGAGTCTTCTAATCTATTAATTCCTAGTAGAGTCAAAACATTCCTGAATACTGAAACCTAATTATCTGAATGATTTTCCTATTCCTGGAAAATTGTCTGGACAGGCCTTTCTTTAGAAGATACTTTCAAATCCTCAAGTCCTCTTCACCCCCAGCTACCACATAACTATGAACACATGGCATTGCTGTTTACCTCTGTTGCATTTATTCTCTTTATCTTAAATTAATGAATATTAAAGAACAAATAGAACATATCACAACTTTCCAAGCCTCAAAAGGTTGGAAATTATTCCAAAAGTCCAATACCTGGAATCCTTAAGAGTATCTTACAGAAATTGCTGCAGGAAAGGCTAGTGAGTAATCAGTTCTGAAGGGTGACTTAAATGACCCTGAATCTGAAACTATGTCCTGAAAGCAGAGGAATTGTCCATCCCACATTAAGAAGTGAACTAGTTTGATGAAATGTTTTGTAGCAACTACTCTAAATTTGATCCCACTCTCCTGGAAACTGTGTGCATATAAGGAGGAGAAAGTATGCTCCAATTAAGGGAGGGTGGAGAAATGTATTTGTATCTTTATCTTCCTATATAGTCTTGGTAACTATCATTTTTGTGAAATCTAATTGATATTGACTGGTTATTTGATGCTTAACTGACATTGGGGAAATACTGATCAAATGATATTGGGGAAACATATCAGAGGATGCTCATTTCTGACAGAACTGCAATATCCTTTAGTCACAAAGATTTACCTTTAGATCTTGAAGACAAAAATAGTAGCCTTATTCTAAGACCTGATGCTATTCTAAGTGAGATTTAGTGAGTGATTCTCAGACTATAAAAGTACATGCTTACAAAGGCAGAAAGGCCTATTAATATTATTATTAATTATTCTCTTTTCTATATAAGGGAACTAAAGTTTTGAGTTTTTATATATGAGGAAACTAAGATTTAGTTTTGTCCAAAGCTGCATAGCTGTTAAACCTTAGACCTAGGACACAAATCTAACTACCCTTTCTATTATTGTAGAAAGCTATGATCATCTATATTCATTTGGGCTCCGGGTACATCCTTTCGGTAGATGTGACAATTTGACACAGAAATAATGAAAATAATCAAGAAAAAAAATTTACCCACTGAAAGAGATTTTAAAATTTACATACAATTTTACTTTAAAATTAACTAGAAATTTTTCCTGAATGTCATAGTCAAAATTCACTACTTCCAGGTCAAAGTGAAAACATTATAAATAAGCATCTAAGAAAAAAGAGTTCAAGTATCAAAGAATCACAGAAGAATCACAGGAGATTTGACAGCTACCTCCAAACATAATTATTACATGGGCAATACTGGTCAAAGTCAAAAATTTAACATGGATCTTCTTCCTATTTCTCCTCATTCAAAACAATTCTAAACACAATAAATGCTTAATAAGTGTTTGCTAAATTGGATTAAATTCCTCCACGAAACTAAAATCAAAATGATCTCTTCCTCCTTAGATTCCTGTGGCATTTACTTTATATACCATTGGCTTAGCACTTAATTTAGCACTTTACATTGTTATTACTATTTCACATATGTATGATCTGTCTTTCCAGCTCTATCACATTCCTCTGAAAGCGGGTACCTTTTCTTTGTATTCTTTAGATTTTAGATTTCTTTGTATTGTTCGAAGATGTTTTACTAGCATAATGCTAAATACATGTGGATATTTGATAACCGTTGCTGTTGACTAAGACCTAGGATGGCTTCTACCCTAACAGCTCTGGGACCAAATATTGATGCCAGTGTCTATGTCAGGTTTCAGTCATCATTACAAGATGATTTAATTGAATCAGTGCAGCCTGCCAAATTAGAGGAAATGGGTCATATTTATTAACCTAAATTGTCCATTTTGTACCCTAACATATAAGGTAAATAACAGTCATTATATTATTGTTATTATTATTATACCTTGATAAAATTAATTTGAAATTGCCAAATTTTGTCACATTGCCCCATGCTTTGTACACTTGGTCACAATGTCCATAGTATTATACACAAAGTTTTATTCCTAAATTGGCCAAACTAAAATTTGCACAATTCACCTTCTTCTGGAAAGAATAAAAGGCAGACCACAGTTTCCTACAGCATAATTTGGTAGATGTTTACTTAACCTCCCCTCTGGGATCATATTTAGCTGGAATTCTTGTTCTCTTCTAAACTAGTCCTTGGTTCAAAATATTTTAGGTAACAAGTATTTATTGGGTACCTAATGAGTACTTAGAGGAAGTCACAAGAGGATCTATGACTAGATCTTTAAATGTATGATTTCCATTTTAAGAAACATGGTGTTTGGTTTCTAAAGAAAAAGCAATTTGAAGTTGTCATTCAAGTTTCATTTATATTCATGCCACTAATCAATGTCAATATTGCCAGTTTATAGGTATTTCTGAGCATATGGCAAAATGTATCTGAAGTCAGTGAGCTGAACTGGCATATTTCTCAGTTTTCCCCTTTTTCTAAATAGTTGTTAAGTTTGAAATGTCACATGAAGACAAAGAATTCAGGCACACAATCAATATTGACATGTGATTTTCACTAACATTTACTGACCCTTTAGATCAATATATTTTGGAGTTGACTTAGCAAGTCAATAAGACATTTTAAATTAAATTAATTTTGAGTTTCAATTTGCAAGTTTTTATTTTTTTTCACAAATACAAAACTCTTTTCAGTTAATTATTAGCATACATGGCAACTGAGATGTTCTTTTGGGATTAGAGGACTCTGACTTTGATAAGTTTTTTTTTTTTAATAATATAGGCATATTATGAAAGTGACCTTTTGTGTGTCTCCCATTCACCCCACATAGAAAGAGCTATAATGTCTTGAAAGCTGTACAAACAATTAAGCTAAATCATTTTGTAAGCGGTTCTATGAAACGCAAGAGTGATTTTTTCTTAAAGTTTAAATGTGTAACTCAGCTTACATGAGCATATAAGCATATTTTGCTTAAATTACATTTCCATCTGACAATATTAATTTCATCAAAGAAGCTTAGTATAAAATTAATTATAGCTATCAGTTATGTTATTTCATCTTTCCCTTCCATTGAAGCTTCAATGAGAGCTCATCAGCTGAAGGACATGATCTACATTTTAATAATAATAAAGAAAATAACAAAAAAAACTCTGTTTAATTTTCCTGGAATCTTGTGATTGATAATGTGCCCCTTTCATTTTACCAAGTGTCGTATTGTATCCTAAGATTCAAATGAAAAATCTTCAAAGAGGATTATAAAAGGACATCCAACTATAGTCTAATTCTATTGCAGATTAGTACTAGATAGTACAGTGAATAGAGCACCAGGCCTAGAATCAGAAAGATTTGAATTCAAATTCAACCGTAGATACTTATTGGCTGTGTAATCTTGAACATGTCATGTAGTCTCAATTTCTGTATCAATTTCTCATCTGTAAAAAGGAGAAAATAATAGCACTTATTTTGTAGGATTGATATGAGGCTAAAATTAGCTAAATTTGTAAAATACTCTGAAAGCCTTAAAGCACTTCATAAAAGCTAACTACATACCAATAATAATAATAATAATATCTTGCACTAATAATAATTGACACATTTATATGTCAATATTATCACTTTAAAATTTGTAAAACATTTTATTCCATCATCTCATTTGATTCTCAAAACAATACAGACTATTTCAGTTGCTTTGGTGAATAACAATAATTCACAGGTACAAGAGAATCTTAAAGTTTACAAAATACTTTTCCCAAGAAAATTCTGCAGCTATATGTCATAAAAGTGGTATTGATGGGGTTTCCTCCAAAATGTTGGGGTATAGGGATGATACCACAAAATATATTGAAGTTACAACTGTTTGCTTCTGAATTTACTCCTTGCTCAGTACACAGCCCAAGATCTAATGGTATTCTTTACTCTGATAATAATAGGTACGTGTTCCCTTCTCTGTCCATCCTAAATCTGTGACATGGATCTCCCTTAAGCCACACCTGTGTCCACACATGGGGTCCTGTGGGGAAGATAGGGGACATAAAGAATACCAGTTTAGAGAGAGAATATGTTGCTTGGGATGCAGGAGTCCATAACTGATGAGGAGGGATTGTGGGGATCCAGAACTAGCAGACTAAGGAGCCCTAAGCAAGCCGGCTCCTATCAAAGATCTGGGGTTGCACCCTCATTAATATTTTTAAGAGGAAATTGAGACTTCAAGAATAGAAGTTAGCACTGTACACACATCTACTACAACCAAGTTTAATGCTATTTCTTCAGTGTCATTTGGCCCTTCACAATTTTTTACTGCTTTCATTAAGAATGTGGGAAGATTTAAAGAGAAAACAAAGACTGTGTGGATCATTCATTTTCCTATAACTAGCTTTGAAAGTTAAACACTTATGTGAAGAACAGAAGCAATCATACACTAATTTGATGTAGTTCAACAAACATTTGTGCCTCCTACAATCTATGCCAAACACAATGCTAGGCACCATGAACACAATAACAAAAACAATCTCCATTATTTAGTAACTTACATCCTTGGAGTGAAGAGAGAAAAAATTACATATACATATACAATAAATGCCAATAACACAAAGTAATTAGGAGAGATTGCTACTAATGGGAGGCAGTGGGGAAAATAGGCTGTGTTAGGTTTGAAAAAAGCAAACAATTCAATGAGATAGAAATTAGCAGGCAATACATTCCAAAAAATGAGAGACTGGTAAAATCACCTCATTTAACCTGGATTTCCTCATCTGTGATTTTGGAAGTTAGAGCTGATGGCCTCTAAGTTCCTTTCTGAATTTAAATGTTCCTCTAAGGGGGCAGCTAGGTGGCGCAGTGGATAGAGCACCAGCCTTGAATTCAGGAGGACCCAAGTTCAAATTTGGTCTCAGACACTTAACACTTCCTAACTATGTGACCCTGGGCAAGTCACTTAACCCCAGCTTCAGGGGAAAAAAAAAAAAAAAAAAAAGGAAATGTTCCTATAAATACTAATATAAAATAAGACTAAGGAGCTAAGTAGGAATCATATTATGGAGTGTTCTAAATGAAAAGCTAGGGAATTTGTATTAAATTCAGGGAAGCTATTAGAGATTTTTTAAAAAGTCTAGACTGGGTGACTTGATCAGTTGTGATTTAGGAGATGTGAGGAGAATGGTTTGGAGAGGAGTCTGGAGCAAGTTTAAGCAAGAGAAAATAGGAGTATGCACCAGGCAAAAACTTTTAGAGCAGAGAGATTGTGATGTTAAGACTGACAAGACTTAGCAACTAATTGGACTTACAGAACTAGGGACAGGGAAGCATCATGAGTTTGGAATAACATGATAATGAATCAATGAAAAAAAAAAACTTTTATAAAGTGCTTCGGCCATGTTAAATGCTGAAGTTATATAAATGCAAGCAAGATAATCTTTCCCCCACAATGAATTTACATTATAATAGGGAGAGAGATAACCCATAGAAATGGAAAGGAGAGGCAGATGTGAAGATTTGGAAAGTAACTATGTGTAAGATAAGGTGAAAGCTCATCTCTCAAAGCCCAGTAAACTTTCTGTTCTCCGGCTTTTCATGGCACTCCTCCTATCTGACCAAAATTACTCCTTCATTTCCCCACTTCATCTGTTACTCTCACATCTGTTAAGTTAATATGTGGCCCACAAGGATCTATTTCTATTTGAGTTTGATACTACTTATCTACAGTAATAGTGCCAATACAAGAATGGAGATTTAGTGGATGGAGATAATGGGCTCAGTTCTGGACATGTTGTAGCTGTCTATAGGACCCCTAGTTCCAGATATCCAATAGTCAGTTAGAGATGTGAAATTAGAGGGCAGTAGAGAGATTAGAGCTGGATAAATAGATCTGAGAATCATCTACATAGAGATAATAATTGAGGAAAAGAAGAAATACAAGAAAATGGTCTCCTGTTGTTGAAACAACACGGTTTTGTGTTACCAGGTGTGGGGAAAAAGTCAGGATTTTTAAAAAAATTATTGTTAATATCATGTAGCAGGAAAGCAAGACTAACGTGTGGAAGTTCTCTTTTTCCCCTAGTTTTTATTCTTGCTCAGCTTCATTTGCATGTCAATAAGAGAGTTCCTTGGAAGCCATTGTGTCTTCTAGATGGCTAGTTGTGATAGAAGTAGCAGTAGATATTTTTGAGTTATAGTTTTGAGCAGTGGCTGACTCCCAAAGTACTTCAAACCTAGCGTCACATTTCTGGGATGTTCTAGATGCTATTCCGTGTTAAAATTTGTTTGTTTTTAAGACAAAGTCCCCCTGTCTCATCTAGGTCACTCACAGGGCAGATTTGCAACCTAACAAACAGTGAAAATAGTATTGCTATTGACAGAGACAATTAAATCAAAAGGGGGAACTTATCTGCAGGAAAGTTGATTAGCTCATTTTAGGATGGGATAAGTTTAAGATAACAGGATGTTTGATTGAAAATGAAATAGATGGTTTGGAACGTGGGACTATAAAGCTTGGTTTAGAGGTCAGAGCTGGAGATATAAATGTGAGAGTCATCCTAGTAGAAATGATAATATGCATCTATAATGGCATAAATAAAGGGAGGCATGTAGCTTGTGAGCAAGGGGGATGATCTGGGTGAATAGGGGTCAATGCTTGAGACAAGATTGTAATGGAGTTAGACAGTTGAGAGGAAAATGGGGGTGGAGAAGGAAATCACTACTTTCTTAAGTGACCTGGTTGCTTTTTGTCACTGGAGAAAGCTTTGATGCAGTCAGAAGATGGGATATACACGTGGAGCATTTGTCCTTGTCTATGAATCATTGAGGACACTGATGTCATTCTCATTCTAAATGCCATCCTTTTTTCTTTTCTTATTCTTGGCCTTTCAAACAAAAATCAAGAAGCGAGAGCTTTGAATTCATCTGTGCCGAGTTCTGCCTTTCGGCCCGTGACACCATTCCTCTGAAATGAAAGGAAGGTACCAATTGTGCTAAATGTGCTCAGCTATTTTGAGTCCATCTTCTCTGCAAGTATCTCTAATGTCACACCGATTTTTCTACTTTCAAAAAATGACTCATTCTTCAACTCCAGACCTGAAATCTTGTTTTTTGTTTGTTTTTTTTTTTTTTCAAAACGTCCTTTCCCCTTCATTAATAGGCTTTTCTATTTTTCTCTGTGGTTGTAACTTTGAAACTACAGAACAAGGATTCTTAAACTTATTTTTCCCCTAGATCACTTTAATGATTTGGTTGAACTCTACAGACTCCTTCTCAAAATATTTTTAAACAAATTATAATTGAAGGATATAATCAATTTCCTTTAAAAAAAATAAAGTGAAAATAAAGTTTTATTTTTTCTTATCCAAGCTCACAGATATCTATTCCTGGACTCCTTCTCCAATATTGTTTTTTTTTTCTCCTGGGAGGATGTTTTTTTAAAATGTTTTTTAAATGCTAGGTTTTTCTTAAACTATTAAAAATTTATTATTAAGCATGTATTTTAAGTAGCACAATGTCATTTGAATATTACAGGATAAAAAAATTAAATAAAATCATATGTTTTAGTTTTTGTCTTGAAAAAAAAAAAGTATGAGTAATACTTTACTTTCCTAGTGGAATTTTCCACATTTCAAGTCATGTTTCATAAATTTTTCTGCTAGAAAATGTGTTCAAGCTATGTAATAATGATGGGTTGTCATTGCTTTATAAGCCATTCCATGGTGACCAGTAAAGTGTCTCCTCTAAAACTGTATTCTTTTATTCTTTATTGTTGTGGGATGTGAGGAAAACAAGGAATAACCCTTTTTTCTTATTTTAATCAACTTTCTAAAAAAAATGGTTGTCTTCATTCTCTCATTGCCCAAAGTCCTCTCTCACACACACACACACACACACACACACACACGTATACAGTCTCATGTTTTCCTACTTTTTTTTCCTTCTTATTAAAATGTGAACTCCTTAAGAATCAGGACTGTCTTATTTTTTCTATTTGTATCTTCACTTCCTAAGCATATTGCTTCACATTTAAAAAGTACTTCATATATTCCCAGATCACATGATCATCAAGATAGAGGACTAAATACTTTCTCCAATCTGTAGTATTTTTCAAACATCTACAAAACTAGAATAATGCATTAAAAATAAAGAAATTTCAGTTGTCTCAGTGATCTAAGATGCCAGGACTTTTTATGAGATTACAACTCTATAGAACTAAGAGTATAAAAGGCTAATCTTAAATCCCCAACCTGCTACCCCAGCATCCTTTCCCCTGTTTGCCAATAAAGCTGTATAAAACTAAGCCACAGGCTTGCAACAGAATTCAACTTTGCCCACGTACTCTATACTGCCAGCAAACCAAAAAGGCAGAAATTTTCTTTGACTGGCAACCATCTCTACTGCAACAGCACCCAGCAAGAAAAAGAGTTTGAAATGAGATGGGATACCAGCATATTATACGGATCCACCAGACTTGAAGCAAAGAGCATTGCCATATAGCAGGAGCCAGTTCTGTCATCCCAGAAGCCATTTGTCACTGAGATTGAGAGCGATGAAATATGAATGTTCAGAATGGGATAAGGGCAAGATAGCTTTGAGACTCAACCCCTGAGAAAACCATCATCAAACAGGAAGGAGCCAGAAAGCAAACAATAGGGAGGTATAAAGGAAAAAAGACTGAAACTATCAAAGCTTTCAATAGGAAGAAAACTTAGTTAAAGGTAATGAGGTCAAGCAAATATACTAAGAAAAATATTGTTACTACAAAGAAAGATAGTCTTTAGTCTAAATAAGTCCAGGTAGCCTAACAAATATTATAAGACAAAGGAAAATGAATCCATCAATACCTGATGAAGAAGAGGAGTCTGTGAATTCTCAAACAAGCATGAAACCATAGCAAGATGCTCCTGAATGATTTAAAGATATATAATAATTGTAAAAGCAAAGGTTTGACCTGAACAGCAAAAATAATTGGCATAATAGAAAAGTTTGAATCCACAGTCTTAACTTCACCAAAAAAACCCAAAAAACAAAAAACAGGATAAAACAAACTGAATAGGAACTACAAATACATAGAATTGAAGTACAACCTGAACACAGAAAAACAAAAGGCAATAATGTTAAAAGCAAACAAGATCTATTTATAAACAAAATACACCGATCTTGAAGACTGGATGCATAGAGACAATGTAAGGATTATTATGTCTCCCAAGAAGGACATGACAGTTAAAAACCATGATCACAGTGCCAGAAATAATACAAAAAAACTACCCAGAACTTCTGACTACTAAAAAAAAAAAAAAAAAAAAAAAAGTACCAATTGAAAGAATCTACATAACGCTTTTAGAAAGTACTTGATTTTTTTTTCATTCATTCATTCAACTGCTATAGTCTCTTCTCATTTCCTTTCATTATCTTTTCTTTTGCTTTTCTCCATTCAAACAAGTCCATGTAATTCTCATGCAACATCTTTATTTGTAACTTTTACCTATTTATAATAACACATTGTGTTTCTCTCATCCTTTTTTAATGTAAATACTCCATCAAAACTGAAAAATTAAAACAATCTATAATTTCACGGTCTCTCATAAAAAATAAAATAACTATGGCAAATCATGAAATAAATATAAACTATTCTACATTCCTTCCCCTCCATTCTGAGGTCTAAAAGGTCTGTTCAATTGTCTGTCCCCAAGATAAATTATTCTTTTCTTAACCAGAGTCACTTATTAATAATCATGATATTAGAGTTATAGAGATAGATCTTAGAGATCACCTAAGGTCATTTACATTTATAAATTCACAGAGTACTAAGAAAAAGAGGTGGGAGACATTTACACACAGATGTTTTTAGTATTGTTATCATAAAAAGTTGTGCTTTCATAGGCATAAGGCTAGAATTATTAACTATTTGATGGATTATCCATGAAATGAACTGAGACATGGATAATCCATCAAATAGTTAATAAAATGTTTATTTAGCCATAGAATGGGACAGATGTCCAGAGCAAGGAAGGGACATTCATTCCAGATAAAACACATTGAGCACAGCTCAATCTTGTTTAGGATATTGGTCCAAGGGGTCTTAGTCCCTCTTGGTCTGAATGTTTTGTATATAAGTAACCAGAAACCTATATCAGCAACATAAGCCTTAGTCCCATGAGCCAATTAAATCTCAAGGACAGTCACAACACCTTTTAAGGGAAAACTAGCTCAACTTAAATAATGCAATCTTTGAGCTCAGAGACTACTATTTGTCTTTTGTTTTTTAAACCTTGATGCTTAGCACAATGCATGGGACATAGTAAGTACTTAATAAATGCTTATTGATTGATATGCATGGCATGAGCAGGACTTGGGGTATTGTTCCCACTACAGAGGAAAAGGAAGTTTTCCTTTCAATCAAGTGATTGTTCCCCTAAAAAGACACAAAAGTATAATCTAATTTCATTCTTGGACATCTGTAGCAGACAATTGCTCTTACCCTGCAAGCACCAAATAGTCACATTCTAAAACTCAAGAGAATAATGAATCATTGAAATAGATTAGGTTCAGAATATGCAGTAGTAAAGGACAATTTGGTGTGCAGTGCTCCTGAAGTCAGGAAGTCATGAGTTCAAATTTGAACTCAGATACTTGCTATCTGTGTGACCCTGAACAAGTCATTTAGCCCTGCTTGGCTAAGTTTCCTCATCTGTAAAATGAGCTGGCAAAACTCTCAAAGGTCTTTGCCATGAAAACCCCTAATTGGGTCAAGAGTCAGACATGATTTTTTTATTATAACTTTTTATTGACAGAACGTATGTCTGGATAATTTTTTTTAACAGCATTATCCCTTGCACTCACTTCTGTTCTGACTTTTCCCTTCCCTCCTGCCACCCTCTCCCCTAGATGGCAAGTAGTCTTATACATGTTAAATATGTTATAGTATATCCTAGATACAATATATGTGTGCAGAACCATACAATTCTCTTGTTGCACAGGAAGAATTGGATTAAGAAGGTAAAAATAACTTAGGAAGAAAAAAATGCAAACATTTCATACTCATTTCCCAGTGTTCTTCCTCTGGGTGTATCTGATTCTGTCCATTATTGATCAATTGGAACTGAATTAGATCTTAAGAGTCAGACATGATTGATAATAACTAAATCACAAAAGAAGTCAAAGATGAAAATGGTATAGACTTTTGAAGAACTGGCCATGTTAAGAGTTAGGAAATGTGTGCTGGGAGAGAGTCATCAATGGTCATATGACATTTGGAATAATGTATTTAATTCTAAGAACGACTGGTTTTCAGCTTAGACTTGCCCCTGACCTAAAGTTATAATGTCTTTTTAGAAGTAGTAGACTCTCTAGCACTGGTGAAACCTTTTGACTGCTACTCAAATATTCTGTATCATATCATGTCCTCATCAAGGTTCCTACTCTCTTATATCTCTAAAGTGAACTAATCAGTTTTCCATACATTCATCCTTCAATGCACATTTCCCTCACTCTAAAGGACAGGTGGAATATATAACTAGACCCAGGAATAGCATCATAAATGTTATCATTCCTAATTCTATTGAATTATTTGAACTAGTCTAATTCCTGTCACAGAATTTAATTATTCTTTCACAGTCCATTCATCTACCTAGAATAACCTCTTTTATGAGAACTGTGGCATTCACTATTTGTTTGGCAATTTACTGGGTGCTATGGCATACCTCTGCAACAATTCTACTCCAGTGTTTCATTATTGTATGGAGTTGGCCCTGAATTCTTCAAAGTATACTAATAGAGTACAACCTCTAGCAGCTTCTACAGTACAAAGAGGCTTAGAGCATGATTCTGGTGATAATCCATATCGATTATTTAAAACCAAGCCAGATAACTACATAGAGGCGCATCACCAGTAGAGTATAAGTGATGAATTCTTCAGACATAGCAACCTCTGAGACAAAAGATAAAAATATATAAAAAAAATTCTCAGTCATCTGACTCTCTTTTCATCCCCTTGTGATACTATGAGACTGATGGGGAAAGATTTAAAAGGCACTAAGAGTTAGAGCAACCATACAAACTAATGGCCATTGGTACTATAAAGATGAGGTCTTTGTCCAGTGATCAATATATCAGTGTACTAAAGTAGGAATTGAACTCTATCAATAATGGAATTCTCAATGTAAATAAAACCAGAAAATAGAAGAATGGAAAAAATAATTGGTTTTCTTGGAAGAGGCCAAAAAAGAAATTGGTTTCATTTAGAATTCTAAAGCAAAAAGAAACCATTTCATAGAATACTTGTTAACCTTTGTAGTACTCATGATGGCATAAGCAAAAAAAAAAAAAAATCTTGAAGATAATTACAGTTCCTATGCAATCTTTTGTTGCCTCCAGGATAAAGGGAAGAAATCAATATGATCTTTCAAATAAAGCCAACAAAAACTTTAGTGTGAGGAAGATTGGACAAGAAGATAACTACTTTTTTGTTGTTGTTTCATTTCGGTCATTTTGATGACTTGTGTAGTTGGTTTTTGTTCTGGACACATGAAGTCCTCATTAGTACAAAAAAAAAAAAAAAACAACCCTATCATGTGTAAACTCTCTCCCATGATACAAAACAGCAACTCAGTAACTTTATTAAAGAGTTGCCTTGTCATTGAGAGATTTATTTTCTTGTTAAAACTAATACAGATAATAGAAATCATAAGCAGGATGGTCTTTTGATTCCAAGACTAGTTCCCTAGCTACAACCTGGTATCTCTCTAGATATGTTTTACAAGGGGGCAGCTAGGTGGTGCAGTGGATAGAACACCAGCCTTGAATTCAGGAGGACCTGAGTTCAAATCTAGTCTCAGACACTTAACACTTCCTAGCTATGTGACCCTGGGCAAGCCACTTAACCCCAGCCTCAGAAAAAGGAAAAAAAAAATCTCCTTCCGTGAATCAATGAGATCAGGGAATAAGATAATCAACAAATATATATGTTTTACAGATGTGCATGACACATGCTTCATTGTGCTGACCTTAAGAAAATAGAATCACCCTTTTTGTCTATTTTGACACTATCCATCTTAATTGAAATAAGACAGGTGGGAAAAAGATTTAAAAGGCACTAAGAGTTAGAGCATCTATACATAGTAATGGCCATTGGTACTGTAAAAATGAGGTCTTTGCCCAATGATCAATATATTTTTATTTTTTGAAGCATGTTAGATTTTATTTTGTCCCTTCTTTTCCATTCTTTATGAGTCCATCTGTTTTAAATATGTTTCTTATAAGCCACAAGTTATTTGATTGTGTTATCTTAGTCTTTTTTTCTGTTTTATTCTCTATTTAACTTTTTTATATTGATAATAGGTTTGGTTTTTTCCACTGAACTCAAATTCCTCCCTCCCCTATATTTTAAGTCAGTACTTAGTCTCATTTTCATTTTACTTTACACAAAGCTGATTCTGGTCTTCTCCCATCTCCCTTATTTCTAATTGTTAACCTTCCCAAATCCTAATTCCTTGAGTTTATTTTTATCCTCTCTTTCTTTGTCTCTGTCTTTCTATCTCAGTTTCTTTCTGTCTTTCTATCTCTGTCTCTCTGTCTCTGAGTCTGTCTTTGTTTCTATCTCTGAGGTATTGCTATCCATCCATGTGTGTGTTAATGTAACTTGATGTCATTCACACCTCTGGGGAATCTAAAGTATCAAAACTAGAGAACAAATACAAATGAAATCCAAACTCAAAACAAGTTATCCAAAATAATACGTAAAAAGCCAAAACAGTCTTGAGTGGAACAACTAAAAAGAGAAAATGGGAACCAAGAAAACTAAAGACAAACCACAGAAAAGTTGGATGGGACAGTAACTGAATCAGTGTGGAATCAAGTTCTTTAACAATAAAGTCAAATATCCAATCAATATATTGGATTCTAAGTATCTTGGGGATAAGGATTGTCTTTTGCATCTTCTTGTATTCCCCAAGAGCTTAGCCTAGTACCCAACACATGGTAGGTGCTTGATAAATGTTTACTAATTGATTAATTGATTCATCAAGCTTTGATTATTTGAGATGTGCTAGATACTAGGAATGCAAAGTCAAAAAGCAAACAGTTCTTCTTCTCAATGATCTAGTATTCCACTAAGCATGTACACATGTACAAAGTAAATATCAAATAATGGGGAGAAGAGAAGATAGAGATATTAACAACTGCAAACAGGTAGGGGATAGAGGTGAAGCTAACCTGGAAGAAATCTAGGGATTCTAAGAGATAAGAAGAAACTAGTGTGTTAACATATAAACATCCCTAACCTGGTGTCTAAGTGTTGCCACAGAAAAAATCCAAAAGCACTAAGACCCACAAAATACCCAGAGCTCTAGTTTCCTATAGTTGATGGAGCTGTGAATTAGTCTGGAGAATAATTTGGAACTATGACCAAGGGCTATTAAACTATACATACTCTTTCACCCAGCAATGTCACTACTAGATATGTATCCCAAATATATCAAAGAAAAGAGGAAAGGATTTGTGTGTGTGTGTGTGTGTGTGTGTGTGTGTGTGTGTGTGTATAAAATGTTAGCTCTTTTGTGGTAACAAAAAATTGGAAATTGAGGGAATAGCCATCAATTGGAGAATGACTGAATAAGTTTAGTTATATAGTTGTGATGAAATATAAGAAATGGCAATCAGAAGGATTTCAAAAAAAAATCTGAGAAAAGTTATATGAACTGATACAAAGTGAAGTGAGCAGAACCATTGTATGCAGTCAGTAGCAGTACTCTAAAAAAGGTCAACTATGAAAGATTTAGCTTCTTTGATCAAGACAGTGATCCAAGACAATTCCAAAGGAAACTATAATGAAAAATGCCATCTACCTCAGAGAAAACTGATGAATTCTGAGTACAGATTGAAACCTACTTTTTTATTTTCTTTATTTTTCTTGGGGATTTTTAATGTGTTCTTTTTTATAACTTGGTTAATATGGAAATATTTTTTGCAAGACTTCACATGTATAATTGATATTTTTGCTTATCTTCAGGGGGAGGAAGATAATTTGGGACTCAAAATTTTTAAAAAATAAATGTTAGAAATTTTCACATATAATTGGGAATTATTTAACCATATATATGTGTGTATGTGTGTGTATATGCATATATATATAGAGAGGGATTAGAGTTTATATATATATATAATATAAACTCTCAATATATATATATATATATATATATTACATATTATATATATATAAACTCTAATCCCTCTATAAGATAGGGGCTACTTGGGCTGTTACTGCCTCTGTATTTTGCTATCACTAAGATTTACTAGATTTGTAAAATCATGAAGAGTTGGTAACAATATATAATAACAGTATAATATAACAGAAAGATTACTGAGCCTGAAGTTAGGAGAGCTTAACAGATATATATATATATATAAATATGTAACAATTCTCCCCTTAATGACTATGGGATTCGATCTGGTGAGTTGGTGAGCAAACACTACTATTCTCAAAATTCTTGAATTCAGAATCCTAGGCTATTTCTATCATGGTCTGAGGGGAGATAGTAATCATGATAGTGGTGTTGGTTTTGACTTGCCCGGAATATGCCTTCTTGAATCTAAGGTTCTAAAATTATTTCCTCCAAGTCACCAGACCTGCAATTCTAAAAGAGGCCACGTGGTGGTGATGATACTTAGACTTAAGCACAATTTTTATACTCTCCCCAAGGTAGAAACAATGATTTTTGGCAAGGGTTCTTAAACTTTTTGTGTGTCATGGCACTCTTTGACAATCTGGTGAAGTCTCGATCTCTTCTCAGAATAATGTTTTTTAAACACATAAAGTAAAATGCATAGAGTTACAAAGGAAAGTAATTATATTAAAATATAATTATAAAAATGTTTTCTTTTTAAAAAGAACAAATTCAACTTAAGAACTCATTCTTTAGAATATGTTTAATCCTGCTTATTTCATTTAGTTATATGTTATGCTTTAATAATTGCTTACATTTATACATTAACATCCAACAAGTGTTAGTAAGTACCTGATACATGCATTGTACTGTGTTCTGTATTGTTCTCTGTTTCAGCAGTTGTGAAGGTGAACTTGGGCTCTGAAAGGCCATGTCAACAGAGCACAAGCCGAGGCAGGTTCTATCAAACTGGAAAGACCTGGATTATGGACCTGTTGATTGCTGTCTAAGGACCAATACAGTCAACTTTTAAAATGTTCATCACAAGACTGGTCACAAGTTACTGATTTTATAACCAGAATAACTTTTGAAGGCCACCTACTAAAGTCACACAAAGGCTCTGAACTATGTTTATGGAAGGACTATAGTAGTTCTTCATTTCTCATGGACATGACACATGTTCCTCTGGTAGTGTGGTAAAGTGTATGGACTTCTCTCAGAATAATATTTTTATATAAATAGGATTACAAAGGAAACCAATTATAGAAATACAATTGTCAAAATGTAAAGAAAAAAGAAAAAAAAGCCAATGTTCATAGTCCTCAAATTAAGAACCCATGACCTACACCAATAAAATCACAGATACTTGAAATATGGAAGTTCCTATACTCGAGAACTGAATGAATTAAATGAATATTAATAAAAGAAAATATATTTATGAAATAACATTTAAAGACATAGAGGAAGTAACAAATACAAATCCTATGCCCCCTTAACTAATTCAAAGTGGTTTTGATTACTGATTAACTTAACATTATTAATCATTTGTATTTCCTGAGTGCTGTAAGGTTTACAAAGGCTTTTTGTTACAATAATGATGAGAGTACTAATAGAATCCTCATTTTATAGATGAAAAAGCTCAGGTTTAGAACAATTTAGTGACTAATCCAAGGTCACATTAGCTAATAAATAGCAAAGTCAGAATTCAAGCCCAAATCTCCTGATGCAAGTTCAATGTTTCTTAGTTCTTTTTGTCAGGGCCTAATCGTAAACCTATTATTATGATTTTTTCCATTCCAGAATTCTGGGCTGAGCTTACATGAGCTGGCCTTCAAACTTGCTTGGTGAGGCTTACCTGGAAGTGGAAAGGAAGCAGAAAGTAGGGAAGAAGCCAAAACTGTCTTTTTTACATTACTGAGTTAATTCTCCCCCATAAAGAGTGTGAACCTGGGCAAGTCACTTAACCCTATTTGCCTCAGTTTCCTTATCTATATAATGAACTGGAGGGAAAAAATCGACAAAAAAATTTAGTGTCTTTGCCAAAAAAAAACCTCCAATAAAGTCACAAAATATCAGCCAGGACTGAAAAACAACTCATCAACAAAAAGAGTTTGCATAACCCAACCATTTTATACAATATCTTGGAAGACTTCTCATTCCCACCCCAAAGTTTGACATTTTTAGCACCTCCTTAATATTATCTTTCCTTATTGCTCCTAACCCTCTATAAAATGACAGAAAAATTCTACTGGTTATCCCTTAATTTTATCATCCTTCTGGTTATTAGGGTAACCAACCTTTCCTTGGGGTGCCCTTGTTTTCTCTGGTGGCTGTGTTAGCTTTGCCCTTTGCTTTTCCAACCAACATGCACTCACATGCATATACATACAAATACACACACACAGCTGCAGGGTAATCACCTAAATAAATATTTATATAACCAATCAGATTCTTATTGTTTCAAATCTCATGACTTTTAACTTTTTTCTACTCTTGAGCAGTCTTCTATTGAAAAAAAAGATTTTTTTTTCTTTTCTCCAAATTTCTTTCCTTCAAAGTCAACAAACATTCATTAAATGTAGAGAGTCTTATGCTTCAGCAAGGCATAATAGATAGAGAAAAGGAAATTAAGTCAAGAAGGCCTGGATTCAAATCCTACTTCTGATACTTAATAATAGGTGTGTGAACACTTACCAAGAGTCACCTGATCTTTAGTATGTTCCTTTAGTAAATTGTGGACTATGATATGTATCAAGTGGACATCGTACCTCATAACTAGTGAGATGTAAATAAGGTAAAATTTGTAAAGCACTTTGTAGATTTCATTTTACTAATTTCATTTATTTTTTCCTCTTGAACCTTAAATCATGTTGGGGTTTTTTGTTTTTTCGAGGTAATTGGGGTTAAGTGACTTGCCCAGAGTCACACAGCTAGGAAGTGTTAAGTGTCTGAGACCAGATTTGAACTCCGGGCCTCCTGAATTCAGGGCAGGTGCTCTATCCACCAGGCTACCTAGCTGCCCTTAAGCATGTTTTTAAACACTGTTGTATTGTGAATGGCTTAAACACAATACACTCAGAAGACGGAAAAAGCAACTAATTAGCTACTAATTAGCAAAAACTGTCTCTCCCTTCCACTTGACTCGTGCTTTAGCTCCTTAGCCTTCAATAACCTAGATAATATCACCAGAAAATTAAAGGGCTTGGCTTCTTAGTGAAAGACTTCAGGTTGTGAGAAAAACGGAAAAGGAAATGATTGTACTAAGCCTAAAATAAACATAGAGTAACTTTAGAGTAAACAACTTAACTGTAAACAATGTTGTAAAAGAGACACCTCTCTGGGTCAGAAGATGTGAACTCAAGTCTAGATTCTGCCATTTATCACCTTTGTGACCTTAATCCAATTGAGTCTCAAGTCCTTTAGCAGTAAAGGGAGATATTCCTCCTCTGTTCTAGCTTCTCTTCCTTGCAAAACTCAAAGCTTGGGTCCCTGGTTCCCTATCCTTACTTCTCTTCAATTTTACTTGACCCTGACATCTCTCTCTCTCTCTCTCTCTCTCTCTCTCTCTCTCTCTCTCTCTCTCTCTCTCTCTCTCTCTCTCTCTCTCTCTCTCTCTCTCTCTCTGTCTCTCTCTCTCCCCTCTCTCTCCTTTCTCTCTTTATCTCTCCTCTCTCTTTCTCTGTTTTATCTCTCCTCTCTCTTTCTATCTCTCTTTATCTCTCTCTGTCTCTGTGTCTGTCTCTCTCCCTCTCCTTTCATTCTTCTCCAAACTCCTAGAAAAAGCCCTCTATATCCATTATCTCCATTTCTTCATCTCCCACTCACTTTTTAAACATCATAATCTGGCTTGATTGAAGCTATGAAATCAGTTTCCCAAGCATGAGAGGAAGGAGATGTGCTTAGGTAGAAGTTTGTCTGGGGGGGAAAACCCAAGTTTCAGTGGACTGCAGGCTTAATATGAGAAAACAGTATGGTAGTCAATAATACCACGTAATCTTGGGCTGCATGAAGAGAGGTGTCACTATCTAGAATAAATGGGTAAGAGTCCTGCTTTATTCTGCCTTAGTCAGATCACATTCAGTGTATTGTGTGCCATTATGGGCACCACATTTTAGGAAGGACACCAATAACCTGGAGTGTTCAGAGGACAACAACCAAAATTGAGAAGTGCTGTGAGCCTCTGTCATATGAAAATCACCGGAAAGGATATTTAACACAAAGAAGAGAAAACTCAGAGGAGGTGTATTAGCTATCTTTAAGTATTTGGAATATTGATATGTAGAAAAAAATTAGACTTCTCTTTGACGCTGTAAATAGAATAAGGTATAGTGGATGAAAGTTATCAAGAGGTAATTGTAGGCTTATATAAGACAAAAATTCCTTAAATTGGCATAATACCAAAGTAGAATAGGATACCTTGGGGGGGAGGGGGAGATGGATTTTTCCTCACTGTCACTCTTCAAGAAAAGTCCAGAGTACCATTTATTATTTTTCAGTCATATATGACTCTTCTTGATCCCATTTGGAATTTTCTTCACAAAAATATTGGAGTGGTTTGCCATTTTCTTCTCTAGTTCATCTGATATATGAGGAAACCGAGACAAACAGCATTAAGTGACTTGCCCAGATAAAAAAGTGTCCAACGCCAGATTTGAACCTAAAAGGAAGATAACTCTTTTTGACTTCAGATCCACTGCACTATCCATTCCACTCTACTGCATTCTATCTACTCTATCCATTGCACCATCTAACTGCCATATGAAAAAAAATATGTATATTCTCTTTCAGGAGTGAGTTAAACCAGATGGCTGCCAAAATCCCTTCCAATTCTGAACTTTTATATTTTTGTGATTAATAGTTTTGATCCAATCTATCAAGTATTTATTAATAATTGTCTACTATATAGAAGGCAGAGTGGTAGATACTGGTGATATAAAGAGCATTCTCTTCCCTCATGGGTCTTACATTCTACAAGGGAAATACAATCATTGAACAGAAAAAAAAAATGTATATATTACAGATCATTTGAGAAGGAAGAGAGAACAACTAGGGGTATCAGAAATGGCTTTCTGTGAGAGGGAGCACATGAGCTTTGAAGGAAGCTAGGGATACTAAGAGGTAAAAGTGACTACAGAGCAGATTCCAGGTACAAGGAGCAGCCAATGCAAAGACAGCGGCAGGATGCCGAGTATAGGGAAGAAAAAATAAACCAGTTAGGCTGGAATGTGGAGTGTGTGGGAGTAATGAGAAATAAGCCTGGAAAGGTTGGTTGATGCCAGATTATGAAGAACTTTAAATGCCAAACTGAAAACTGTGTATTTTATCTAAAACAATAGAAAACCTCTGAAGGTTCAGGATATAGTATCACCATATTTGTGTTGTAGGAATATTATTTTGATTGTTTTTTGTTCAGTCATTTCAGTTATGCCTAATTCTTCTTGACTCTTCTTAGGATTTTCTTGGCAAAAATAATGGAATACTTTGCCATTTTTTTTTTCTCCAGCTCATTTTACAGATGAGGAAACCGAGGCAAACAGGGTTAAGTAACTTGCCTAGGGTCACACAACTAGTAAGTGTCTGAGGCCAGATTTGAACTCAGGAAAATGGGTCCTTCTGATTTCAGGCCTGCTACTCTATTCACTATGTTACCTAGCTACCTTATAGTTATTTTAGTAATTTATGTGTTAAGTGGATTGAAGGAACATTAGAAATCAAGAACCTAATCCAGAAATTCTCACATTTAACCTCACCATGTCTCAATTTTCTTATTTGAAAAATGAGAATCATGATATTTGAACTACCATCCTCACAGGATTAAAGTAAGAAAAGTACTTTATAAGCCAGAAAGTACAACAGCATATAATTATGGAACTCTGCTTCTATTTCTTTTGTAGAAGTATAAGACTGGAAGGGATCTTTATGAGTCTTTAGCAGGTCCTTGAACAGCACTTTCACAAACAGAGAAAAATTCATTCTGGCTCAATTACCGTATACTTTGAGTTCCTTAAGAGTAGTTTTGACGAGGCAAAAGGCTGGGACTTCCCCTCTCCTTTCCCCCAAGCTCACTAATGCTGCGTTTTACAAATAACCATTTTGATGTTTCTTAAAGAAAGATCTAAAGACAAAAGACCAGGTGGGTGGTTTAGGCAGGTTTCTTTATTTCTCTGAGATTGATATAAGAGCTTGCTCTTCCTTTTATCTTACTTTCTCCTCCACAATTATCAGATGCTAGCAGGAATACTCATTTCTTGGATTCACATTTCAATTTCTAGGGGCCCAGAGGCCTTTAGGTGTACTATCCTCAGGAATGCTTTTTAAAACTGATAAGTTAACTGATGAAAGAAGTCTCTTAGGTATGCAGGAATTGGAAAATACACTTGAAACCAATTTAACCTTATGTTTCCTAAACAACTTCGATCTCAGAGTGACAGGAAGTTCTTTCACAAATACTTCCTACAAATGACTAATTGACATTCCACCCACAATTAATTAAAAAGTTACATCACTTTGGAACTATATAGATATTAAAACTTGCATCAGAAAAAAACTTTTAGTGAAGAACAGAGAGGTTTCTGGGGTTGTATAAATAAGGAAATTGTGAAATGAAGAGTGTAGATGTGTCATAAGCCTCTTACTATTGGAGACTTCTGGTTCTTCCGATTACATTAATCATCTATCTGTGATTCAGAACATGCTAATGGGCCATCCTTCCCATCCAAAAAAGTTGTGTAGCATAATGGCTTGATCTGACTTGCACTCAGTGTCAGAAATTCAAATCCTGTATTCAAATCCTACTTCAGACTCTCACCAGCTCTGTGACACTAGGCAATTCACTTAATCTCTTCCAGAATCAATTTCCCTTTGCTCTCAGAAAAACCTGGAAAGACTTACATGAGTTGATGCAAAGTCAAATGTACTGTGTACAAAGTAAAAGCAACATTGCAAGATAATCATCTGTGAATAACTTAGCTAATATGATGATCCAAGACTGAAGAACTTAGAATAAAAAATGCCATCCAACCCCAGACAATGCATGAATGGTGTCTAAATGCAGATTGAAGCATATATCTTTTATTTTCTTTATTTTTATTGAGTTTTTTAATCTATATTTTTATAACACAATAAATATGGAAATATGTTTTATGTGACAGCACATTATAATCTATATCAAATTGCTTGCCTTCTCAATGTGGTGGTGGGGGGAGAAGGAAGTGGGGAGAGAAAAAGGGAGAAAATTTGGAATTCAAAATTTTTAAATCAAATGTTAAAAATTGCTTTTACATGATTGGAGGAAATAAAAATATTAAGTAATTTTTTTAATTAAAAAAAAGAACAAAGGAGGAATATCGATTCAAAACATGTGAGATGCTAGTCTGGTTCAGCTTTGGATGATAAGGAGAACAGAAATGAAACTCTTTAAGAAAAAAATTAATTTTTTTCATTTGTAAGATGAGATCATAATGCCTTCAATTCTTATTTCATGAGAATATGAGGAAAAAATAAGATAAATATATATAAAGTGCTCAATGAATGTCAGTGATATACATAATTACTGTATTCCAGTGACTTCCAGACTTTTTTTAATGTCCAAAAAAAAAAAAAAAAATTCTTCAGACCCCCCTCCACAACACAATGTTATGGGCATTCATTAATTGAGAAAATAGTTGAGAACAAAAAGATATAATAAAAAATGTGCAGTAGAATGTAAGCTCTTTGAAATCAGTAACTACTTTTCCTTTTTTTTTTTTTTTTTTTTTTTTTAATCCCTTCTAAATCTCTATCATTCAAAAAGGTGTCTTATGCTTTTTTTGGGTCCAATTTGTAATATCATTAATGTAGGGAACTGAGCAGAAGAAGAAACTCTCTTCCAAAGCCAATCAGCAGCTTGATCACATATAACCTCAGCAAATGGTATCAGACACTGAGAAGTCAATTAGTTGCCCAGTATCACACAGCCAACATATATCAGAGACAGAACATGAACCCAAGCATCCTTGACTCCAAGGCCAGCTCTTTACCTAGTATGCTTTACTATGTCCAAGTAATTGCTTGGGTGTTTTCCTTTAAAAAAAAAAAAAATGGTATTTTTTTTTAATTCTTTACTTTTTAAATTTTGAGTTCCATATTATCTTCCTCTTTCCCCCCACTCCCTTACTCATTAAGAAGCCAAGCCAAATAATATATCAAGTTTAGATTTGAAATTATGCAAATATATTTCCATAATATCTATATCTCAAAATATATCAAAAACCAAAACAAAGAAAAGAAGGAAGGAAGGGAGGGAGGGAGGGAAGAAAGGAGGAAGGAAGGAAAGAAGGAAGGAAGGGAGGAAAGAAGGAAGGAAGGGAGGGAAGAAGGGAGGGAGGAAGGGAGGATTTAAAGAAATCACAAAGGGATTCTCTCATATCAGTGGAAGCTGAGGCTACTTTTCTGTTGGTGGGGGGAGGTTGGAGAAGGGAAATATACTATATTCCTAACTTTATAAGAAAGACAGAGACAAAGGGATAAAAACAGAGTCAGAGATAGAGACACACAAAGAAGGAGAACTACCATTCATGAAGAAGTGATAATAAATGTATATTAGTTCTAACAGAGGTCCTTTGAGGATGAGTAGAGGTTTAAAAAAAAGGGGGGGTGAACTAGAAACCCATTTATCTAATAAAACTGATTACAAGCAACAGGTGCACTGGCATATAAAATACCTTGGAGTCATCAAGAATTCCTAAAGAAAGCTCCATCAAATTGAAAATGATATGACTTTCACCTAATGATGGGTATTAGTTATATAGGAAAGCTTGCAATAGGCTCATAAAATGGGTGTTTGCACCTTCATTATTCAGTATTTCATGCCATGATGATAAAGTCATAATGACAGAATAATAAATAAGCTTTATTTATTTATTTATCTCATTAAAAAAAACAACAACAACAACAGCTAAGCTTTGAAAGTCAAATCACAAAGTTAGACAGGATAAAGGTTACATATCTAAGATATGCTGCAAGCAGACAGGGGAAGAAAGCAGGTATGACTGGAGGCAGGAAGAATTGAGGCAGCAGGTGGGAAAACTGTATGTTTTTAATCTTGGCAAAAGATGTCCTTACAATTGATTATGACTTGGAATGGAGAGCTCAAATACAAGGTGATGGGAACATTTGGTTCTTGAGTTTAAGAAGTGAATGCCCAAGTTTTTGGAGAAAACCAGAACAACCTCAATACTTATGGGAACACCAGTAAGAGCTAGAGAGGGTGAGAACACACTGGGTCTTGTATTATACATAGGGGAGCTCTGCCACTTTAAACATTGCAGAAGCCTCCACCCATTCATTTAATCCCATTGGAAGAGGAAAGGAATTCTGGCTGTGGGAAAAAAGCAGTGGGTGGAAGCCAGGGAGGGAGAGAGGGATATATGCTTCAAGATTGCCATCAAGGAGAGAAGCAGTAGCAGGAAGTAGTGGGTGGAGAGACAGGAGGAGCCACACCCTTCAGGACAAATGTCAGGAGAAAACAGCCTCATACCAGTAATTGTGCCAGTAGGCAGCAGCAGCTCTCAGCCAGGTAACTTATAAAGTAGCTCATCTGAAATCTAGGGATAGAATCCCTGAGGGGGAAGGAAGGCAGGTCAAAGGCTGACATAGTTGAAATGCCAAAATCTGCCTCTCACTGGCCAACGTAACTTATTTTGTTTAATAAAAGATAAATCTCCACCCCCATGCTAGGGCGCTCACCAGCCTGCCCACCCTCTGTATTTCTCAATATTGTTCACATTGCTTTATTTTACTGTTTTGATATGACTTATTTCCAAACACCAGAGAATCGTGGCTTGGTTTATGACTCAATTGTTGGACTTTTATTGGAAAGGGACAGAATCCAATTTTCATTTCACTAGAAGAAATAATAGATCATTTTAAACTCTCTGAATTTGTCTTTAATTAACTGAAAATAAATGCTAAATATTCATAGCAGGTAACTTAGTAAAATACATAAAATACAGTTTTATGTAGTTCTTTCAAAGAATATTTGATAACAAGATATAAGATCTAGGTGGGGGTGAGGGCATGGGAAGATCCAAACAACAAAAGGATAACAGTGACTAAAAAAAATCAAATATCACTGTTATACCTTATGAAAAAAGGAGCTAGATCTCACTAATTCAGAGTAGGGCAAAGTTTAAATTTGTAAAATTTAATACCTCTAAATTAATAAATTTACAGTTATGAATATATAATAATATATAAATATAATAAATAAAATAAAAATAAATACCTGTTAAAAAGAGAGTTTAGCTAGCAATGTATCCTAAATGAAATAGTAGAGAAGGTGCTCTGCCTTTTTGAGTAAGCTAAATGCTTTTAGATATGGCTTAAGGACTCAGTAAGGCATGGTAGAAAAAATGCTGGGGCAGAAGTCAAGGAAACTGAGTCATTTATTGTCTTGGTTCTATCATTGATTTGCAGTGTTATTTTGGGCAATTCATAATGCATTTCAGCCAATTTTTATTAAATACATGTGATGGTTTAATGCATGTCTTAATGGATGGGAGGAGATAAAAAGTTAACCTCTGTGGTCTTCCATCCAGTGTGATTCTTACTCATGTGGTACTTCCATTGTGCTCACAACTTGCTTCTATGTACTTTAGCTTTGCTGGCCATTGGTTATCCTTACTTCATATCACTCTAATGATATCCTTTATGTCATTTTTCTTTCATATGTCTTAGCTGAAAATGTTTTATAGCTTGGTTATGTCCACTATCCATCTCTCCATTGCCATTTGAGTGGCCTTCAGTGTTAGCTCTTTGGAGATTGTAGCACTAGTCCATCACATTGTGCAAAGAGTTGGGCCGCAAATTGAGCAAGATGAGAGCAGGTTTAATTGCCTTCCGAAAATTATAAATCATTTTTAATTAGCTTCAAGTTTCACCTAAAACAAGGGTCTATCTTTTTACTTATTTTCTTTTTTTTTCATTATTTTATACACATTTATTACCACTATCTTTCATTGTTTCCCCAAATCAATATTTTTAAATTCCTCACAAAATATAGGCATAATCCAGCAAAACAAATTCCCACATTGAAAGGTTATCATTGTAATGATGCTGTATGAGATATCAGTCTTTGAGAACATGTTTCAAATGAAGAATAATACTATAACAATAATAACACATTTTTGTGATTTCATTAGTGTTCATCAGTATAGGGAACTCCCAGTTCTTCTACAATTTATAGTCTTAAAAAGTTGCTTGAGGCACTGAGAGACAAGGAACATGCCTAAAATGAAAAGCCAGTAAGTGTTAAAGGCACATTTGAATCCAGGTCTTCCTGGTTCCAAAACTCAATCTCTATCCATTATGTAACACTGCCTCTCAATAACTTTTAGACTAGATTATAAAGTACCTATTATGGTGGATTACACATAAAAGACTCTCAACAAATATTTACCTAATGAATATACTTAGATGATATTGTAATGTTTTAAAAGATTTTCCTTCACAACAAGCCCTTGAGCTGAGTAGAACAATTATCCCTAATTTACAGAAGCAGGATGGAGGCTCAGAGAAATTAAATATAAGATGATCCTGTTTGTTTTTTATTCTAAGCTCTTGTGCTTTCTACTATATCACATTTACTAAACAGAATCTTAGGACATCTAAACAAGTTCATTTGCAAGAAGATTCCATGTCATTTTAGCCCAAAAGCTGTTCTAAACCAGGGATTTTTAGATACTTCCATAAATGTAGTGAATTTGTCTACATTTGTTAAAGATGCCTTGTTTTCTGCTCATCCTCACTTGCTTCTATTCCACAATTTATCATGTTAAACCAATACAGCAAATTGGGGAAAAGTCCCCTCAAAACTTGGAAACACAAACAGAAAGGAGAACAGAAAGATTGAATAAAATACTATTCATTATGGTAGAGGACCCCCCAGATCTTTAAGCAAATGCAGACTGGAACCAATCTTGTAGGTGGTCCTAAAGTATCCAAAAGTACCTGTATCTAACCCTCTTATTTATGGTCCCACCTGGATTTCTGGGAAATTACATATAGCTCATGTCTAAGTTTCACAATTGTAAGAAATAGGGTTCTTAGCTCCTTTACAAATATTTGAGGTAACAAATGTATATGGGATAGAAAAAAATCTCTATTTTACCCCCTAGAAAATTCAAAAGGCACAAAGGACTCACAGGAATTTATATATCGATAGAGAAAACATATAAAAACAGTAGTCTATAAGCACACAATAAAATTCTCTTTCCTCTTTGACTGATTCCACTTTTCTGTAGGATCCAAGTGTCTTTCCAATTTAGCATTGTATTTACCCCACTTTGGAATCCTCTTGGAAAGGAATTGAACTTGGAATGGCCAGCAGTTCAATGAATCCTTCACTCTCTTACAGGATATTTATTTCCCTTTTTTGGGCAGTATTATTAAAGTAGTAGTGAGATGTTTTATGACATGGTGGATAGAGAGGTGACCTCATAGGCAGGAAGACATGAGTTCAAGTCCTACCTCTTAACACATTGGCTACTCCTCTAACTTAACTGCTTTAGATAACTCTTCCTAATACATGGTTTACCTGGGAGGGGAAAAAAAATTAGTATTTCAGTGGAATTCAAGCTGAATATGAGTTAGCAGTATGAATGGCAACCAAAAAAATGAATATGATCTTGGACTGCAGTGAGAAGCATAGCATCCAGAAATAAGGAGATGATAGACCTTTTATAGTTTTGTCCTGGTCAGAACTCATCTGAAATAATATTTACAATTCCAGGTGCCATAGTATAATAAAGATGTCAATAAGCTTAAAAGAATTCAAAAAAGAGCAACCAAGGTGGAAAAAAGCTGTAGGTTAGAGTGTATGAGGGCAGACTTTGGGAATTGGAATGTTTTACTGAGATAAGAGATGGCTTAAGGGAGGATATGTATTCAAATACATGGATTATCAAATACATGTGATAACCCTTCAAGTATTTGAAGTCTAATCCTGTTATCACAGAGAACAGGGAGTAGACTTGTTTTGTTTGGCCTTAAAGGGTAAAACCAGAAGCCATGGGTACAAATGGTAAATAGACAACTTTAATCTTGATGCCAGGAAAACTTTCTAATAATTAGAATGATTCTACCTTGGAATGAGCTACTTTGAAAGGCAGTAGATTCTCCCTCCCTAGAGGTCTTCAACCAGAAACCAAATGGCCACTTATGCTATAGCATAAAATCTTTTTGAGTAGGTTCCTTGGAACTCTCAAATTGTATAATTGTATAATTCCATATTAGAAATGTATGCTTTGTGTCTTTGTATGCCAGCACCTAGTATAATGCATTGTGTACAGGAAGCTGAAGGAGTGTTCAGGACTTTTTCATCCAAATTTTATCTGAAGAAGGGCATGTTTTTAAAATAGTTCATCCATAAAAAGAAGAGATTTTTTTTTCCATTTCTATTTCTAACTCTATGACTTTATGAACCCTCCATGTTTCCTCTTAGATTAATAGTGCTCACCTCAGGTCTAGACCCCACCCCGCTCTGCCTTCCTTTTTTTCTTTCTTCTTTTCTTTCTTTTCTTTTTTTTTCATTCTTCCTTCCTTCCTTCCTTCTTTCTTTGTTCTTTTTTCTTTCTTTCTTTTTTCCTTCTTCCTTTTTTGTTCATTTTATTTTAATAGTATTTTATTCTTTTAAATACATGCAAATAGTTTTCAACATTCATATTTGTAAAACCGTATGTTCCTAATTTTTTTCCTCTCTCCCCCTTCCCTAAGATAGCTAGCAAATCAATATAGATTAAACATGTAATTCATCTATGCATATTTCTATTTTCATCATGCTGAGCAAGAAAAATCAGATCAAAAGTAGAAAAAAACAAACAAATAAACAAACCACAACAAAGGCAAAAATATTATGCTTTGACCCAAATTCAGTCTCCATAGTTCTCTCTCTGGATGTGGATAGCTTTTTTTTTTTTTTTTTTTTTTTTTAATTACAAGTCTATTGGAATTGCCTTGAATCACCTTATTATTGAAAAGAGCCAAATCCAGTAGATAGGATTTCTTAACATTCATTTTCCTGCAGTGTATAGAGGAGAGAGTGTGCTTATGGTTTAAAATATTTTTGATCTTTGATCCTTGCTAAAATCTCAGTAGATATCCCTATTTAAGAATTAACTTATATTAAGTGGTTAATTACTGTTGGGAAGAGATAGTTTAAAAAATATTTGGGGAAAACATATCAGGTGGAAGTCATGATTTGTTATATTGGACTACTAAGGCCAAAATTTTCTTTCTTCCTGAATAGGCAAACCAATATTTAGGGATTCAGTTGTATGATGATTTGGGAAGAGGGAAACGGAATTTAGATACCTCCATTACTCAGACTGGCGATGCAAATGGTTGGGGTGATGCCTGGCCTCCAGAAAGAATAGTTAAAGAGTATGAGCCGGCCACCTGGGCTCAAGATGAAAGTTGGGGATATAGAACCCCAATATATATGTTGAACAGGATAATTAGGCTTTAAGCAGTTGTAGAGATTATCACCAATCATAGGGCTAAGGCACTAGATCTTTTGGCTAATGAAGCTTCAAACCAGAGAGGTTATTTTAGAACACAGACTTGTGTTGGATTATTTGTTGGCTGAGGAAGGGGGAGTTTGTGTTAAACTAAATTTATCAACATATTGTATAAAGATTGATGACATAGAAATCTAGTAAGAGAAATCCCTAAGAACATTAGGAAACTTGCTCGTGTTTCCTGTAGACTTGGACCTCACTGTTCAATACTTCTTGGTGGTCCTGGTTTGGGAAGCTGGTGGAAGCAGCTCCTTTGGTTTGGCCTTATAGCCCTTAGTGGTGTTATATTACTCCCTATCTGCATCCCTTGTTTGGTCCAAATAATAACCAGAATTGTCCAAAACTCATTATCTAGAATGATCAGGTTGGAAGAGAAAGCTGAAGGGTCTGTTAGACGGATGTTGTTAAAAGGACAAGGGTGGAGCCAGTGGCCCAAGGCCAACAGGAACCAGAAGGAAATGAGGAATTCCATAGGGAATGTGAAATTATGTTACAAAAATTTGAAGAGATCTCAGTGTATAAAATAAGAGGAGGGACTGAATGAGATGAGGTGAGATCTTTCAAGACAATTATGAAAATCGAATAAGGCTTCATCTACTTCAGAGTTTGAGTAGGCCTGAAGGACTTTGAGTATTGATTCAAGGGCATAATAGGATCCCCTTCCTGCTACCCTCCCATGACACAATCTCCTCCCTATTTCAATTAAATATGGGCAAGTATGTACTTATTGGTCAAGTTCAATTTCGTGGGTAGATCTCGAATTTAGAATGTAAGACTCTCAGCCAATGAGGATGAGAGTCAGTGGTGGGAGGGGGTGTTTGCGTTAGGGATTAAAGGTGCTGTCCTGCCCTCAGGAGGCGCTTCCTCTCTTGGATTGTCTGCTCGAAGGGTGGGATGACCTTCTTGGGAGAATGTACAATAAACTTTGCTTTACTCTAGAAATCTCTCCAGCTTTTTTATTAAGTGGTGACCCCTCACCATTTCCATACCACACAAAACCAACCCCAGATTCTTAGGGTTACCTCTAGTATTCAGAAAGGAAAAGCCTAGGATTACCACTTGGTAATTAAGGGATTGAGTGAGTGAATCAGATCTTATGTATGACAGTTAAAATTAGAAGTATCCCGAAGTATAATGTGCAGCTTCTAAAGGTTTCCTGTCACTAAAGATCCTATCACTAAAGATATCACTTGCCAAAAATATTGTAAAGAAGACTTTTTCTGTTACAAACTAGATGGTCTTTGAGAGCTCTTCCTATGCTGAAATTCTGTGATTCTGTGAATCTATTTAACCATTCTTTTCTTGTCAGATATTTAGATTGTCAATTAGTAAACAATGTAAGTATTGGATCAAAAGACATGGTAATTGTAACTTTTATTATGTCTTTCCAGATTCTTCTTCAAAAAGATTTTATCAATTTAAAATTCCACCAGCAATAAGTAAAAGCATTTGTTTCTCCAAAACTCCATCAGCATTGAGTTTCCTTGCTTTTAATTTCTTTTGTCAGTTTGATAGATGTTAGGTTGTCCCTTAGAAGGGAAGCTATATGGAATAGTAGATAAAATGCCAAGTCTGGAGTCATATACATATACATACATACATGAGCAGCATGGCTTAGTATCCTTCTACTTGAGACAAGCTCTGTGAATCTGAATGAGTCCTTTAAACTCACAGTACTCTAAGCTCTAAACTCCCTGATGTCAAATTCAAATTGAAATGGATCGTTTCAGGAAACACAGTGACTTAGAAAACCACAGATTGACTTTATCTCTGCTGTATCATATTTCTATCTGTGCTAGGCTAGTCTGTAAGAGTTTAAGTTGCTGATAAACAATCTGTATCTGCTGATACACAATTTCCATACTTGGATGTTCTCTATGGCAATAAAATCATAGGCCAGACCCTATGCATTTTAGATATAGTTTAGTTAGGTGTATGGAGTATTCAAAGAACTCTCATCTCTGGCATGAAGGCTTCTTAAGACCTTTTTCAGGGCTGATCATCAACCTTTGATGTTCGTTTGGTTCACTCAACTCTCACCTTATGGTTCCATGAAGCAAGCGTAGCATGGGCAGTGGTCATGTCCTGAAAAAGGACTCACCAGGCAAGCTAAACTAGGTTGAGGGTAACAGCCCTCAAACCTGTTGATGAATTTAGAGAGATGTCTACCCTAAGTATGTGGAGGCTTTCCCTAGGAAGGGGGGGGACACTGCAAAGCTTCTTTACTATCCTCAGAATTCTCCTAGAAACAGATTCATCTTTTGAATATTTATACTTTATGGTATAGAAACAAATGATGGAATTCAAAACCCTCCAAAATTCTAAAAATGAATATCATACTGCTCAGACAAGGGAGACATGCATGTTGGGTGGGTAAGAAAAAACTGCAACATGTGAAAAGCAGAAAGTTTCAAGGACCTTGAAAAGAAAATGGCATTAGGGCAATATATTATAGGTAAAGAAGATAGGTTGGTCATTTATCAAGAATAAGAGTTGTCAGGTGGACAGACAGAATGCTTCTATTTCAACACTTGGATCCATCTTGATCAACTTTTAGGAGGGCAAGCACAAGGGTCATTCAGGAAGGGTAGATAGTAAGAGGTGGCAAGTGATGTCATATGAAGAACATGCAAATCAATGAGATCACAGCTCAATTTGAATGAATATATTTCCTGAAGTTTACTTTCCCAATAAGTCTACATATCTTTTGGATATATTGATTTAGTTCACATACATACTTATTCTCTTCAATTGACAACTTTTTCCATATTTTGTCCCTATAAGATTTTTTGCAATAACCATTTGATAATATATTTTAAAGTAAAAAAAGAATTTCACAAACTCTTTAAAGCACTTTCTTGCCCATTTGATTTTCCATGTAAATTTATCTTGGTATTGTTATTGGTATTTCATTAAATATTTAATTTTGGAATTAGTCATCTTTGCTAGCTATATTAATTTAATCCATAATGAAAGTTGAATGTTCCTTCAATTATTTTGGTTTTGCTTTATTTTAGTTATTATTGTTTTCTAGATGAACTTGAATATGTTTATCTAAGTACTTTAACTCACAAAGTTTTGCTGAGTTTTTTTTTGTTTATACTGTAAATGTAGTTTATGTTTTATCATGTTTTCTTCATCTTTATTGCTAGTTAACAAAAATACAAAAGATTTTGTGGATTCCTGTATTCTCTATCTGCTGAATCTATTCATTCTAATTATCAATTTTTCTGATTCAGATGGTTAGATTATTTTTTCAAGGTATAATCATATCACCAGCAAGTAAAGCTATTTTGACCTTTCTGTTTCCAATGTAAATCCTTCTGTGTGGTTTTTTTTTTCCTGCACTAACATTGCAATTGCTAGCATTTTTAATACTATGTCTTTTAATACTATGTCTTCTCCACCAAAAAATACACAAAACAAAATTTTATAAAATGTTGAAAGTCAATATTCTTGTTCTGTACCTATTTCTAGTAATCTTCCACTGCATGGAATGTTATTCTTTGGTATGTTATATATAATTTTCATTAGGTTGAGGAAAAATCCCTCCCTGGCTAGTCTTTTTTTTTTCTTTTTCTTTTTAGTGTTCTTACAATGAATGGATGATAGTCTTTATCAAAGTATTTTTATTGATATAAAATGTAGAATTAAAAGTTTTTGTTTATGCTTTTTATATTATGAGTTTTCCTCATGTTGAGCCTTTCTTACATGCTTGTTATAAACTCAAGTTGGTAATAATGAATGATGATGATAATTGATAGACATGTGTATTAAAAATTAATTCCATTTTATTAGTTATCATTATTGCTACTACTGCTTTTTTGAATTTGTGTTCATTTGCACAATATATTTTAGGTCAAATTATTATATCTTATTTTCTCATATTAATATATGTTAATATGTTTTGCTAAGATCATTTGTCATCATATTCTCATCTCTCCAGAGAGAAATCTCTCATGTGATGAAGAAAAACAATTGAACAAAAACATTTGATAAAGTTATCTTATCTAACAAGGTAGGCAACATTGTGATAGTAATGCCCCGCCTCTCTGTCTTAAGATGAGATGTTTCATTATCTGTTCTCTGAAAATAAAAAAAATCATTTTTTCATTAATCAAAGTTTAATTCTTTTTTTTAATGATCTTTACATTTATTTTGTTGTTATCACTATATATTGTTCTCTTGATTCTCTTTTTTTAAGTCTGTTGTTCTTTGTATAGCTCTTCCCAAGTGTTGTAGAAAGAATATCTATTGATGTTTCTTTCATTCCCCCTGCCCATGGGAGCTATGTTAGTCCTTCTTAAAATGTATTGAAACCATTTTCCAGACTTAATTAACTCAGGGGGTTAAAAACTTTAGTTTTATTTCCTAATGCCCAAGTACAAAGAGGTAGAGAGAAAATTGGCACCTGCCTATAATAGGGCAATAAAATTGTCCTCTGTTGAATCAAGAGACTTTGCTCACTCAAAATTCTTGTGAAATAGCCTTTCCTTACCACAGCTAAACAAACCTCCATTTGTTAACTGTCAAAACTGTCAAGTCTTCTATGAATGTTTCAGTTTCATTTTGTTCCAATTTCCAACTTGAGGTATTCCATCAGCCTGATCAACCCTAGCCTGCAACATCATTTCTCTGACTTCCTAATGGTTTCTAATAGTCTCATTTTTAACTGCATATACTATTTCACTATATATTCATATGCCATAACTTTGGGTTTGGAGGTAGAGAGGTTAGCTATTCCCCAGTTTGTTGGTATCCATTTTGTTTCCAAGAGAGACAACAAGGCTTAGTGATAGATTACTAGGTTGGAGTCAAAGAGATATGGATTTATATGCTGCATCAGACACTCTTACCAGAGAAAAAACCTTCCTTATCTGTAAAATGAGGGCCACTAAGATCCTTTATATCTCTAAATCTGGGATAAGCTCAACTTTCTATAACTAATTCATAAAACAAGTTGTAGTCATGTATTCTAAATTAGTTCCTTTTCTTGCTCTGATGTTTAACCTATTTTTATTATAAAGAATTTCTGCCTTTAACATTTTGGGCTACTTTTTCTCCATCACCCCCTTTTTATTGCTATTATTTATATTAAATACATTTTAACAGCAAATAAGAATCTTTTTGTTTTCTTTGCCTTTTCTATTTTTTTTTTTTTTTTGCAAGGTCATTGGAGTTGGTGACTTGCCCAGGGTCACATAATTAGCAAGTGCTAAGTGTCTGAGACAGGTCCAGCTGACTCCAAGGCCCAGTGTCCTATCCACTATGCCATCTAGCTGCCCCTGTTTTGCCTTTTCATTAACCATTATTATTATTACCCATTTTATCCTATTCTATTTCTATTACTGTTAGAAAAGATATGCCTTATTTATTTTATATGCATATATGCAAAATCTTTATTATAATTACTTATAGCCTTATATTATTTTTATACTCTTTTAATCAATCATTTATTTGTTCACTTTAAATTTTCTTTTCTAATAATCAGTCTACTTTCTTTAATTGTACATTTTTACTAATAACTTTTTCCAGGTCCTGAATGTCTTTGAAATTCATTATGTTTTCAAACCCTATGGACATGTTTTCAGGGTGTGTAATTTTGGAGTCTAATTCTATTTTTTTTTTCTAATAATGTATATGTTTGACTCTTGCCCTATTTTCCTGAAACTCAGATAATCTATCACTATTTTCAATATGAAATTGGATAAATCCTTCAGGTCTTCTTCCTGCTGCCTTCTCCTCTAATTTCCTTCTTTCAGGTCAACTTATTGTCACAATTTTCTCTCCTAGACACATTTAAGGCTATGGTCAGCCCAGAGTTTTGACCTTATATATCAAACAGTTTCCGTTTTTCTTTGGTTTGCCTATGTTCTAAAGCTCTTATTATTAGAAACTACATAATACAAAACTTGTCCCTCAAAAGTTTTTAGTGGCAAGGCAAGACATTCAGATCAATATAACAGTTTGACAGTATTTCATATTGGTATTCCCAAATTGTACCTCCAATTATATGTGAGAAGCAGAGTTCCCATATTGAAGAAATAACAGATCTTTCCTGTATTGAATTAAAATAAATACTCCAAATGCAGTCATAGGCTTATCATTCTCCCCTTCCATGCTATCAGAGGGAATTTTTTGTTTGTTTTGCACAAAGGGAAAGTTATCATAATATAGGAACAATTCAGCTCTGCCCATGACTGAAATGGGACATAGCATGTGATGGGCAAGGATAGAGTACATATGGCCAGTAATAGTTCTGGCTCAACTCCAAAGCTCTGCTATATTCTTTCATTCAATAAATGTTTATGACACACCTCTTGGACATTATGGTGAAATTGAAAGTATATATGACACATTTCTATTATGTGCAGAGCTTTATGCTGACATTATGGTGAAATTGAAGGCATAAAAGCCATGGTCTCTATCTGTAAAGAGGAAGACAGGGAAAGTGCAGAGGAGGAAAAGGACAGAGTGAAAAATAATTTCTCCACTTCTTTTTAGCCAGTGTCCTCCCAGGCTCAAAGAGAGAAGGGCAGGAGAAATAACCTTAACTCATACCTGAATTATGTTGTTTGTTTGTTTGTTTTTTAAACTTTTTTAAACTTGTATGTTATGTCAAAATCATAGAGGTAGAGAGAATTTTAGGAAATCCCACTAAACTCCTTGCCTCCAGGGTGGGTAACAAGTACCTATTTCTGGTGGTTGATTATCTGTCTTGGAGGGCACCTTGAGGGAAGTAATTTAGAACTAGTAAAAGGAATTATTACTATGTCACACAGCAGGCAATACAGAACTTATCTTGCCAAGAGGTAGTATAGGTTTAAAATATGAATCGATTTTTAAACAAGTAGATAAATTTAGGGATGACAGCTCTATAATTGGTTTTGAAAAGAAAGTAGGATGAATTGAGAATATTCATTCAACAAGTATTTGGGTGCCTACTCTATGAGCAACTGATGGTACAGTAGGTAAAAGGTTAGTACTAGAATAAATAAACTGGCTAACTGGGTTAAATGACTTGCTCAGGATCACACAGCTAATAAGTGTCTAAGGCTAGATATGAATTCAAGTCTTTCAACTCCCAGACTCAGCACTCTATCCACTGCATCATCTACTGTAAATTCTTCAAAGGAAAGAACCCTTTATGTTTGCTTTTGTATTCCCAATATATACTTGCATAGCATTTGCTGCTCTGTGTGTATAAGATTGTGATTCTATGTTTTGGTTAAAGTCTTTCATGGTATGCGTGTGAATAAGGAATTATATGGTCTAGATGACAATATGGTCTAGGTAAAATTAGAATTAGTTGAATGACAGGTCCCAGCAAGGAATCATTTATAGATCAATGTAACCTTAGAGAGGGGTCTCTAGAGGAGTGCTTCAGGTATCTGTAATCAACTCCCTGCTATTCACCATTTTTACCATTATATATTGAAAATATAGATGGGATATCAATCAAGTCTTCAAATGACATAAAGCATGGAGAAATAGGAAACATATTAAATGACCAAGTTCAGATCCAACCAAATCTCAGTGAACCAAACTTAGTGAATTGGAAAAAATAAATACGGTGTTTTCTAACTTGGTCCCCCCCAAAAATCAACTTTGCAAACACAGGGGGAAACATGCCTATAAGGCAGTTTGTATGAATATGATTAGAAGTTTTCGTAGACTTTAAGATCAATTCATTATGAGTCTCAATGACTAGAACTCAGCATTGGAAGATCTGAGTTCATCTCCTGCCTCAAATATATACCAGCTATGTTATTTATTTAACTTCTAACAAGTTATTTTATTTCTCTCAATCTCGATTTCCTCATTTGTTAAAAAAAAAAAAAAAGGAACATTTAATTAGCTTTAAATCCCTTTCATCCAGTTCTAAATTTATAATCCTATGAATCAACAGTTTAATATGACAGTCAACAGAACTTATGCTAAACTGGGAGAGAATAATTATATTATACTCTATAATCTTATATAACATTTTTATTGTTATTCAGTTGCTTCAGTGATGTCTGATTCTTCATGACCCCATTTGGATTGGGTTTTTTTTTTTTTTTTTTTAGCAAAAATACTGGACTATTTTGACATTTCTTTCTCTAGTTCATTTTGTGGATGAGGAAACTGAGTAAACAGGATTAAATAACTTGCCCAGGTCACACAGCTAATAAGTATCTGAGGCCAGATTTGAACTGAGAAAAATGAGTCTCTAGGCCTCATATTATTTACTGAGCCACCTATATACTCTCTTATATAACATGCTCTGTTCTTTTATAAATATCCTATTTTAAGGAAGATAAAGCCAAGCTGAAGCATGTTCAGAAATGGGATGTTGAAAAGAGAATGAGAGAACTAAAAAAAACATACCTTAACAAGGATTTGGTTGAAGGAATTGGAACTATTTAGTCTGTGGAAGAGAAAACTTTGGAAGAAACATGCTAATTGTCTTCAAGTATTTAAGCACTAATATATAGAAGAGGGCTTAGATAATCCTATTTAGTCCAAAGAATGATAGACAGAAACTTCAAAGAGGCAGAAATTTATTCTTAATGTGCATTAAAAAAAATCATCATAATTTAAACTAATGTAAAATGGAATGGATTCTTTGGAAATAGTGCCTGAAAAAAGACTTATGAGAATTGTTGTAGAAAGGAATTCTTAGTCAAATATGAGATTAATTAGATAGCCCCTGATGTCCTTTTCTATGCTTAAATTTTGTGACATTTTTAATGTATGATTAAGTATGAAAATATAATCCATGATATGTGATCTGCACTAATGTATATGAGTGTAGTGTATGTACACCAATTGTGTCAAACTCAAATAGAAAAATATCTTTGCAGGCTTCATACTGATTTATTGATGTTGTCTGAATACAACTGAAGTATATTATTTTTCACTTTTTTTCTTTTTTTGTTCAAATTTCCTTGTATAAAATGAATAATATGGTAATGTTTTACATGATTGTACATATATAACTTTTATTGGATTGTTTACTGTCTCAGGGAACAGAGAAGAGGAAGGGAGAAAGGAGTAGAATGTGGAACTCAAAACTTTTTTAAGTGAAAAATTATTTTAACATGTAATGGGAGAGGCAAAATATTATTCAGAAAAACTTTAAGCATATTAAAATACTATGTTGAATTTTATTGTAGTTATAAACATTTTGTTTAACATTCCCCAATTACATTTTTATCTGATTAGGAGTTTTGCAGACTTCAAGTGGCTATGACTTTTAACCCGTGTGTGTGTGTGTGTGTGTGTGTGTGTGTGTGTGTATGCAAATACAAAATAATGTGGTACCATTGTAATGACAAAGAACATAAAGGAAAACCTTCTGCACATTGGTGGACCTTGACATCCTCCCTCCTCACCCTGCCCCCCTCCCCAAGGAGGGGTATGGATAAGAGTCACACAGAATGAAAAGATATAAATTAGTTGCCATCTGCCAATTCAGAAGGAGTTCCATATTGATGAGATCACTGATCCACAAAGGTGTTGAGCTATAGATTAACATGTGTGTGCATATGTGCAAATTTATACATGTGCGCATTTAATCTAGAAAATGCTTTCAATAAAGTTTAATTATTTTCAGTGGTAATTAGTAACATGTTGCAGCAAGCATTCAATTCAACAAATTTAATTCAACAATCATTAGTGAAGTAGTGTTTATTAGTGCAAAGTACTTTAAGAGATGTTAAATGTTCAAGATATGCCTACAGCTTAATAAGGAAGATAGGGTATATGTACAAATGATTTTAATGCAAATTAGAATTTGTGCTTTGCAAATACTAAGTGCTTGTTGAATTGGATAGAATGAAAGGCAGCTATGGTGTCTATAAGGTAGAGTTATAAAGACCTAAATCCAAATCCAATTTCTGACACATTTGTTCCATGACTTAATTTTTCAGTGTCCCAAATTACCTCTACTCTCTGAACATTTTAAGTTATAGATGAGCTGTTTGTCTTATCAAAGGAGGCAGCTGATATACCAGGGAGTTCCCTCTACAGATAAAATCACAGGTTCAGGCCTAATAATAATAATAAGATAAGTATACTATACAAAATATAATTATATAATATATGATAACATAAATAATAATAAAATCTGCATATAAGCACAAGACAATTCTGATGAAAAATTTGAGTGAGAAATGATTACTTCTGCCCCCTGGAACCCAGCATGATTTCATGAAATAACTTTTTCTCAAAAGCAATGGAATCTGGAATATAAAGGGGATTTAAAAAGGTAAAGGCAAGTGAGGATCATGTCCAGGTCATCTGTATGAATTAGGAAGGGGTTAACAACAAGTATGAAGCTGATGGGAGCAGCTATGTTGCACAGGGTCAGGGAAGAGGCCAGCCATCTGTGAATAAAATGGGAGATAGAGCAGAAAGCTAATGATCCAATCCAAGAAATCAGAATATCACACCATTATGGAAGAAAACAAACTGTGGGAGTTGAGAGTTTAGTGTAAGTTATTCCACAGAGACCAAAACAATTTAAGAGTTAGAATCACAGCAAGTATGCTTTTAGCAGAGTTTTCACTACTAACTATATTTGATATGGACATTTTGCCCTCTGAAAAAAACCCTTTTTGGTGAAAGAGCTATGTATCCTATCCACGCTTTCCACATTTTTAAAAGGAAAATACTGTAAACAATAGGAACCACATGTCAGGAGAGTACATTCTAGATGTAGGTAGAGAGAAAATAAAAGTAAGAGAAAAAATGCAGGACCAACCAAGGGAAGTAGCAAATAATCTAGTCTGACTAGACATAGCATATGTAAAAGGGATTCATGTAAAACGTAGGAAAAATAGGCTAGGACAAGATTGTATAGAGCTTAAAATGTGAAGCTAGGAAACTAGGCTTTTATTCAGTAAGCAAAAAGGAATCAAAAGTCTGGATGTTCCTGGAAAGATAGATTGGAAGATTAATCAGGCACCAGTATATGCACTAGATTGGAGTACCCTAAAGGGAAAGGGTCAATTTCCTCAGATTATGCCAGCATATTTTATCTTGTCTAAAACTAAATTTAAAGGGCCCAGTTCTAGAGGCTGTTTCAATACCCCTAGAAACAGGTAACTGGGGAAGAAGGGACTGAAGCAAGGTAAGAACAGTAAAATGCAAAAAGATGGCTTTATCAGAGAGATGCTATAGGGGTAGAACTGACAGGGCAAGACAACAGGTCTCTATATTTAGCCTTTTTTTAAGACAATATGTAGAGTCCATATAAAACTTGGTTATCATGTTATACTTTCATTCCTTAAATTAATCCAGCCACTTGTAAAACTGTAATTTTGTGCTGTTTACTTAACATATATACTTCATTTTTTTTTGAGGATGCCAAGATTAAAATACTATTATCCTAAATGATGTTAAAAATGTGTTTTCAATATCAGCAAAATATAACAAAAGATGCCTGATTGGAGACAAGTTAGAAATGATATTTTTATAAATAAAATGTTTAAGAATGCACATAATGAACAGACAATTCTCAGCTGAAGAAATTTAAACTATTTCTAGCCATATGAAAAGATGTTCCAAATCATTATTAATCAGAGAAATGCAAATTAAGACAACTCTGAGATACCACTACACACCTGTCAGGTTGGCTAGAATGATAGGGAAAGATAATGCAGAATGTTGGAGGGGATGTGGGAAAACAGGGACACTGATACATTGTTGGTGGAATTGTGAATACATCCAGCCATTCTGGAGAGCGATTTGGAGCTATGTTCAAAAAGTTATCAAACTGTGCATACCCTTTGACCCAGCAGTGTTACTACTGAGCCTATATCCCAAAGAGATCTTACAGAAGAGAAAGGGACCTATATATGCAAGAATGTTTGTGGCAGCCCTCTTTGTAATGGACAGAAACTGGAAACTGAGTGGATGCCCATCAATTGGAGAATGGCTGAATAAATTGTGGTATATGAATGTTATGAAATATTGTTCTATAAGGAATGATCATCCCCTTTGGCTCTATGGGTCTTTAAAATAAATGTGATTTTTAAAATTACTCCTGAATCCTGATTTTTAAAAAAATGTTATTAATATGAATTCTTCCTTGTTGAATACTAATAGAAAAATAGTGTCAAGATTAACAATGCTTTTTCCAGAATAAATAAATAGGATATGTTCATTTTATGAGAGGGAAAGAAGGTGAATGTAGAAGCAAATGTACTCAGCACATTTGTTATAGTTAATACCTAACATTAGCCAACTAATGTCCAACATTAGTCAGAATGACTAGATAATCTTGAATGTAAATTAAAACACAATAAAATCTCTCCTCACCCCATGAGGCTTTGATTTTACCAAGTCAATCTAAAAAGATAAGAGCACTGAATTTAGGATCAAAATCCCTGGATTAAAATCTGGAATTTTCCAGTTAATATATTACTTTGAGTAAATCCCTTCATCTTTCTAATCTGTTCCTCATCTATAAAATACGAGACTTGATCTAAATAGCTTCTGAGCCCTTTTTCAGTTAAAAATCTTTGATCATAAAATTGAAAATAAAATCTTATATTGGATGGATTTTTCATTGTTTTAATTTCCTTTAAATACCAAATAGAGTTAGCCTCCTTGTGATAGATATTATACACTTAGCTACAACATAACATATTTGGATTAATTTTTAATGATTTGAGTCACTAATTAAAATACTTTGATGAAGTATTCAAATACAGATTTATAAATTAAACTTTCTGTATTTGAATGTATCATCAATACAAGTCTTATACTTATAGAAAAATTATTTTTGTTGTTGGAGTGAATCTATTAATAAAGTTGGTGTCATTAAGAAGGCACTTCCTGGATAAAGGGATTTTATTAGTCACATAATTTTTCACTCTTGATAACTGGCTAACCAATTATTTTCTTGTAATAATGTTAGTATAGAAAAATAATGACTGACTTTCTTATTTGTTTTGTTATTACTATTCATCATTAGTATAAGAATTCACCAAAATTTAGTCTTGTAATCAGAAATCATCTCAAAGTCTTAATTAGCTAAAGTACTAACCACTGAAAATCAATTTGCTTCTAAACCAAAAACTATCAGACACAAATGCAAACTACACCCTGTTACTGTCTTTAAAAGTCTATATTTGAATGTAGGATCAACAATTTGATAAATACAGTTCAGTAACATAATTATCACAAGGAAGCAGGGCTTTAAGCAATAGTTGGTAAGAAATTTAATTTCAAATAAATCTGAGAGATGCAGGGATGAATCCTCTTTCTAGGCAACTCCCAGAAGTCTTTAAAAAGAGCGTTGTCTCTTTGTTTGATGAATGAATTAAGGTATATATTTAGATAATATTTGCAAAGAGTGGGGATATGTTAGAATGAGACTTAAAAAAAATGAGTTAGCTCCACAAGAGGAAAGTCCTTCTCTCTACTTTGAAAAAGAACTAAAGAAAACAAAAAGGAATCAAAGAAAAGCTGAGTAGCTTTGAAAACGATGGGTAGAATTTATTATATAAGTTTTCTTGAAATGGAAATTTATTGCTCTATATTGAATCCTCTCTCACGGTCTGCTCTGCATATAGCAATACTTTTTCCCCCTTTTCTCATTTTATATTTAAGTTTTAAATCAAAAATTTACAAAAAGAAAACGAAAAACCATGTTGCATATTGGATAGAGTTGGAATTAGAAATATCTTGTGTTTTTATTAGCCATGTGATGCTGGATAGCTTCAGTTTTCTTATCTGTAAAATAGAAATATTAACAGTATCTACTTTATGGGGTTGTTGTGAAGTTCAATTGAGATAAAAATCAATTATTAATTCCATCACTATCATTCTAATTCACAAAAAGCAGTCTTCTTGAGTTAAAAAGAAAAGTTCTTAGACTCTTTTGTTCAAATTCAGTTCCTTCCTTTCTCTTTTTCCTCTATTGCTTCCATTCTCTCTAAATGTCAGTAGAGCATAAGGATGTTTAAAAAGGTTCATTAAAGTTATTAGCACAATTTGAGAGTTATTAGTACAATGGCTTCAACTCCTTCAACTACAGATGCTACCCCTCCCCAAAGCTCAAAAACCCCCAACAAAGTAATCTAAAAACAGAATACTTATTTACTCTAGAATGGGAGCTTGTGGTTTCTTTTAATGTAGTGGACTTGCTTCACTTTAAGTGAACAGTGAATCCCTAGGAGAGGAGATCATGTAAACAGCATTAAGCAGAAAGATTTCATGGGTGACGGTATGATGGCACTTAGGTATACAGTCATTCCAATGCAATGCGGGTCATAATCATTAGAGCATTTGGTAATCTAGCTAAGCCTCTGTCATATGCAGGTTTACTCTATTTAACAGTCATGCACAGAGGGGGAGTCTATTTTGGTAACTACGCAATTCCAGAATGGCACAAAGTGGGAAGCAAGCTATACAGTGTTTGCAAGGCTGTAGAGAAATGGTTTCATGGCACCCATTCTGATCAAGCTGAACCTATTAGTCCCAAGTTTACACATTAATGGGAATTTAGTTTCTTGAAATATGAGGTCTTATTTTCTTCATCTTTAAAGTGATGAGGCCTTTGAAGACCTTTGCAGCCCTAGAATTATGTTCTCTGAGATCCTATGACCTTAATCAAATTACAGAACAACGTTGGGGCAAACTTCTGCGAGATCCAAAAGAGAAGTGAGTCCCCCATCACTTTTCTGAGAATGTGTCAGCAACGTTTCCCTATTTCTGGCAATGTTACTGAATCTATCATGATAATATAATTCACCATAAATGTATAGGAAAATAGAATAAATAAAAGATCTATTTCCTTACTATTCACTCCATACTTTGTAATGATAACTAATATTATCCAACTCTGTCTCAGAGTTGCTTGCCACTTTTTCTTTCAAATCTCTATTCTTCCTATTGGATGAGCCTCTCAGGACACTGATGTCTGATTGCCAAAACTTCTATTTTGGTGTTATTGACAAAACCCTCTACTTTCTCCCTTCACATATCCCAAATTGAACTAAGAAGACACAATTCCCCTACTTGGTAGGCTCCACCCAGCCCTGCATTACTCCCATACCAGGTCATGTAGGTCAAGACATTCCAATTGCCTTTCCCATTACCCTCCAGTTACTCAGGCCCCCAAAGCAGATCCAGAAGAGATCCAGAACATATCTGCAGTATAACTGCTAACTGTAGCAGTAGTTGTGAAAACTGCAGGGCCATTACACCATGGATATGACTATGAGTCAAATTGCTACCTTGGAAGAAGAAAGTAAATTGAGTCAGGAAACAGCTATTAGCATCCATCTCATCCCCAGAATGGTATCAATTGATATTTTCAATGTTATGGGATCTGTATCCCAGTATCAGAAAGTCATAGAATTTGTGCATTGGAAAATATCTTATTGGCCATCTAGTCAAACCTATACAGAAATATGTATTGTAGAAACCTAAAAGCCTACCTTCCTTCTCTTATCATTTCCAATTATATCTGAGAGTGATGAAAAATCAAGTGAATAACTATTGTGGCTAGGGATTCCAGTTAGAAGACTGAAGGACTTACTATCTGGATAATGGGACAGGGACTATTCTCATCATCATCATTGCCATCATTGTCATCATCATCATTAGCATTATAAGGTTTGCATAGTACCTTTATGTATGCTATTTCATCTGATCTTCATAACCACATTGAAAGGTCCTCATCATACAAAGCTTTCATGTTCTTAAAAAAAACTTTGTTTCTTATGTCCAAGTTCCCCTTGATCTCTGTGCTATCTGCCTTCCATTTATGTGCAGGTTTGATGGATTATACTATCACAATGATATCAATATAATAACTAATCACTCCTGGTTCTCCAGGGAGTTATGACCTCCTGGCATGGAAGAATTTGGAATGAGTTGAGAAAGAGGAATTGCAGTAAAAACTATAGTTCTCTAAAGGTCTCATTTCCAAAATATATAGATAATTGACTCTAATTTATAAGAAATTAAGCCATTCTCTAATTGGTAAGTAGTCAAAGGATATGAACAGACAATTTTCAGATGATAAAATTGAAACTATTTCTACTCATATGAAAGTGTGTTCCAAATCATTATTAATCAGAGAAATGCAAATTAAGACAACTCTGAGATACCACTACACACTTATCAAATTAGCTAAGATGACAGGAAAAGATAATGATGAATGTTGGAGGGGATGTGGGAAAACTGGGACAATACAGCATTGTTGGTGGAGTTGTGAATGGATCCAACCATTCTGGAGAACAATTTGGAACTATGCTCAAAAAGTTATCAAACTGTGCACACCCTTTGATCCAGCAATGTTACTACTGGGCTTATATCCCAAAGAGATATTACAGAAGGGAAAGGAACCCACATGTACAAAAATGTTTATGGAGGCCCTTTTCATAGCAACTAGAAACTAGAAATTGAATAGATGCCTATCAATTGGAGAATGGTGAGCAAATTATGATGTATGAATGTTATGGAATATTATTTTTCTGTAAGAAATGATCAACAGCATGAATACAGAGAGGCTTGAAGAGACTTACGTGAACTGATGCTGAGTGAAATGAGCAGAACCAGAAGATCATTATACACTTCAACAACAATACTATATGAGGATTAATTCTGATAGAAGTGGCTATCTTCAGCAATGAGAGAATCTAAATCAATTCCAATTGATCAGTGATAAATAGAATCAGCTACATACACCCAGTGAAAGAATACTGGGAAATGAGTGTGGACTGCTTGCATTTTTGTTTTTTCTTCCCAGGTTATTTTTACCTTTCTAAATCCGATTTTTCTTGTGCAACAAGAAAATTGTATAAATATATATATATATATATATATATATATATTGTATTTATGTTTAACATGTATGAGATTGCCTGCCATCTAGGGGAGGGGGTGGAGGGAAGGAAGGGAAAAATTGGAACAGACGTTATTGCAAGGGTCAATGTTGAAAAATTACCCATGCATATGTTCTGTCAATAAAAAGGTATAATAAAAAAAGAACTATAGTTCTCATGAAAAGATAATGTTAAAATTATAATATTGTTATATCAAAGCATGTCTTAGGGCAGGAAAATGGTCTAATCATGTTGTTGATGGGACAAACAATAATAATGGAGTCCAGGAGCAAGCTCCAGATCTGACTGACTCTCTCTTACTGAACATCATATTTTTTAAAAAATTTATGGATTCATAAACTTAAAGCTAAAAGGGACCTGAGAGTTCAACTGGCTCAACTCCTTCATTTGACAGAGAAGAGAATTGAATCCTAGAGAATTTAAATAATTTGCCTGAAGTCACATAGGTTTCAGAGCTGGAATTTGATTGCTGGTCCTCCAACTATAAACCTTCTACTCTTTTCCCTAACCACATTGTCCTAGCTGATAAGAGGTTCAAGAAGATATTTTAACTAGAAAATGAAGCAAAGCATGGGCCAAAAACATGATACAAATCTTGGGACATTGGTATGAAGTATATGTAAGAGGATATTATTTGACCAGAAAAATCTCTTTAGGAGATGTGCTATTGAGTTCAGTCAGGAGCTGGTCTAAGGGATAAAATGGCTTCATGGCTTTCTTCTGTCATAGAGATAGTCATTTGTTAGTGTGATGACAACTCCATGATTAATTCTATTGTTTCAATTATCTTGGTACCTCAGAGAGTTAGGAGGGATTAAAGGAGTTTTGAGGATCTCCCTATAAAGTACTTTTTTCAGATGCAAACTTCTCAAAACTGAATAAAGCCATATTGATATCCTGGAAGAAAGTCACCAATATTCCTAAGCAATTACAAGGAACATCTTCACGTAAAAGGTATCATTACCTTTTTGGAGTAGCCAAAAACTGGAAGGACAATTGATGCCCCTAAATTGGAGAACAAATTGTGGTCTAGAAATGTGACAGAATTGTGCTTTAAGAAATAATGAATATAAAGAATTCCAAAAACTCAGGAATGATCATTGAACTAAGGACAAATTCAATAATTTACATGTTGAACACAATGATATAAAAGTTATTAAAATATTGAAAGAATTCAAAATTCCAATCAATGCAGTAACTAATCATGACTTAAGAGAAATGGTGATGAATCATGCCTCAATACTCTTGACTAAGAAGTGGCAGACTATCAGTACAAAATGAGGCATGTGATTTCAGACATGGCCAGTTATTGATTTGTTTTGTTTCACTACTTATCTGTTTCAAAGGTGAGTCTATTTATGAAGGAATAACAATAATAACAACAATACTTAGCATTCATCTAGTGTTTTAAAGTCTGTAAGCAATTTACCAATATTATCTCATTTGATCTTCAAAATGATCATCCTCAGTTTGTAGGTAAGAAAATTGAGGTGACTTGCTTATAGCCATACAGCTAGTGTCTGAAGAGAGATTAAAACTCAGGATTTTCCTAACTCCAAGCCCACTTAACATAATAGAGTTTATGTCATCTAGCTGTGGAAAAGTAGTTACAAAGTTAAAATGATATTTATTTGGTTTTTTAAGAGCATCAATAAACCTTTAAAATTTTCTCTTGAACCTCAACATTGGACTATTACAGAATAAACCATGCATCATCAGCCAACACATAGTTTACTAGAGATCAAAGGTAGAAAATCTCATGTGACATCATTCTTCCATCTTCCAGGTTTGATTTTTCTATTTAGATGGCAGTCATCTAGGCTTAAATATATGCACCTTCAGTTTATTTCTGTTCTCCTAACATCAAATTTAATATCTTTTTTTTAGGCCTTAGCTTCATTTAGGTCTCTTTAGCATTTGACTCTATTGATTACCCCATCCTTCTGGAAGCCTCTTCTTACTTGACTTCAGAGATGCTGGAGCTTAGTGGTCCCCATTTCTCTAAATACCCCATCTTCCCACCCGTCTTTGTTGACTCCTTTCCCTCCCCTTTTAAGCTAAATGTCTTCCAAACTCCTGTCCTTGTCTCTTTTCTCTTCTCCCTCTCTACTCACTTTTGGTAATTCTATTCATTTCCATGGTTACAACTATCACCTGCTTGCAGACAAATTCTGAATCTATATCTCTAGGTCTAATCTCTCTTTCCCATCTCTCTGTCTACAGGATATCTCCATCTGGAAGTCACAATATTAACCCAAACTAAAGATGTTCCAAACTGAACTTGTTATCTCTCCTCCTAAATCTTCTTTTTAACCTCAGTATTCCTATCAAAGTCACCAACATTGAAATATTTTGTGTCTCCTCTTAAAAATATGGGATTATTTTTCACTCATCCCACTGAGGAAGCTGATGGTACAGTAGATAAATAAATGAGGTGAAACATTGCCTGAGATACTTACTATTTGTGTGATAGTACTTAATCTCTGTTTACCTCAATTTCCTCACCTATGAAATGAGAATAATAATAAAGCAAAGTTGTTGTGAGGATCAAATATTTGTTTTAAAGGGTGGGGCACTCAGGACAATGCCCAACACATAGTAGACAGCATATGAATGTTTACTCCATTCCTTCTCAATCCCCTTATAAGCACTCAGCAAGTTCTATCATTTCTCCTTTTTACCACATCTCTTATATCCCTCTGCCCTTTGTACTTTCAGAGAAGCCTGGATAATATGGCTTCTGAGGTCACTTTTAGCTCTATCCCATGACTCTATGTCTAAGAAGAAAATGTAAGTACAAAGTAGATGACTACATGATCAAAGACTTCTGCCTTACAAGGTCAAGTTCAAATCTCTTGGTCCAGTTGAATTATATTATACATATTCAAATACATATAGAAAGATACAAATATATACTCATATGCATTATATATATATATATATATATATATATATATATATATATATATATATATATATGTTAACCAGTCTTTTTTTAGTTATATCTGACTCTTCATGACCTCATTTGGGGTTTTCTTGGCAAAGATACTAATATGGTTTGTTATTTCCTTCTCTGGCCCATTTTGAAGGCAAGAAAATTGAGACAAACAGGATTAACTGATTTGTTCAGGGTCACAGCTAGTATCAGGCCACATTGAAGTAAGTTTTCCTGATCCAGGCCCAGCATTCTATCCATAATAGTAGATAGATAGATGATAGGTAGATGTATATGTAAATACAAATATATATATATATATATATACATATATATACATATGCATATATTTGATATGTATTTATATATATATATATATATATACCTATAAATATCTTTTTCTCTAAATATATACACATATGTACTCATGTTTCTGCAATATTTCCTATCCATTCCCACTCCATATGCTTCCTTTAACATTTTCATGCAGGTCCCCATTACCACTTACATAGACTATTACATATTTTCTTAATGGACCATACAGTCTCTACACTCTTTCCTCTCTAATCCATAGCATTTCCAGACTAATCTTTTCCACACAAACTGTATTATCATTGCTCATATCACTTCTCTGATCAAAAATCTATTGCTTGTCAAATAAAAGTCAGATGTCTTTTTCTGCAGATTGATGATTTCCAGATTTCCAGAATATTTTTCTTTCTTCATAATTCCTTTAAGATTATTCTTTAAATTCTTTAAGTATTCTGGAATATAACCATCTAGTAGGATATGAAGACTCAGTTTTAAAAGGTTTAGGGACTAGAGCCATGGAAACTATGTCATCTAGTCCCTTTTTTTTTTTTTTTTTTTTTTTTTTTTTTAACAAATGATAAAACAGTGAGTTGACCAAATTGTCCACATAAGAAGAAAAAATTAAATCCAGATCCTCTAACTATAGAGCCAACATTATTTTCACTGATGAACCACTTTTATTTTCCCTTCCTAGTGGTTTTCTTTTGGTCACTGGTTTTCCTTTCCTGGAATTATTCCACCATTCCAACAAGCCAATTAGTTTCCTAAGATTTAATGGTCCTGGCAGATTTATTCCCATTTCTTCAAAGTAAACTTTTGCACTGAAAATTTACAATCAAAAGAGGGGACCAGGGAGAACACACAAAAGGAGTCAAAAAATGGGAAGGAAGATGGATTGTGCAGTGTGGAGCATCTTGTTCTGTAGAGTTGAAAACAGACTGGACAGTACATGCCAAATGGAATGCTAAGCCGTAGGCTAAGCTCTTTATAAATATTATCTTATTTGATCTTCACGACAACCTTGAGAGGAAGATAGTATTATTATACTTACTTTACAGTTGTTAATTAGAAGTTAAATGATTTGCTAGTAAGTATATGAGATAGGATTTGAACTCAATTTATTCTGAATACATCCTGCTGTGCCACTTACCTGTACCTGGGAATGATGAGACTCACCCTGTGTTATAGGAATATCACTGTCAGTTCTCTGGAAGATGGATTTTAACCATGCCTATAGTTACAGATACACATAAGAACTCCAGGGATTTTCCAACTTCTCCATTCAAAGCAACTAATAACTGGAGTCACTTTGTGCACAATAATCTTCTGTACTCAACAATCCTTTTTGGCATATAGAACAATCATTCAAATCATGGATCCATAGTAATTCCAGGATTAATTGATGCTCTTATCCTACCTTTTCAATAACTAGCATTTAAATTTCTAGAGCTAGTCTTTATGTAACACTTTAAGGCTTGCAAAACATTTTCTAAATTTAATTTATAATCTCTGACCTGAATCTTTGAGGGACAGTCCCAATACGTAACCCTGAAGTTCCAAAATGGAGATGTGCTGTAATCATTTCCTATTGCTGACACATTGTGATCATTTACACCTGAGAAATTGGCAAATGCTACACATTAGGGCTCGATTCATTTTGTTTGAAGGTCAAGACTTAAGAAAGTGTGAGATTAAACATGAAAACTGTCATTTGTACTTTTTTTTTTTTTTTGAGACCAGGCATTAAACATTTACCAGCACTCCGAAAAATATGTAGGGTATTTTGTCTTTTCAATTGAATCTATTTCTATAGATTCAAGCTGACACTGCCTTTATTCCCCCAGTGTTAGAGCTTATGACTTCTGCTCCCAGTTTCTTTTAACCACTTAACAGCAAGATGACAAAAGAGATATTTACTTCAAAGATCCTGGCAAACAGACATTTTTTTCAAATATCTGAGGAATATACTCTCACTATATATCACCTTGATTTTTAGAATAAGCTTAACACATAATTATGATTCCTACAAGCTCACACATAGTCCCTCACTGTGTGTTATGTGAGAATATCCAGCCCTCCTAACCTGAATGAAACAGAAATGTTAATTAGTGAAGTCGATGGAAACCTTTTTGAAGATACTGACACTTCTGATTATACAGTCAAATGAAAGAGCTTCTTTCCTCAACCAACAACAACCATTTACAGGAAGTTTACCCACGTTTGAAAATCTCTTCAAGGTACTTCTTAATTTATCATATTTCTATTTTATAGTTTAGGAAACTGAGGTTGAGAGAATTTAATTAGCCTGTGCAAGATCACAGAATCTATAAATGTCTGAAGCAAGATTTGAATTTAGTTCTTTCTGATATCAAGCTGGCTCTCTACCCACTGTGCTATCTATCTATCTTCACTTTAATATACAAGGAATACATTTGGCATACAAATACTCCAAAATTGATTGCATAAAACCAGCTTTGCTTTAACTGAGAAGTTGATACAATTTACATAAAGTATTAACATAGAAGTTTTGAGGGTATGTTACATTGGATGAAAAGCAGGCAAGGTACTGGGGAACTCTCATAGAATAAGCATTTGATTCATTGTTCATATTTTTCTTGTTTTCTTCCATCTTTGTCAGCTGAAACCTTCCTACAACTTGGAGGGGAGAGGATTCAAGAAAAGGAGACCCAGTAGAAGACTATTGCAATTGTCTAAGAAAGAGGTGATGAGGGCCAAAATTAAAGTGATATCTATGAGAGTAGTGAGAAGTTGGAAAAGCAGAAGAGATACTGTGCCTGGAAAACTGACAAGTTTTGGCAAATAAATGGATATGTGGAACAAAAGAGATGATGAAGGTGAGAGTAATTTCAGGGTGGCTAAGTCAGGGTCGACTGGAAAGATGGTTTTACCTTTGGCAAAAACAGGAATTTAAATCACAGCATTAAGGAACAGGAAGGTATACCAGAGGCCATCTAGTCCAACCTAAACCATAATGAGAATCTTTTAGTCTTAGATGAAGTCTTGAAGACTTCAAAAATTTTGGAATCCACTAGCCCCTGAAGTAACTCATTCTACTTTTTGACAGGTCAGATTTTGAGGATCAAATGAGGCTATGTATATAAAGGACTATATAAATGTTAGCTATTATTTCTATCAAGCTAGAATCTATCTGTAGCTTCTATTCATTACTAACAGTTCTGTCCCCTGGGGCCAAATAAAACAAATTTAATCTCTTTCCCATGACAACTCTTAAAATACTTGAAGAGAGCGATCATGTCCCCCTAAGACATTCTTTTTCCAGGTTATCTAACCAATGTCCTTTCAATTCAACTTCTTACTGGTTCTGATGAGTTTCAAACCTCCAAATCACTTCCAACTCCTCGGGGCACATAGCCAATCAGTTACCAAATCTTGTCAATTCTACCTCTACAATATCTCACAATCACTCAAGTAGCATTTATTAACTACCAATTTTATGTCATACACGATACTAAGGGCTAGAGACATAAAGAAAACTGGGCCATCTCTAGTTGTCCTGATCTAAATTTTGCCAATGGATCCAGCCAGCTCTAGAAGAGAAAGTGAAGCTGGTGACTGCATAGCCCTCCCTCACTTAAATTCACTTGTAAATCATGACATTATCTTCCTGATATCACAGTCCTTTTCAAAATTTCAAAAATGAAGTTCAAACAAAAACAAGAAAGACAAAAACAGTCTCTTTTTTTTCAAGGAGCTCACAGTTCCATTCTTTCCACTGACACAATTATCCTCATTCAGTCTTTTCATCTTTAGGTGTGCCAGCACACTCAACCCACGTGTATTTATGCTTTAATTATTATGATGATTATTATTTATAATAATTATATAAATTATTATAATATCATTATAATATATTATATTGCCATATTATATATTATAATATCATTATTATAATTATTATTATATTATGCTTTCATTACTTCTCTCCTGGACTATTGCAATAGCTTCTTAGTTGTTCTCCCAGCTTTGAACCTTTCTCCTCTCCAATCTGTTCTCTACACAATTGTTAAATTTATTTTCTTAATACAGGTTGGACCATATAATTCCTCTATTTAGTAACATATGTTTAGCTTTTAAGTTCTTCATAGGCTCCAGACTAAATTTCCCCTTTCACGAACTCTAGAATCAGTCCCTCTGGCCTTCTTGTTGCTCCTCATTCATGACACTTTATTCCCTTATTCTACCTTTGGATGGCTATTCCTGATGCCTGAAATTCACTCCTTATACAATCATTTCTGACCAGGTCATCCATATGCATGTGTATATAAGCCATCCATCCATCAATGAATATTTAATATATAACAATACATGCCCATAAATAATATGTGTATGTGATATGTACTATTTGTCAATTGTAGCTTATTCTTTAAGACTTCTAGTAAAAGAGAATCCACTACTTCCTGAAGCAGCCTATTTCCACTTTTGATCAACTCTAAGAATTAGGAGGGGAAGAGTGAGGCTGGTGGCTTTACACAACCCTCACACTTAAATCCAATTCATTTGCATATCCTGGCATCACCTTCCTGATGTCATGGTTCTCTGAGAATAAAGGACAGAAAACAATAAGTATTAGGAAGCTTTTCCTTCCATGAAATCTCAGTTTGTCTCTTTGAAAAGCTTATCATTGCTCTTTATTTCCTACTCTAAGGACAAGCGGGGGTGGGGGGGAACATCCTTTTTTCTGCATGACAGCCTTTCAGATTTGAGGATGACTCCATCTATTTCCCTGATTCTTTTTTTCTCCAGGTTAAGCATCCCAGCTCCTCCACTAAATATCAAAGACATTATCTTAAGACTTTTTATTATTATAGTAGACCTCTTCCATTCATTCTCTAGCTTAGAGCACTGTATAAATGGCAAAGTATTTACCAAGAAATTAAAATATGTTTAACATAACTGAAAATTTTCTTTAGTATAATACAGAAATAGTCATTAAGATAGCATTTATAATTAAATGACGATAAGTACATATTTAATACTCTCCATCTCCCATCTCTTTGCCTTTGCAAGACTGTCCTCCATGCTTACAATGTTCTCCCTCCATACCTCCATTTCTTAGCTAGCTTCTCTTAAGAATCAGCTAAAAGGTCACCTTCTGTAAGAAGCCTTTTCTAATGCCCCTAGCCTGCTAATGCCTTCCCTTTTCAGTTTATCTTTATTTTACATACATATATACAAGAACCTCAAAGGAGGTAATAGGCAAAGGAAGAAGGATAATTGTAAATACATACATACATATATATATATACTTCCATTCATCTATATCTAGATAGATATATCATAATACATACTTATATATAACGTGGGTATGTGTGTGGTGTATGTATCTAGATTTTTGCCAATTATAGTACATATATGGGATAGCACATACAAATGTCCCTAGATATGTCCCATCTCTTTCCATTAGAATATTATTTCCTTCAGATTAAAGACTTTATCTTTTTTGCTTTTCTTTGCACCCCAACTCTTAAAACAAGTAACTTATTTATGGTAATCACTTAATAATCACTTTTGATTGACTGATTGCTTTTCCTTTTGAAACTTGAACTCCTGTTATTAAAATCCCTTTACACTCTTAAAATTTTTGAAAACCACCTCCCCCAAAGGAGAACTAGAGATTATTATTGATCACAAAATAGAAAATTTTGATTACATCAAATTAAAAAGCTTTTGTACAAACAAAATTAATGCAAACAAGATTAGAAGGGAAGTAACAAATTGGGAAAACATTTTTACAGTTAAAGGTTCTGATAAAGGCCTCATCTCCAAAATATACAGAGAATTGACTTTAATTTGTAAAAAATCAAGCCATTCTCCAATTGATTAAGTGATCAAACGATATGAACAGACAATTTTCAGATGATGAAATTAAAACTATTTCCACTCATATGAAAGAGTGTTCCAAATCACTATTGATCAGAGAAATGCAAATTAAGACAACTCTGAGATATCATTACACACCTGTCAGATTGGCTAAGATGACAGGAACAAATAACGATGAATGTTGGAGGGGCTGTGGGAAAACTGGGACACTGATGCATTGTTGGTGGAGTTGTGAAAGAATCCAACCATTCTGGAGAGCAATCTGGAGTTATGCCCCAAAAGTTATCAAACTGTGCATACCCTTTGATCCAGCAGTGCTACTACTGGACTTATAGCCCAAGGAAATACTAAAGAAGGGAAAGGGACCTGTATGTGCCAAAATGTTTGTGGCAGCCCTTTTTGTAGTGGCTATAAACTGGAAAATGAACTGATGCCTATCAATTGGAGAATGGTTGGGTAAATGGTTAGGTAAATTATGGTATATGAATATTATGGAATATTATTGTTCTGTAAGAAATGATCAACAGGATGAATACAGAGAAGCTTGGAGAGACTTACATCAACTGATGCTGAGTGAAACGAGCAGATCTAGGAGATCATTATACATTTCAACAATGATACTGTATGAGGATGTATTCTGATGGAAGTGGATATCTTCAACATAGAGAAGAGCTAATCCAATTCCAATTGATCAATGATGGACAGAATCAGCTACACCCAGAAAAGGAACACTGGGAAATGAGTGTAAACTGTGAGCATTTTTTGTTTTTCTCCCCAGATTATTTTTACCTTCCGAATACAATTCTTCCTTTGCAACAACAACAACAACAAAATTCGGTTCTGCACATATATATTGTACCTAGGATATACTATAAGATATTTAATATGTATGGGAATGCCTGCCATATAGGGGAGGGGGTGGAGGGAAGAAGGGGAAAAATTTGGAACAGAAGGGAGTACAAGGGATAATGTTGTAAAAAAAAAATTACCTAAGCATATGTACTGTCAAAAAAAAAAGTTATAATTATAAAATGAATTTAAAAACAAAAACAAAAAAAAGAAAACCACCTCCCACCAAGAACTTTTGCTTATGTGGGTTATATCTATCAATATTATCATATTTGGAATTAAAATGTCTTATTGTGGAAATCGCTTAAACCTTAGATTCCCTGAGGTCTTGGGTTCCTCAGCGTATACTGTTGTAGAGTACCAAAAGTCTAATCTTCCTGACCAAAAATTTAATAAGTGTCCAAACTTTTTTTCTCTTCAAGCAAAGTTTTATTTCATGCTGTTCAAGCTATACCTGTTCTTTCATTTTGGTTAGTGAAAGATTATTGTTGTTTTTTAAAAAATAATGTCTTTCTCCAAAGTAAAATTCACTTGTCTTAAAACTATGTTTGGCCTAATTAAATAGGAGAGATTTATTCCCATGACTAGAGGCCCAGCTCCCAGAAACCATCATATTTTCTCCTCATCTCTCTCTAGTAGAATATTTCTCTCTTTTTCTAAAGGTTCAGCTCAATTGCTGCCTGCTCCATGAAAACTTCTGATTGCTCCTTGACACAAGCTTCCTAGAAAATTTTTGTTTGGATTTCTCCTTTTCACCCATCTCATTCAACCTAGCAGAGAGTATGAATTAAATCATTTGAAATTTATTGTGAAATATGACATGAGATGTTGATTTAAACCTAACTTTTGCCAGATTACTTTCCAATTTTCTCAGCAGCATTTGCCAAAGAGATAGCTCTTTGCTAAATAACTTAAATTTGGGGGTTTATCAAACATTGATTTTGAGTAAATTGTTTGTCCTATTGAAGGGACAAATTCTGTTCCATTGAAGACCCCTTTTATAATCTTACTTTTCAATATCTTACTGTGTGACCCTAGCACAGTTTCTTAATTTTTAGAAGACTGGATTTAACAGCCTCTTAAGGTTATCAGGATCAAAAGTGATAAATTGTATCAGTCATTTAACTAACATTTAATAAGAGTTTTTCATGTACAATGTATCCCCATGTTAAGCATTGAGGATACAAAAAAGGGGGAACATTTTCCTGATTTCAAAGATCTCACAATTAAATTGGGGGTAACCAATTCTATGCAATTATGTATAGAATAAATTACAGGTAATACTAAAGAGAGTGTTAAAATTAAGAAGTCCTGGGAAATGGTTTTTATACAATAGGACATACATTAAGACTCAAAGTGGAGGAGTGAAGGAAAGTGGAGGAAAACATGGGACAGGGAGAGATGTGAGATGGTGAGGACCTATCCTAGTGTGGTGTCAAATTCAGAGAAAAGTAGACAGTTAGTAAGAGATGCTATAGTAGTAGAAATGACAGGACTTGAACACTAATTGGATACCAGGATGAGAATGAAAATGACACCTAGGTTATGAGTCAGAGGACCTAGAAGGATGATTTTGTACATGTTAAGGCACTTAATAAATGTCAGCTATACTAATAAAATGAATAAATAACTTTCCTTGAATGTCAAATCAGGAGAGGCATTTGAGTTTCCTTGAGGGAATCTTCTAATCATATTATCCCAGAGGCAGCCAAATGGTTCTGTGAAGAGAGCATCAGACCTGAAGTCAGGAGGACCTGAGTTTAAATTTAACCTCAAAAACATTTAATATTCACTAGCTTTGAACCCTGTGCAAGTCATTTAATTCCAAGTGCCTTGCAAAATGACAATAATAAAATAAACAAAATCAAATTATCCCTTCAGAATGTCAACATATTATAACACCTTGCCCCAAACTAAAATTCCTGTTTAAGAAAAATGAGAGTTAACTCTAGGATTCTACTACCTCTGCATAAAATCTTTCATTGTTCTAGATGAGTTTCAAGCTGAAAAGTTCCATTTTAAAGTAAGATTACTAGCATTGTCTTTTCACACAAATAGAATATCTGAGGAAATGATGCTTCATCTCCTCTACCCTCAGGGGCAAATCTTCTTTTGATCCATCCCCAGAAGTGTGGGTAAGCCCAATTTGGAGCAATTCCAGAAGGTTAGTCTCTAGGGATTGTAGGTAAAGGGTGCCATTCACATTAAGACATGCATTGCTTTCTTGGACTCAATCTCCCACTTTATTTCTGGTAAAGCAAGATTATGACATGATTGCCACATCTTATTGCATTTTATATAGTATTTTAGCCAGAAAGCTTTACCACTTAATAGTGGGAAGCTATAAACCAAGAAGAAAAAAATCAAACAAATGGCTGTCATACAACCATACCTAAAAAGTTAAAGAACATTTTAAATATATATTACCATATCAAATACTCATAATGTTGGGTGGAATTAAAAAATGTTCAATATTTAAAAACTTTACAGATAAAATCAAAATCATATGAGAAAAGTTCGAGATAATAACTGAGAGAATAGGGGAATGCTAGAACCTTAATTTTTCTAGATTTCAGCACAATATTTGACATCTTTTATAACCTCCTTGTGGATCAGATAGAGAGATATGGCCTAGAAAACAGCATAAGTAAATTGCATTTAGAAGTCCCTGAATAACTAAAACCAAAAGATAATCAATGGCTCAGAGTCAAATTGAAAAGAAGTTTGGAAAGAAAAATAATGCTTCGGGGATTCCCCTACAAAAGCATTTTAGTAGCATTTCTAATTTTTAACTACCAATTTCCTACTGAACATTTCATTTAGTCAAAACCTTATGTGATATAACCTCATGGATACTGTCATTTAACACAAATTAGAGATTTTAAAAATCATCTCAGAATTTTTATTAAATATCAAGAAAGAAGGAAGAAAACAGGTATTTTAAGCACTTACTGTGTTCCAGGCACTGTGCTAAACATCTCATTTAATCTCTCACAAAAAGTCCTAGAGATATGTTATTATTATCCCCATTTGGGGTTTTCTTGGCAAAGATACTAGAGTAGTTTGACATTTCCTTCTCCAGTTCATTTTACAGATGAGGAAACTAAAGCAAACAGGGTTAAGTGACTTGCCCAGGGTCATACAACTAAGGTCTGAGGGCATATTTGAACTCAGTGAGATAGGTCTTCCTGAACTAAGGCCTGATATTCTAAGTTATCACCTGCAGTCCCCACCTCTTTTTATAGTTGAGGAAACAGAAACTGACAGTTAAGTGACAAGGTCAGTGTACCACAAATAAGACGTTTTTGAGGTCACAGTCAAACTCAGGTTTCTTGACCTCAGATCTCTAGCAAAATCCTTAATAAACAAAAATAATAATAAAAATAAATAAATAAAGCCTTTTACAGTCCTTATTTAACAGTTTTATTCATTCTGACATAATTCTGGGATAACGCATTGTTATCAAATATGCAGATGACATAAAGCATTCAGGGACAACTGGTATATTAGATGAAAGATCTTCTCAGGCTAAAACAATGACAAGAATAGTGGCTATAACAGTAAGGTACAACAGTTGGGATCAAAAAAAAAGTGAAGGAGGGAGAGAATGGTGGGGAAAGAGAGAAAGAAATGAGAGAGACAAAGAAAAATGAATAAAGAAAAAGAGAAGGAAGAGAGAGAAAGAGAGAGAGAGAGATGAGATGAGAAAGAGGGAGAGATGAAAAAAAAAGAAAAAAAAGAATACATGATAATTTTGTTCAAATATCTGAAGAAGTGTCTTATAGAAGAATGAGACCGTTTCTTTCATTCCACTTGGTCCCAGGGGGCAGAATGAGAAACACTGGGTAGAATGAAAGGAGAGTTCTGAATTGATATTAGGAAAAATTTCCTAACAATTAGAACTATCAAAAAGTGTAACTGGATGCCTTAGGAATTCAGGTCTTCACTAGAGGTCTTCAAATAAAGGCCTCTTGGTTAGTATGTTGTAGCGGGAAATCCTATATTGCTTTAGGCTAACCTCTAAATTAATCTCTTTCAGCTCTGAGATCCTGGGAATTTAACAAGTTTGTTCAGAAATTCCAAGCTCCTTTTTCTAATGTCTTTCCCCATCCTCATGAATTATCCCTTCCTCCAAAGGGGTAATCAAACTAACTGTATCAAAATTCACTCTCTGAAAAAAGGAATTGAGAAGCTCACTCAGAGCAAGTTAAAAATAATTGATAAAATTTAAGATCTTTCCCCATTTGGTGAATATTTACATATCATTAGATGTTTTTAAATTCCTTTAGATAAAAGAAAGAATTGTCTTTTACCATTGAATTAGATAGAAGATAGATAGAAGAGGTCTGTCTATACTTGGGAAGATGAAGACCTCCATATACTAGTGAACAAACTTTTCTGCCTAATGAATATATCATCAGAATGAAGATATAATACAATGTGTCCTTGGTTTCATAACTATCCCCTTCCTGCTTTATTAAATATGGAATTTGAATTGTGAGGTATTGCTGAGTCAAAAAAAAAACTCTGTAAATTAATGTAAGACTTTCAGACTCATTGAATATTTTTTAAAATTTCTAACAATAGCACTAAGCAAATTGATCTACATTTATCCAGTGTTTTTAGGTAATTGGAGTTTGCCTAAATGTATGCATTTGATGAGAGATAATTTGAAAGACTATGATTCATGATAACCTAATGAGTTTCTAATCATTATGGTTCTCAACATCCTGGGAGCAATAATCTATTTCAACAGCTATAATAGATACTCTATTCAAATTTTGATGAACCATTAAATGCAAACCCGAGATGGCAACTTCTTAAAGAATTTCTCATGATAGATTAGAAATTTCAAAGCTACCTGGGAGCTGTTACTTTACTGCTCTGGGTCACAGTCCTGGGTGGCAGTTCCAGGGTGAGGAGAAGGATATCAGAGCTTGTAGCCATAGTGGAGCAGGGATCCTCTTCACAGTTCCAGGGCAGAAAAGAATGCTTGTGGTTGCTCACTGACTAGAGAACAAGCCAGAAAGGAAATAAGCACACCTCTCCATAGATCATATCACCTTGGAAGAACTGAAAACTTACAGGTGCCCAGAAGTATCTCAAAAAGCAGCTACACAAGAGTTCCATCTTAACAAAGAGATAAAAGTCAAGAAATAGGCTGAGAAAATGAGCAAACAGAAAAAATTCTTCTCATAGAAAGTTGCTATGGTGACAAAAAAAAAACACAAAAATCACACCCTCATAAGAAGATAGCTAAGTTAAAGCTCCTATTTCCAAAGCCTCCAAGAAAAATATGAATTGGTCTCTGGACATGGAAAAGCTCAAAAAGTATTTTGAAAATCAAGTAAGGAAAAATGAAGAAAACTGGGGAGAAAAATGAGAGTGATGCAAGAAAATAATGAAGAATGAATCAACAGCTTAGTAAACAAACAAAAAAATACTGAAGAAAACAACACCTTAAAAAATAGACTAGGCGAAATGGTACAAGAGATACAAAAAGCCACTGAGGAAAAGAAAAGCAGAATTGGCCAGAAGCAGAAAGAGGCACAAAAATTCACTTGAAGAGAAAACTTCTAAAAAAGTAGAATTGGCCAAATGGAAAAGGAGATTCAAAATCTCACTGAGGAAAATAATTTCTTAAAACTTAGAATTGAGCAAATGGAACTAGGGTCTTTATGAATAAATCAAGGAACAATAGAACACAACCCAAAGAATGAACATATAGAGAACTAAATCAAATTTATATAAATGGCAGCCATTCCCCAATTGATAAATGATCAAAAGATAAAGTTTTTAATGAAGTTATCAAAATTATGCATAGCCAGATGAAAAGTGCTCTAAATCACTAATGATTGGAGGAATGCAAATTGAAACAATTCTGAGATACTATTTCATACCTATTAGATTGGTTATTACAACAGAAAAAGACAATGACAAATGTTAGAGAGGATGTGGAGAAAATAAGATACCAATGTATTGTTGTTGGAATTGTGAACTGAATCAACTATTCTTTAGAGCAATTTGGAACTACACAGTATCACTTCTAGGTCTATATCCAAAAAGAGATTTTAAAAATGGAATAAAACCTATGTATAGTCCATGTATATAAATATTTATAGCAGTTCTTTTCTAATAGCAGGGAGTTGGAAATTGGGAGGATGCCTATGAATTGGGAATGCCATAACAAAGTGTGCTATGTGATTGTGATGGAATAAAAGTATGTGGTAAGAAATGATGAGCAGAATGCTCTCAGAAAAACTGGGAAAGATAAATTGATGTAAAGTGAAATGTAATGTGTATAAAGTAACAGCAATATATTAAAATGATCAGCTGTGAAAGATTTAGCTGTTCTCAGCAATACAATGGTCTAAGACAATTCTGAAGTACTTATAATGAAAAATGCTATCCATCCCCAGATAAAGAACTAATGGGTTTGAAGTATATATTTTTTTAAACTTTATTTTTCTTGAGTTTTTTTCCTATATTTTCTCTTACAACATAATTAATATGGAAATATTTTACAGGAATGCACATGTATAACATATCAAATTTCTTTGCATTTTCAGTGATAGAAATGGGGAAGGAGGAAGGGAGAAAATTTGGAATTCAAAGTTTAAAAACTGTTAAAAATTGTTTTTACATATAATTGGAGTAAAATAAAATGATAAATAAATTTTATAAATAAAAAAGTTTTTTAAAAAGATAATATTTTTATCATAGAAAAAAAGATTACAAAGCTATTTTTATTTTACAAAAGGCAAAAAACAAAATTAAAATATTTCAGATACCTAAATAAGTCTGAGAAATCACACAACGGGCAACATGAAAACCAGGCTAGGAAAGGGTTGAAGCAGACAAACAAGATATAAACATGGGATCACATCCCAAAATGCCACATATCACATCTCTACAAATCAAAAAATGAGTAAAACCTCTCTGATAGTTATTTTTTCAAAAATTATTTGCAGAAACCCACTTTAGCAATCTTTTGGCTTTCTGATATTTTCTCCCAAGTGGTTCTATGCAAATAAGACTAATGACCTGGCTTTGTTTGGATGGTTGACATGTTGTAATTGCATATGATTATTGCTGAGGACTATTTATAAAAGATTTCTTTGTCTTTATGTTGATTAGAGATATATGATTTCATAAGATTCAAAGGTTGTTTATCTGTTACTTTATACTGTAAGCTACATGTAGTAGCATGTCAACTTTGGAGGTACTTCACATTAGAAAGTTGGCTACTTAGGACTGAATATCTTGGCTGTGGTGACCCAAAAAAGAGTAACTTCATATTCACAAACCAGCTAATTAAGTAATATTTCATTATAATTATGTATGCTCTTCCTTTCTCAAAAATAAATATTGTCACAAATCTTCCTAAATATCTTTCAAGAAACTCTGGCTTATAGGACTCAGGATGGGAAAAGGGCAGAGTAATCCATCTACTGATCCCTCTTCCACTGAGGTTAAGAGTTCTTTCTACACTGAGAGTTCCATGTTCTGAAATTCTAATGCATCATCCCACCTGTGTTTTTCTGACTTCCTGATTTTTTTTTCTGCACCTTTTTCTGTCTTGATACACACTCCAAATGGGAAAACTGGCTTTGGATGTATGACTCTAATTCCTAGGCTCTCTAGTTCCTTTAGAAGCTTAGAGCTTTTAGGAGTCAACTGTATCCTAGTTCATTTTCTTGGTTTTACAGATAAAGAAACTGAGATTTAAAAAAGATTTAGTGATTTGCACACCTATGCAAGGAGTAAATGAAGGGTAGGGATTCAAACTCAGGCTCTCTTATTCCAAATCCAGCACTCTTTTCTCCACTACAGTTCCTCCAGTGGTTCTATAGGACTTACTTTAGTCTATCTACTTTTCCATGATAAGGTATAGATGAAAATTTCTAACATGAATCAGAACCCATGGATTTTATTTTGTTGTTTATTCAATTGTGTCTTACTCTTCATGACCCCATTTGAAGCTTTCTTGGCAAAGATACTGGAGTGATTTGTCATTTCTTTCTGCATATCATTTTACAGATGTGGAAATTGAGGCAAACAGTTTTGCCCGGAGTCACAGAATTAATAAGTATCTAAGGACAATTTTAAACTCAAGAAATAGGTCTTCCTGACTCCAGACCTGGCACTCTAATCATTGTACCCCCAATTACCCTTGGACTTTACACAATTCTGTTAAATTCAGCAAACATTTATTAAATTCCTACTGTTATACTATTAATAATTATACTATTAGGAGGGATAAAAAAGTTTTACATAAGAAATATACTCTGACTTCACAGATCTTACAGTATGGTAATAAAATATGAATGCTAATACTAATAATATTTACATGGTACTTTAAGGTTTACAAAGTCCTTTATGAATATTATCTCATTTTATCCTTACACTATACCTGGGAGATAGGTACTATTATTATCCCTTTTTTAACAGTTGAAAAAAAAAACTGAAGTAAAGAGAAGATAAGTGACTTGGTCAGTCACATAGCATAAAATGGGATTTGATCTCAGTTCTAGATCTCCCCTCCTATGCTCCCTAGCTAATTCATAATTAAAGAAAAATAATTACAATTCTAGAAATAATAAAATATTGGTAGTTAGATGGTTATTGATAATGATATGAAAGTTTTAAATAAAAAATAATGCCTGACCTGGTATATACAATGATATTTGCAAGATATATGTAATAATACAAATTTACATAGTAGTGTAAAGATTTACAAAGTCCTTTCCTTCCAATACTATGGAGTTGATAATATAGTTATTAACATCTCCATTTACTGATAAGGAAAGGAAAGCCCAGAATGAGTATATCAGTTACTCAAATTATCTGGTATATAGATATATATAGCTCTTCACTGTATAGATATATGTGGATCTTCACTGTATCCCTTAGATATATATTTTTATAAATATTTTTAACATATTTTAATAATGTCTTCTGATTCTTAAGTTCTTTTTTTTGAGAAATAAAAAATGATCTATGAAATATGGAGTATAGAAGAAGATCATTAGTGACTGAGATGACTGGAATTTTTAAAGCCGGCATTTAAGGACTAATTATAAATTCAGCAAGCAGGAGAAAGGGAAGGAAGGCAAGAGAGACACTTTAGGTACAGGAAATATCATGAACGAAGGCACAAAGGTGAGAAAGGGCAGGGAATGTGGACAGAAAATAACTTTCCTTGCTAAAGCAAAATATGTATAGACTTTAAATTCCACTTCTGGAATATATTTCCTTCCCTTTTCTACCTCTTAAATGTTGAGCTCACTTAAAAGCTCAGCTCAATTGCTATAAGGAATCTTTCCTAGTATCTCCAATCACTCTCTTTTCTCAAACAATCTATATAGTACATAGTTATCACTTTACATTCTGTATCCCTCAAAAGAATGTAAGCTTCTTGAGAACAGAGAAAGTTTTAAATTTTTGTCTATGTTTCTCCAATACTTACTGAAGGTCAGCATTTAATAAATGCTTGCTGAATCAAATTAAATTTGATAATGATTCTTGCCTCTTGCTTCACAATTCTCAACACTGGTTTCTTTTCCTGTCTTTTGGATCTCCTGCTCAGAGTATGGCACTTATATTCTTCACTCTGGTCCTCTTTGACCTGATTTTGTCATATCACACAGTAATTCAGGATCAGCAAAGCCAGTATTAAACTATCAGTCAAGGGAGCAGTTAGTAAGTAGGGTAAGATTACTAGGCTGGAGTCAGAAGTGTAGAGTTAGGGATATGTAAAGAAGCAGAGACCAAAAAGTGAAGGTCAGACATATCTAACACTCAATTTGAACTTCCAAGTCAGAACCAAAACCATAAGAAGTCCTCTTTTTAAGTGTATAATAATATTCAATTTGACATAGATTTGTATAATACAAAGGAAGCACACAAGTCCTAATAGCACTTGAGGCAGAGATATGTATGAATTAGGTGAGATTAGACATTACAGCTATCTGAAGAAGATGAAATTATATGTTTTAAATTGGGTTTTGGAAATGAATAAGAAGAATCTTTGGGTGGTGGATGGAGAGGAGGCAATCTAGATGGTAGGAATAGCATGTGGAGTCATAAAACTGGGACCTGAATACCAATCTGCAAAGATTAGCAAACAGACTTGAAGCAGAAGCAGCCTTGATATTTTATTGGGGAAAAAAAAAAAAAACAACAACCCTACAGTAAGATTTTTAGAAAGGCTTGGAGAGACTTAGTGAAGTGAAAAGAACCAAGAGAAAATTGTACATAACAACAAAAAGATTATGTGATGATAAATTCTGATGGGTAAGGTTCTTTTCAACAATGAGGTGATTCAGGCTAATTCCAATAGACTTGTGATGAGGAGAGCCATCTGTATCCAGAAAGAGGACTATGGGGATTGAAGATGGATCACAACCCGTATTTTTACCTTTTTTGTTGTTGTTTGCTTGCTTTTTAGTTTAGTTTTGTTTTTTTTCTCATTTTTTTTTCCTTTTTGACCTGGTTTTTCTTGTGCAGCATGATGATTGTGGAACTATGTATAAAAGAACTGCACATGTTTAACAAAGATTACGTGCTATCTAAGGGAGAGGGTAGGGAGAAGTGAGGGAGAACAAATTTGGAACACGAGATTTTGCAAAGGTGAATGTTGAAAACTATTTGGATATCTTTTGAAAATAAAAAGCTAAAAATAAGAAAAAGGAAAAAGAAAAAAAAAACTTAAAGACTCTAAAATTCAGAGAGTCACCTAAAGAAAATATTGTTTAATGGTATTCAGAGGTGGAACCAAAATGGTGGAGTAAAGCTGCTCAAGCTCTCCCAGTTTTCCTCAAAAACCACATGAAACTAAGCCTCTGAACAGAGTCTGATGGAATGAAACCACTCTCCAGCTCAAGATAGAGTGAAAAAAATTTCAAGAAAATTCAGTCTCAGTGAAGTGAAAATGGAATTCAGCCCAGCTCAGACAGACTCTGAAAAAGTGGATGAGAGGGTCTCAATCATAGCAAATCAGCAATTAAGACCTTCAGTCCTGGCTCAGTAGAAGAGCAAATCAATGGGGCAGCCTACAATCCCACCTTAAAAGGCAAACTCTAGGAAACCAGGCTGTTTCCTAAAAAGAGCAAGCAAAACTACACCCTGAAAACACAAGGGGCTCCTGTGCTCAAAGCCAAAGCTCAGAGCTGCATAGGAAGCTTGGGACAGTGTCCTCTTTACCCAGGAGCAGAGCTAAACCTAAAAAAATATATATAAATAAAAAAAGTAGAAATACCAAACGAAAAGAAAAGAAAATGAGCAAGAAACAGACAAGAACGTTGATCATAGAAAGCTACTATGGTGACAGGGAAGATCAAACAAATATAAATAAAATAGAGAAAGAGGAGATCAATGAATTAGTCATGCAATTTAAAAAGCTAAAAAAAAGAACAAATTAATAACCCTCAATTAAATACCAAATTAGAAATTCCGAAACTCAAAGAAGAGATTAATAAAATTGAATCTAAGAAAACTATTGAACTAATAAATAAAATTATGAATTGGTTTTATGAAAAAAACAACAAAATAGATAAACCTTTGGTTAATTTGATTACAAAAAGAAAGAAACCAAATCCAACATCAAAAATAAAAAGGGTGAACTTACCATCAAAGTAAATGAAATTAAAGCAATAATTAGGAACTATTTTGCCCAACTGTATGGTAGCAAGTATAATAATAGAATCTAAATGGATAAATATTTACAAAAATATCAATTGTCCAGATTAACAGAAGAGGAAACAAATAACTTAAATAGTCCCATTTTAGAAAAAGAAATTGAACAAGCCATTAAAGAACTCCCTAAGAAAAAGTTTCCAGGGCCAGATGGATTCACAAGTGAATTCTACCAAACATTTAAAGAACAATTATTTCCAATATTATGAAAACTATTTGGAAAAATAGATAAAGAAGGGGTCCTGTCAAATTCTCTCTATGACATAAATATGGTATTGATACTTAAATCAGGAAGATGCCAAACAGAGAAAGAAAATTATAGACCAATCTTCCTAATGAATATTGATACAAAAATGTTAAATAAAGTATTAGCAAAGATATTACAGCAACTTATCAGCAGGATAATATACTTTGACCAAGTGGAATTTATACCAGGAATACAGGGCTGGTTCAATATTAGGAAAACTATTATTATAATTGATCATATCAATAATAAAACCAATAAAAATCGTATAATTATCTCAGTAGATGAAGAAAAAGCTTTTGACAAAATACAACTCCCATTTCTAATAAAAAATACTAGGAAACATAGGGATAAAGAGATCTTTCCTTAAAATAATAAGCAGTATCTATCTAAAAACAACAGAAAACAGTATTTGTAATGGAGAGAAGCTGGACACATTCCTAATAAGTTCATGAGTAAAATAAGAATGCCCATCATCACCACTATTATTCAATATTGTACTAGAAATATTGGCTTTAGCAATAAGAAAAGAAAAAGAAATTAAAGGAATTTTAATAGTCAATGAAGAAATAAAATTATCACTCTTTGCAGATAATATTATGATATATTAGAGAATCCTAGAAAATCATCTAAAAACCTATTTGAAACAAGTAACAGTTAAAGCAAAGTTGCAGTATATATATAAAAAAATCCACAGAAATCAACAGCATTTCTATATATTACTGATAAAGCTCACCAGAAGAGATAGAGAAATTCCATTTAAAAATAGCAGTAAACAAAATAAAATACTCAGGAGTTTACCTGCCAAGATAAACTTTATAAACATGACTACAAAACACTTCTCACATAAATGAAGTCAGATCTAAACAATTAGAAAAATACCAATTGCTCATGGATAGGCTGAGTTAATATAATAAAAAATGTCACTTCTGCCTAAATTGTCTATTTTACTTGTCTATTTTACTATACTAATCAAGCTGTTAAAATATTATTTTATAGAACTAGAAAAATAATAACAAAATTCATCTGGAAGAACAAAAGATCAAGAATATCAATGTAATTAATGGAAAAAAAAACAACAAAAAAAAAAAAAACAAAGGATGGCGGCCCAACAGTATCAAATCTAAAACTAAATTAAAGCAGCAGTCATCAAACCATTTCGTATTGGCTAAGAAATAGAGTGTTATATCCATGAAATAGATTGGATAGACATGACACAATAATCAAAGCCTATATTAATCTAGTATTTGATAAACCATCAAGCTCCAGCTTCTGGAAAAAAAAAAACTCACTTCAAAATTTGCTGAAAAAACTGGAAAATAATATGTCAGAAACTCAAGATAGATCTACATCTTACACCCCATATCAAAATAAGGTTAAAATTGATACATGATTTAGGCATAAAGGATGATACTATAAGCAAATTAGGAGAGCAAGGGATAATTTACCTATCAGATCTTTAGAGAAAGGAGGACTCTATCACCAAAGAAGAACTAGAGAACATTTATGAAAGGCACAATGGACAAATTTGATTATATTAAATTTAAAAGTTTTTGCACAAACAAAACCAACAGAAACAAGATTAAAAGGGAAGTACAAAGCTGGGGAAAAATGTTTACATTCATTGTTTCTGATAAAGATCTCATTTCTAAAGTACATAAAGAGCTGTGTCAAATTATAAAAATACAAGTCATTCCCCAGTTGATAATTGGTCAAAGGATATGACCAGACAATTTTCAAATGATGAAGTTAAAGCCATCTGTAGTCATACAAAAAAAATGCTCTAAATCACTATTGATTAGAGAAATACAATTTAAAACAACTCTGAAATATCACTGCACACCTGTCAGATTGGCTAAGATGACAGGAAAAGATAATGATAAATATTGGAAGGGATATGGGAAAACTGGGACACATGCTTCATTGGTGGAGTTGTGAAATGAGCCAACCATTATGGGAAGCAATCTGGAATTATGCCCAAAGAACTATAAAACTGTGCATATCCTTTGATCCAGCAGTGCCACTACTAAATCTATATCCCAAGGAAATCATAAAAAAAGGGAAAAGGACCACATGTGCAAGAATGTTTGTAGCAGCTCTTTTTGTGGTAGCAAAGAATTGGAAAATGAGTAGATGCCCATCAATTGGGGAATGACTAAGTTGTGATATATGAAGATAGTGGCATATTCTATTTAAAAAATGAACAAGATGATTTTTAGAAAGGCCTGGAAAGATTTCCATAAACTGATATTGAGCAAAATAAGCAAGACTAGAAATATATTGTACACAATAACAGAAAGAATGTGCAATGATCAAGAGTGTTTGTGGCAGCCCTCTTTGTAGTGGCCAAAAACTGGAAACTGAGTGGATGCACATCAATTGGAGAATGGCTGAATAAATTGTGGTATATGAATATTATGGAATATTATTGTTCTGTAAAAAATGACCAACAGGATGATTTCAGAAAGGCCTGGAGAGACTTACATGAACTGATGCTGAGTGAAATGAGCAGAACCAAGAGATCGTTGTATACTTCAACAGCAATACTATATGATGATCAATTCTGATGGACATGGCCCTCTCCAACAATGAGATGAACCAAATCAGTTCCAATAAAGCAGTAATGAACTGAACCAGCTACACCCAGCAAAAGAACTCTAGGAGATGATTATGAACCACTACATAGAATTCCCAATACTCCTATTTTTGTCCGCCTGCATTTTGGATTTCCTTCACAGGCTAATTATACACTATTTCAAAGTCTGATTCTTTTTGTACAACAAAATAACTGTTTGGACATGTATACATATATTGTATTTAATTTATACTTTAACATATGTAACATGTATTGGTCAACCTGCCATCTGGGGGAGGTGAGTGGGGGGAAGGAGGGGAAAAATTGGAACAAAAGGCTTGGCAATTGTCAGTGCTGTAAAATTACCCATGCATATATCTTGTAAATAAAAAGCTATAAAAAAATTAAAATTTAAATTAAAAAAAAAAGAATGCGCAATGATCAACTATGAAAGACTTGTTTGTTCTCATTGGTTCAGTGATCCAAAGCAATCCTCAGTAGACTGGACAGAAAATGCCATCTGCATCCAGAAAAAGAACTATGGAGATTGAATATAAATCAGCACGTGCTATGTTCACTTCTTTTTTCTGTTCTTTTTCTCTCTCATGGTTTTTCTCTTTTTTTGCTCTGATTTTTCTCTCCCAGCATGATTCATAAAAACAAATAACTTTTTTAAAAAAAGAACAAGGATATGTCACAGCCTTGGTTATATTTTCTGTGGTTTTCTGGCCTATGTGTAACATAAAACAGGGGAAAATATGTTTATGGTGGGATATGAAAAGGAAGCTATAAGAAATAAAAGTCAGTTCTAAGCTATAAGCTTGGTGGAAAGAAGAAAGAAAGAAAATATTGTTTGATGAAGACTATTTTATCAACTTTGCAGAGTGGATTTCAGTATAAACAGACTAAAGGCAAAAACTGTTTAAAAGGCTTTTGTACTAATACAGCTCTAAGATGATGTGGGCCTAGGTGAAATTTTATTTGCTTAAAATTTATATCTTTTTTTCTTTAACTAGTTTGTGTTTCATAATGAAGATTTTCTTTGCCTGTTTAGAAACTTCACTGTTACACTCTACTCTCTGACTCCATGTCCTTTTTTATCTTTTTTTATTTATTTAATATTTTCCCCCAGTTATATTCAAAACAATTTTTTTACATGTTTCTAACAGTTTTGAATTCTAGGTTCTGTCCCTTGTCACCAATGCAAACATTTCCACAAAAGTCAAGTTGTGAAAAAAAAAAATACATCTCCTACCCTAATGAAAATAACAACACTCAAGAAAAATTAAGTTTAAAAAAAAAAAAAAGAAAGATAATGTTTCAGTCTATATTCACACATAATCAATTCCTTCTCTGGGTATGAATAAGATTTTTCATCATAAATCCTTCAGTCTTAGATACTTGTACTACTGAGAATAACAAAGTCATTCACAGCTGGTCATCCCAGAACATTGCTATTATTTTATACAATACATTTTACTTTGCTGGAGTTCGGGAGGACTTTCTAGGTTTTTCTTTTTCTTCCTGAGAGCAGCCTGCTCAGTATTTTCCACCAAACAAAAATATTCCATCATAAACACACACCACAGTTTATTGAGTCATTCCCCAATTGATGGCTATCCCCTCAATTTCCAATCCTTCAGTCTTGAGAAGACAGATGTTACAAATACTTTTTGTACATGTAGGTCATTTTTCCTTTATTTTTTCCCAAATCTCTTTTGGTATTCAGGTTAAGTAGTTATGTTGTTAAGTCAAAAGACATGCATGAATTTATAGCCATTTGGGCACAGATTATATCTTTTGTTCATTCATCATTTAGGGTCATGGATCTTATTTTTTTATAAATTTGACTCAGTTTCTTCTATGTTTGGGAAATGAAGCCCCATCAGAGAAATTTGCTTAGAAACTCTTCCTGCAAATACCATTACTAACTATTCCCTCTCCCCATTTATTCTCTCCTTATACCTTGTCCTTCTCCAAAAGCATTTTGGTATTGACCACTTCCTCCTCCAATATGTCCTCTCCTATTTTCCCGAAGGGCAGGATAGTCTTCCATATTCCTGTTGAGTAGTAGAGTATGTACATTACTTCCTCTTTGAGCCTTTTTTTTTTTTTTTTTTTTTTTTTTTTTGCTGAGGCAATTGGGGTTAAGTGATTTGCCCAAGGTCACATATCTAGGAAGTGTTAAATGTCTAAAGTCACGTTTGAACTCAAGTCCCTCCTGACTTCAGGGCTGGTGCTCTATCTACTGTGCCACCTAGCTACCCTGAGCCAATTCTGATGAGACTAAGGCTCACTTTCTCACCTTCTCCTTCCCCTCTTTCATTCTACTATAAAAGCTTTTTCTTGCCTCTTTTTTTTTAATGGCAAATAATTTGCACCATTCCACTTCTCCCTTTCCCTTTCTTTCAGTATATTCCTCTCTCATCCCTTAATTTCATTATTTTTTAAAAAGATATTATCCCTTCATATTCAACTCACACCTGTGCCCTCTGTCTATATACACTCCATCTAACTGCCATTATAACTAGACAGTTCTAATGAATTACAAGTATCATCCTCCCAAGTAGGGATGTAAACAAATAAACTTTATTAAATCCCTTATGGTACCACTTTCCTGATTATCTCCTTATGCTTCTCCAGAGTTCTGTATTTGAAAATCAAATTTACCATTTAGTTCTTGTCTTTTCATCACAAATGTTTGAAAATCCTCTATTTCATTGAATGATCCACCTTTTCCTCTGAATTATATTCAGTTTTGCTAGATAGGTGATTCTTGATTGTAATCCTAGCTCCATTGCTCTCCAAAATATCATATTCCAAGCCCTCTAGCTCTTTAATGTAGAAACTGCTGAATCTTGTGTTATCCTGATTGTGATTCTACTTGAATTGTTTCCTTTTGGATGCTTGAAATATTTTCTCCTTGAACTGGGAATTGCAGAATTTGTCTATAATCCTGAGAATTTTTATTTTGCTAGTTTGAGTGGTATATTCTCTAGGAAAGATAAAAAATTAAAATAAGTATAAGAATAAGCTAAGATGAAAAGGTATGGTGAGGTTACAATATACATCAGCAAATGGAATATACACAAATTAGATAAAATCTCATACTAGTAAGACTGACCTGCATTTCAAAATTTAGCTCCTTATCTTGTCCTTGATATGACTTAATCTAATTTCTGTGCAATGCAATGAGAGGAGATTGGTCCAACTCCAAGATGGAGAAATAAGGCAGTGGTGGAATGGGAAGAAATCCAACAGCATAAAACTGACTGATAAGAACAGTATTTTCTGAGAGAGATGGGACAAAAGTCAGCTGTGCTTATTTACCTATAGAATTTCTACATAAGGAGGATATAACTTTATCTTTTGTCATTACAAAGCTAGAAGGTATTGAATTAGCCCTGTTCTTGAACTGAAGAAAATTGGCATCAGTAGATAGTGAAGGAAATGATCACTGAAGGAGCCTGTCATAAAACTAATTTGAACAGAAGAAAAAATGACTGAAGGGAAAAAGACCAAGAGAGAAAATGTGGATATAAACCTAACCCTCAAGCAGATAAACCAGCAGTGAAGTTCATGAATGAAGGAAAAAAGTATATTCTAGATAAGATCATAACTAAGTGTATAGTGAAGGATAGTGGTGCTAAAATAAGAAAAAAGAAAGCAAGACAATAAATTCTACAAAAAATTAAAAATAAAATATGGAAATAGTAACAAAAAATTCTGGAAAGATTCAGCAAAGAAATAAGATTTTTAAAAAGAAGAGTAAGAGTTGAAATTGGACAGAATTTAGGCAGGGATCAGAACTCTCAAAGAAAAAAAATCAATAAAACAAATGATAAAAGACAATTTAGAACAAAAGACTAAGAATATTTCCAAAATGACAGAGGTGCTATGAAAAAATGTCAGATTTTATAACTCAAAAAATTCAGAAGTAGAAGAACATTTCACTCAATAGAGTCCAAAGATAACATTTGAAAAACATGTATTCTATACAAATTAAATTCAATTTAATTCTACAAACATTTATTAAACACCTACTATGTAATAGTAATTGTGCTAGGTCCTGAAAATTCAATGACAAAAACACAGCAGTGGATGTCCAAGGATCTTAAACTAAACTCCCCTCATATATCCTCACCAGCTGTTGCTACTTTTCCAGATTCACAAATTTTCAATCTTCTCCTTTTATCCAAACAGTAACTGAGCTGAACTGTGAACCTTATTAATCTTAAAAGGAAAAAAAGACTTTTAATGTCTCATTTAAGTCCTTCCTAAATATTTCAATCAGCCAGTGCATTATCATTAAAGCATTTCTGTTGAAAACTAAAATTATTTTATTACTCTTGAAATTCATTTGCTATTAATATCTTTAACATCACAATGATTACATTATGTTTCTGATATAAAATATATGTGAATAGCCAAGAACTCATATTTAAAGCATTTATAATATCCCAATAATCAGTTATTTTCATTGATTATGGAAATGTCTCAATCAAGAGCAGCCTCATAATTTTCCCTAATAAAAGACACCTGTACTTGGTCTGCTAGTACATCTTGCCTGGAAGACAAAAAAGTCACATAGATAGGTATGTAGCTGATTTGTAGCTGATATGATATGGTAACCAGATTTCTGTGATCAAGACTATTTAAAAACAGGCAATTATAATTGCCAAAGCAGGAATTACTTGTATTTACCTGGGCAATATCTTAGGTTTATATTTCAGTTATTTTGATAACCCATGTGGAAAAAATAAAGGGAATACACCGCCTCTTCCCCAACACCAAGACAGCCAATACATTGTGAGCTCCTTAAGAACAAAAACTTTTTTTTTTTTTTTTTGGCCTTTCATTGTATCCACAGGACTGACTACGTGTGGAAATTAGAAGAAATCATAAACATTTCTTAGGGTGACTTACCCTTTCCCAGAGGTATTCAAAATCCCCCCATTACCTTCTATATGGATGGAGGGAGAGAAATAATAAGAGAAGAATGCTGATATCATAATAGCTAAGGAAATCCAGAGAGGCCATACAAGCAAGTGAACAACATAATTAGTAAATGCCATCTCTTTTAGCTGTATGAGGACGATGAAGGGACCATCCTATTGATTTTAAGATGATCATTTCCCTTTTACCTTTCCACAGATTTGGCTAACCCTGGGGAGAGGATTTGACTCAGACAAAGTCTGAGAGCTCAGAAGTGGTACAATTTAAAACTATGTATCTCCCAGACTGTTTTGCTCAATTTGAACATTGTGTCCTATTTGTGGGAAGTTATCTAGAATATTAGGAAGAGGATTATGGGAATTTTTATGTCTATTTTCTTCATTAGTTATACTGTATGCTATACATACAACATATGTTTATATTGTATATTTAGTACTCTCCTTGAGATATATGGACACAAGAGAGAGATGCATTTACCCAAAATGAAAATCCATGATGAGAAGGCAATCAGATACTTCTTAAGCTTTGCATCTGATATGGCAATTTTTGTAAGATATAGCATGTCACAGCTTTCCATTACTCTTGGGTTCTCTTGGCACACCCTAACTTTTTACTTTACCTCTGATCATGGACTGAATCACTAAAAAATAAAATAAAATTGACTTGGCCTAATTGTAATTCATATCTCAGCAATGTCTTTCATTTCTTTATTGAGCCAAAGTTAAAGCAAGAGAGCTACCATTACTTCAAAATATAGGCATCTTTATTTCAGTTAAAGTCAATTTTCACATGAAATAAGCAAAATATGTTGCATGGCTATAATTCTTTGAACTTTGCAAAGTGTTTCACATCTCATTACAATTTTTCAAATATTTACCAACCATCTATTATTCTCTCAGTGGAATCTGGTTTTCAGAGGGCCAGAAACATAAACCAGACCTCATTTTACCACAGCTTCCTAACATTCAGCCAAAATTCACTGGGAAAAACAAAATTCCTCAAAGTTCAGGCTTTTTACAGCAACATTCTTACTAAAATATTTCTATTGAAATTCTTTATATTAGGGTTCTTCAGCAGACTGAATATTATCTCTTTGAATTGTGGTTTCTAAAATCCCTGACCTCATGTTAATTATTTGGCTTTTAATCCCCTAGATCAGTATCCTATCTCTTCTCTAGAAATCCACTTCTCTGCTTCATTAAGCCTCATTGTTATATCCAGAATTAAATAGTATACCTCATTTCTTGTCATGGTCATGGGTGGTATTTTTTTTTCAGCTTTGGAAATAATTTGGAAAAAAATAACATGAAATTTTAGGTCATTCTCTGGCCAAATAAAAATTCCTTCAATATCATTCCGTTTTATTTTCCTTATTTTTCTTATTTTATAAGGAAATTGTGAAAGGGCCATTTATTTAACTTTTATGGTGTCCCTTTCTCACCCCCACCTTCCATTTACACAAACACACACACACACACACACACACACACACACACACACACACACACACACACAGATATGTGTATATAGTCTCACACATTAGGGTGTGAAATTATTGTGAGCAGAGACTGTTTTTATCTTTCTTTGTATCCCTAGCACTTAGCATAGTAAATCATTAATATTTATTAATTGACAGAAAAAATTTAGGGGAAAATGAAGTTGTGGAACATGATAATGTTTTTCAAACGTTTCAGGCCCTGTCACAGGAAAAAAAGATTAGACATGTTCTGCATAACTTCAAAGATAAAAATTAGGATTAATGTTTGGAAGTTCCAATGAAATGTATTTTATGCTCTAAAACACCATTAATTAGAGAAATGCAAAAGATAATGATAATGATAAATGTTGGAGGGGATATGGGAAAACTGGGACACTAATGCGCTGTTGGAATTGTGAAATGATACAACCATTCTAGAGAGCAATTTGGAACTATACCCAAAGTACTATGAACCTATGCATTTTCTTTAATCCAACAGTGTCTCTGTGGGGTCTTTATTTATTTATTTGTTTTTTGCTGAAGCAATTAAATTACTTGTCCAGGATCACACAGCTAGGAAGTGTTTATGTGTCATAGACCACATTTGAATTCAGGTTCTCCTGACTTCAGGGCTGGTGCTCTGTCCACTGTGCCACCTAGCTGTCTCTCTATTGAGTCTTTATCCCAAAGAGATCATAAAAGAGGGGCTCACATGTGCAAAAATGTTTGTAGCAGTTCTTTTTGTAGTTGCAAGGAACTGGAAATTGCATGGATGCCCATCAGCTGGAGAATGGCTGAATAAGCTATGATATATAAATGTAATAGAATATTACTGTTCTATAAGAAATGATGAGCAGACTGATTTCAGCAAAACCTGAATAGACTTACATGAACTGAGGCTAAGTGAAGTGAGCAAAACTAGGAGAACATTGTTTAAAAGATGGACTTTGTGCTTAAGGTAAGTTTTTCATACTCTAATGTCCTCCACTTGTTTGTAGATACTAATTTCTATAGATGTTTTCTAATCAATTTTAAATTTCTCTTGACACTGTTGTGTGGAATTTCTAATTGTCAGCTTGGAAGGCCCTTCTTCACAAGTATCTTGAATGAAGCTCTTTTAAACATATCAGAGAAGGGATAGATTTTAATGAAAAAAACTTAAAAACTTGTTTTTTAAGTCATGGCTTGAATTATATACAAATAATTTAGATTTTATTAATATGTCATGTATGTTGTGAATGTATCTATTGGGATAGACATATCATATACAAGGAGAGTAAAGTCATGGACTGAACAATGAATTTGGAGTTAGGAACTTGCACTTGAATCCTACTTCTACTTGGTTTGAATCATATGGATGTTTGCCTCAATTTTCTATTTTTCTTTTTCCTATGTATTCATAAGAACAGGTAGGGGGGAAAAGAGGCCTAATTTTAAAAATAGGATAGATAAGACTTCCTAGAATAAGAAAAAATAATTATTAATACAAAAGTTGTTTGCTTTGATAGAACAAAGCCACCAGGCTTTGATGACTTTGGAAGAGAGGAGACTGATGATTTGGGGCAACTCTGTCTTGCTTAGATCCAATTTACATACAACTTAAGACATCACTGTGTGATGTCATTGGTCCTCTTCAAAAACGAAAGGCAAATATCACATCCCCCCAAAATTTATATCCCCTTGTATTTAATTTCTTCATCTGTAATTTGTGGAGATTGGAATAGAGGGCCATTTAGGTCCTTTCTAACACTAATCAATAATTCTTAATCAAGAATTCATTATCCCTTATACTTTTTTTTTCATTTTTTTAGGGTTGTAGAGTCAGTTGCCTAGCTTGGAAGGAGAACATGATTATACAAATATAAATGATGAAAAGGAGGTGAAACCAACTCTGTGCTGAGAATAGTGCTAGAGTAAATGCTGGTGAAGGGTGGGATAGGAGAACAACTAACAGAACTATTACATATCCTACTATCAAAGCCATTAGAGCAATATCTCAAGAAAAAGTTGCATAAACAGAAGCAAAGTTGGTAAGGATATAAAAATCATGTGGCTAATGGAGAAAAAGCAATTTCAGGCAACTAAGGACTTTTCAGATTTAGTGTCTGCGAACTCTAGTTTTCTTTGGAACAGAAAGGTCTAAACTTTTGAAGTTTGCAAATATAGTATTATGTTTGAAGTAGCTTCCAGCTGGATATATGCTTTCCTAGCATCCCTTGTGACATTGTGTGTTTGTATTTTAATCAATCAGTGTTCTTGATCTTTACAAATTCATGCTATATTCACATGTGTTCCAAGAGCAAGACAAATATTTTGCTACCTGAATTCTACTATGTTTCTGAGCACACATGTGATAATAGTTGTGGTAGGAGTATTAGAAAGAAAGATCAGTGAAGGGATGGGCTGTGTCTATATATCATTGTGTTTTTGTGTATTTAGGATTCTGGTAAGCCTAGAAAGAAGCATCATTTATCATATATATTCTATGTGACACCACGTCATTTCCAATTATATAAATATAATTTGTTAAGCTATATGCTGTTAGCACTAATTGAATATGGAAAAATTTCTATAAACAATTAAAATATTACTTGGAATGAACTGTCAAAGAAAGGAATGCTACTCTCCCAACACAGGAATTTCTTGAATAAGCTAAATTGATATTCCCTTATATTCCAGCAAGCAATTCTATCTCTGCCACTGGAGCATATGGAGATAAGGGAGGAAAGTGCTCATTTGGAAGTCTTTTAATATCTAGTATTATCTTTAGGTAAGAGATTTAGGCCCCTCCAAAAAGTGGGTGGGTTATAGTGTTTTTTAAATTGGTCTTTGATACAAGAAATGATTAAATAAAATTATCCTGAAGTGTTAGAACAAGAAGGGAAAGTAGAAATAGCGATAATAATAAAATATATCACCACCTGAAAGAGATCCTATGAGGAAAACTTATGGGGATATCATAGTCAGATTCCAAAATCCTCAAGTCAAAGTCAAGTCAAATCACATTAGCAACAAGAAAAAAACCAATTCAAATACAGTAGAACCACAATTAGAATCGCATAAGACCTAGCAGGGCTACATTAAAAAAACATAAGTCTTAGAACACAATTTTTGAAGCCAAAGAACTGGGGCTATGGCCCAAAATATCATACCCAAAAAAGTTAACATTATCCTGAACAAAAAAGAAAAATGGATATTCAATGAATTGACAGATTTTTAGTATTTTGTTGCAAAAAGACCTAAACTTAATAGAAACTTTGATATTCAAGAGCCAAGAGAAATATAAAAGAAATATTAAAGATTAATTACAAGGGACTTAATAAGTACAAACTGTTTATTTTTTTATATGGGGAAATATAAATCATATGTCTAAGATTGTCACTAGTAATTGGGTGGTTCAAAAGAAAGACTGGGATAAAGATGAGTATGAAGTGATTCTAAAATGCAAAATGAAAATGGATAAAGAGCATAATATTGGAATATTGCTGTGCTGTTGGAAATGCTGAGTAACTAAAGTTAGAAAAATATAGAAAGACTTGGACTGATGAAGGAATATGTTATCCACTTTCAGAGAAACAGGACAAAGAATCATAGTAAAGATCTTAAAAGATCCATATGAATATATATGTGTACAATTATAGGTATCTATGTATATATATATATGTATGTGTATGTATATGTATGTTCATGTAAATGTGTGCATATAAGTGTATTGTGCATGTATGTGTGTACAAATACATATATGCAGGATGTGTGTGTGTGTATGTATACCTGGCTCCAAGAAATTTTAACATGTGCAGTGATCATGTTATGCTGATAATGTTTTCAGCAGATGGCTAAGCAAGGTTGAAGATAACAGGAGTCTCCAATCCTTTTGTGAGTTAGGAAAGTGTCTACCCCAAATAGTGGAATAGGTAGATGAGAATAATTTGTTCCAATAGCCATGAAGGGCTAAAATAGGAGCTGTGGAGCACTTAGGAATTGTTTAGATGTTGAAGATGTCAAAGTCATCTAGTGCATCCTGAGTCATCACAGGTCATCTCGACTTTTGTCTTGCCACTTGTCTTCAAGGACTTGAAGAGAGAGTAAAGCCAATAACTTGGCACAACTCTGCCTTATTTAATACAATTATGCACAAATCAAAAGAAATCACCCATACCATTTTACTATTTTTACCTCAAAGGTGCTTTGATGAAGCAGCAGGTACAGATATACTGGGAACTGTAGTTACCACCATGCACACACAGGTGACCCAATAATCTTCTCATGGATTTAAAGTAGCAGTAGGATTTGGTAGATCCCTGAGTATCTGAGCAAACTCTTTGAAGGACAATATTCTACTGTTTACCTCTTGACAAGAATAAAAGGGCTAGCCTTTTAAGGTGAAAGAAAGAAAGGTGCTTTTCTTTACTCAATACTGACTTTCTTACCATGGCAGGCAGGGATCCCATCCTGTAGTTGAAACATACACAAAAAAGTACAAAAACTTTTGCATAGATGATTATGCTCACCATTGGTACATGAAATGTGCCCATACTTGAGGACAACACAAAATCCAATAGATATGAAAGATAAACAGTTCTTGTTGCTACAGAATTCAGCAGGTATCATATCCAAATATCAGTCCTGAATGAAACAAGGTTGGCAATTGAAGGCCAGTTTACTAAAGTCAAAGCTGGATGAACATTTTTCTGGCATTGTTAGAGTAAAGGAGTACCATAAAGCTGATAGAGATTTTGCAATCAAAACCAATCTAGGTAACAAGCTTGTATGATCACCAAAAGGGGTGAATGGCAGTGTCATGAAAATGTGGTTTTTAGAGATTTAGTGTAAAACACTGTATTGATTTATCTGAGCCAGAATACTTCAAAAATCAAAATTGGGTGTGGTTTTTTTAAACAATGGGGAAAAACAAAAATGAGAACTCTTACAGGATTTGCCAGCAGTATAATTCATCCATTTCTAAGAAGGCAGCATTTAACTCCATTAAAAGTAAAGTGCAAAAGAAGTTTAGGAAGATGCAGAATTCTTAACTCAGTAAAAGGCTGATGAAATTCACTTTTATGTTGCATTGAAGACTATTTATGGGCCAACCTATGGTGCATCTCAAATACTCAGTGCTGAAGGAGTTGCATTGATTAGTGATAAGGACATGAGTCTGGGGAGATGGACTAAACATTTCCACAGTGTTCCCAACAGATCATCAGTCAATATTGAAGCCAATGATCACATACCTTGTGTTGAAATCGTCACCTCTTTAGACAAACGTCCAGATGAAAAAGAGGTTTTAAGTGGCTCATCTAGTATGCAAAACACCTAATTTTGATTCTATTCTAGTTGAGATTTACAAGGAGATCCATTGCTCATATAAAAAAATGACTAAAATTTTCTGGGTTATATGGCAAGAGAAAATTATCTCCCAGGAGTTCAAGAATACTTCCATTGTTCCTCTCTATAAAGGTAAAGGAAATAGATTGTCCTGTTAGAATCATTGGAGAAGAAGAATGGTCTCTATTATTGCAGGCAAGATTTATGCCATAGTCCTCCTTAATAGACTCATCCTTCACCTAGAAGATGATCACCTACCAGAGAGCAAGAATGAGTACAGAGATCTGTATTGTTTGTCAATCTGATCAAAGCTTGTGACACTGTTAGTCATGAGGACTTGTGGAAAATTATGGCAAAATTTGAGTACTCAAAAAAGTAAATAAGTATTGTATACTAGTTTCATGAAGGTATGCTTGAACAGGTTTTTAATAATATCCATGCTTTTGTGCTTTCCCAGTCGTGAAGTTTAACAGGGCTGTGTACTTGCTTCCATGCTTTTTAGTATGGTGCTTTCAGCAATATTGTCAGATGTCTTCAATGAGGACTAAAATGGCATCAAGGTCAGCTATCACTCTGCTAGCAAATTTTTTAACTTGAAAAGACTACAATCCAAAATTAAAATGTAGGGAGAATTGGTGCATGATTTTTTTGTTCACAGATAATTATGCAGTCAATGCAACTTCTGAAGCTGAGATGCAACAGAGTATATATAGACTCTCTATCACTTGTGCTAATTTTGACTTGAAAATTAACACTAAGAAAATACAGGTTTCCCACCAGCCAGCACCAGTCTTTTTTGAAGAGGTAGCACTGGAATTGGGATTTAAAATATAGGTATAGTTCAACAGCTGATGGAAGGCTTACCAAGGAAAGCAAACACTATGATCAAGGGCCAAAAAGCCTGAAATACACAGATGCCTGAGTAGTTGGGTTTGGCTGGATCACAAAGTACATGTGAGGAAGAGAAATAAGAAATAGAATTGAAGATACAAGAAGTGGCAGCTCATGAACAGCCTTGAATGTCAGACTTCAAAAATGGTCTTTACTTTTTAGGAAATAAAGCACCACTGAAGACTTTTGAGCAGAAGAGAAATAAAATCTATGCATAAGTTAGATCAGTGAGGATGATAGTACATTGGAGTAGGTAGAAAAGTAGAGGTAGGGAATCCCTAATTATTAATAATTTATTGAATAATCAAGAGATGCAACTAAGTAACTCAGTGGATAGTGTTTCACTTACTTTTAGGAAAACCTGAATTCAGATCAAGGCTCAGACACTTAACCTTCTGTGTGATCCTGATCAAGTCACTTAACCTCTGCTTTGCTTTTCTCATCAATAAAATGGAGATTACTAAAACAGCATCTTCTTCCAAGAGTTGTTGTGAGGATCAGATGAGATAATAATTGTGCAGCATTTAACATAATGTGCTTATCCTATAGTAAGGACTATATAAATTTTAGCTGATGAGGAAACTGAAATAGAGGTTCGATGTCTTCCTTAGGATCACACAGTGTCTGAGTCTGAATCTGAATTCACATCTTCCTGACTTCAAGTCCACTATTCTGTCCATTGTATCACCTAGCTAACTTACATTTGATAAGTTTGCAGGCACAAAAAAAAAATAATAATAAGCTTTGCAGTGTACATGTTGAGGTTAGGAAACCTGTTGACTATCCAGTAGAAATATTAGAGATAATGATCCAAAATTTTAGAAAACATTTCTCAAGGGATAGAATTCAAAGGTTTAGAAGTATAGGTTGTAGAGCCATATGTGAAGAAGACTAGTTGAAACCATTGAAGTGAAGGAGATTTCCAGGCAAAAGAACATAAAGAAAAATTAGATGGGAAACAAATAATAGATCTTCAGAAAATTCTCCTTTTATACGGACAAGAAAAGTAGACATAGAGAAAGAGTTAGTGAAGATAGGGAGAAAGAACATTAAAAAAATGTGGCATTTCTGAAGCTAAAGGGAGAAGAGAGTGTCCAAAAGAAAATGGTAGTCAATAATATCAAATATAGCAAAGAATTCAAATTCTTGAATTTGAAGGAGATTGATGAAAAGGACTTTATGATAAGGAGCTCATTAGTTGCAGTGTCCTGTTGTCTCTCAACTGTAATCCTTCTCTGGGAGGAGGTTTCTTTTCTGTAAATCCTTTTCTTTGTGAGCAGGTTTCTTGGGAGGCTTCTGGAGCCTCCAGCCAGAGCGAAGGTAGAATCTCAAATCCTCCTCTTCCTGAATCCTGGCTCTGAATCTCCTCCAGCTTCCCTGAAGTTCTCCTAGGAAGTCTTGTCCTTGACCCAATCCAGACTGCTTCCTTCCAGACTGCCTTCTCCTTTTATCCTCCCAGAGAATGGGCTTGTTGGTACTCCAGGGACTTGTGGGAACTACTTACAACCAATGAACTTGTTCCTTTTAAAGGTATAAACTCCTTTTCAGAAATCTAAAGATATAAACTCCTTTTAAGGTGTGAACTAAAGAGGTGAACTCTGAGCTAGAGAATTGTTAAGTACCAACTTATCACCTAGTAAGAACCTAACATCTCCCCCTTTCTTTGGATTTAGAACATAGGGGGTCATGACCTTGAAACATAAATCCATCAATATGGGAGGTATTACACATAATTACATAAATTACATAAACACATAGTAACATAACATATGCTAGAAGTGATGTAACAAATAACATGATCAAATAATCATAAATTGAGAATTTATACATGTCCATAAGTCCATTGTCCATTAGTTCATGTGCCAGAAATCCAATAATTAATAATTCCTGCAAGTTTTAAAATCCTATAATAGTCTTCATCAATAATTTTTCATCTCAAGGAATCCAATGATCTCTGCTGGTTTTCAAGTCCTTTAACAGTCTTCTCTTGTGTTAAGAAATCCAATGATTCTTGCTGGTTTTAAAATTCTTTAACAGTCTCCTTATCAACCATGCTCTTTCAGTGTCAGATGTTTTGTAGATCTTCTCCTTTGTTTTGAAGTTTTTCTCTTTTTCTATCTCTCTCTGATGGACAAGGCATTTTTGCAACTCGTTGGCACCCATCTGATTCCTTCTCCATCTGAAGAAATGCAAGCAAACCCTCTCTCCCAAACAGTTAACCTATCTTCACCACTTTCTGGGTCTCTCCACATCACCTGGCAATTATCTAAAGATAATGAAGTTGCTTGTACTGAGCACTGCCCTGTCTGCCGGAGCCAGTGCATCTTTGTCAAAAATTAAAAAATTAATGACCTCAGAAAGAGTAACAATAATAGAATAATAAGTTCATGAATACAGATTATAAGAAGCTAAATAAAGAGTGAGTTGTAAAAAAAAAAAAAAAAAAAAGGTAGTAGCAATTGATCTAGGAAGCTTTCCAAGAAGTTTATCCATAAAAGGAAAAAAAAAAAAAAAAGATATGGAAAAAAACAATTAAATGGAGTAGAAAAGTCAAAGGGGTTTGTTTTTAATTTTTGGAAAAACTGAGCTTATATAAAAATTAAATAGAAAAGCTGAGCTTATAGAAAGGAAGAAATGGAAAATTAACAAAAGAAAAGTGAGCTTTGAGCAAAGTCCTCTAAGAGATCAGAAAGATATTAAAGACATATATAGAGAGATTAACCTTATAACAGGTTCTTTTTTCTCTGCCCAGGAGAATTGACCTTTGTAGTACAAAGGACAAAATAAAAATACGTCTGTGTGGTACGGAAATGGTGAGGGGTCACCATTTAATAAAAAAGCTACAGAGATCTCTAGAGTAAAGCAAAGTTTATTTTACATTCTCTTGAGAAGGGCGTCCCACCCATAGAGCAGACAATAGAAGAGAGGAAGCGCTTCCTGTGGGCAGGACAGCACCTTTAATCCCTAATGCAAACACCCCCTCCCACCACTGACCCTCATCCTCATTGGCTGATAGTCTTACATTCTAAACTCAAGATCTACCTACAAAATTGAACTTAACCAATAAGTACATACTTGCCCATATTTGACTGAAATAGGGAGGAGATTGTGTCATGGGAGGGAAGCAGGAAGGGGACCCTATTATGCCCTTGAATCAATGCTCAAAGTCCTTCAGGCCTACTCAAACTCTGAAGTAGATGAAGCCTTATTCGATTTTCACAACTGTCTTGAAAGATCTCACCTCATCTCATTCACTTAATAGGGAGTTGATATCCAATATAAACAAAGCCTAGCTCCCTATTGGTGAATTCAAGTCACTTGACCCAGATAAACTACATCTTCAACTATCAAAATAACCTACTGATATGATTGCTGAACCATAGTAAGTGATATTTAAAAGATCATAGGAACAAGAGAGGTACCACATAACTGGAAAAGAGCAAATGTATGAGTTTACAGAAAAGGGAAAATAATAAAGTCCAAAAAATATTGGCCATTGAGTTTGATTTCAATTTCCAGAATAATTCTAGAAAGGATCATTTAAAAAGTTGTTAATGGACAAGTAGAAGGAGAAGCAGTGATTATACAGAATCAGTATGATTACACAGAGCACATGTTATGATAGAACTTGCATTCTTTTTTTAAAGTCAGGAGGCTTTAGAAGGTCTTAAAAAGTTGACTAGCACAATGGATAGAGTGCTGGAGCTGGCATCAGGAAGATCTGATTTCAAAGGCAGCCCCAGATATTTACTAGTCATATGATCCTGGGCAAGTCACTTAACTTCATTCTATCTAAATTTTCTCAGCTGTAAAATGGGAATAATAATAGCACTTATCTTCTAGAATTATTGCAAGGATCAAATGAGATAATAGTTGCAAATCATTAACACAATTAAGTACTGCTTGTTTCCTCCCTTTCTTTGACAGGTTTACTCAACTCAGGTAAAATATGTTTACTTAGATTTTAGACAAAGCACTTGACAAGATGTCTAATATTATTCTTGGGGGAAAAAAAATGGAGAGATGTGGTTACATGATAGCATAGATGTGAGATAAATAGATTTGTATCTTGTTCAATAGTTAAACTCAAAGAGGAATTGATTCAAGGTCAATTCAACAGCCAGTAGAGTTCAAGGCTTCTGAGGTTGTTTCAGTCATGACTGACTCTTTGTGACCTAATTTTTGGTTTTCTTGGCAAAGATCCTGGGGTGCTTTGCCATTGCCTTCTCTAATCTGAGGTTGGCCTTGTATGGTTTAACACTGTTATCAGTGACTCAGATAAGGCAGCACATATGACATACTTATCAGGCTTACAGATGGCACAAAATTAGGAAGGTCAGATAGCTAATCCTAAATAACAGATCAAGATTCAAAAGATTTTTACAGGTTAAAGCATTGGATTCAGTCTAATAAGATTAAATTCACTAGACATAAATGTTAAGTTTTACACTTTAATCAGGAAGATTCATCTTTATGAATTCAAATCTGACCTGAACCACTTACTAGTTGTGTGACCCTGGACAAATTACTTAATTTGCTTGCCTCAGTTTCTCATTTACAAAATGATCTGGAGAAAGAAGGCAAATGACTCTAGAATCTTTGGCAAGAAAACCCCAAATGAGGTTACAAAGAATTGGCTGTGCTTGAACAGTAACCCTCCCCCAAATAGAACTTTCCTTTTTGAAGGAAAAAAAGCAACAAAATTTGATAACAATGACGGATTCTAAAAATATATGTAACATTCTGCCATAGTAATCTTTTGTCTCTCTGAAATTAGGAAAGTGATATACTTCTTTAACTGTTCTCTGGGACTTTTATCAATCTTTTCATCAATTTTCTAATTATTCAGAGTTTCAGAGATCTTTTCATTTATATTGCTATAGTCATGTTTGTTTTTTTCATTTTGCTTATTTCACTCTCCATTTTCATACAGATATTTTTATGTTTCTTTTAATTCTTCATAGTTATTATTTCTTATTGCTTAATAATAGTCCATTGCATCCATATTCTATATTGTTTTCAGTGTTTTCCCAGTTAATATGTATCCAGTTTATTTTCATGCATTTACTACTTCAAAGCGTGTTTGTGTGACTATTTTGATATATAGTAGACCTCGTTTCTGTCTTTGACTTCCTTGGAGTATAAGCCCAGGAGTGGGACCACTTGTTCAAAGAATATGAACAGTTAATAACTTTTTTATATATCATTCCTAATTAATGCCCTAGACAGTCAGTCCAATTTACTGTTTAACTAATTGCATGTTAGTGTGCCTGTCTTTTCACAGCCCCTCCTTCATTATCTCTTTCTATGTTTTCATCACCTTAAATAATTTGTAGGATATAAGATGAAACTCAAAATTTTGATATGTATATTTTTTCAAATACTAGTGATTTGAATATTTTAATATGTATTACAGACAATTGTTAAAAACTGTTCATGTCCTTTGACCTTTGTTGTAAAATATTTATGTCAACTTCTTATGTAAAGGCTTCCATTTGATCTTCCTATTTACAAGGAATTATTTTGGTTGAATTGGTTAATAAAAAATGAATACAAACAGGGCTTAAAGACCTCCTCCAAATTAATACAGGCATTTGATCACACTTTAGGTCATACTTTGTATAAAAGGAGAAGATTCTCTCCAAACCAGATGGTTTAGAAATCTAGAAATAAGAGGTTCTGCTGAACCAGATGTTCTGAAGGTCTAAAAGTAGAGAAGTTCTGCCAAAATTCTTTATACTTTCTTAATATTTCTTGTCAAAAAAGTTCCCCCAGTAACTTATTTGGGGGGTCTAATTTAGCACTAGATTACCATGTTCCATTGCTTCTGTTTCTTAGTGTTTTTTTTTTTTTTTTTTTTATCGCACTGATACACTTTTATGTTGTTTTAACTGGTACCAAATAATTTTGATGACTACTGAATTATAATATAGTTTGAGTTCTGGTAGTGCTATGATCACTTCATGCATGCCTTTTCTCATTTTTTCCCTTGAAATTCTATGCTTTTTTCCCTCAAAATGAATTTTGGTATGGAGTTTTTTAGTTTTGTTTTTTTAATGAAGTTTTTTGGAGGCTAGATTTGAATTCAGGTCCTCCTGACTTCAAGGCCAATGTTCTACCCACTGCCCATTCTACCTGTCCCTTGATTTTGTGTCTTTGTTGAATTTCTACAGTTAATAATTTTTAAAATGTATCAAATAAGAGTGAGAGGAGGCAGTCTTGCTTCACCCTGGTTCTTGGGGGAAAACTTCTAGTATTTTTTCCATTGTATGTAATATTACCTCTTGGTTTTAGATATGTGCTTTTGACCACAATAAATGAGCCTTTCATGCTTATGCTTTTTGGAATTTTTAACATGAATGCATACTGCATTTTTTAAAATGATTTTTTTCCAAATCTATTTTCATCATTTAAAAGTCACCATATATATGAATGTTATGAAATATTGTTATTCTATAAGAAACGATCAGCAGAATGAATTCAGAAAGGCCTGGAGAGACTTACATGAATTGATGCTAAGTGAAGTAAATAGAATCAAGAGAACATTGTACACAGTAACAAGAAAATTATGCAATGATCAATGCTGATGGATGTGAATCTTTTCAAGAAAGAGGTGATTCAGGTCAAATCCAATAGACTTGTGATGGAGAAAGCCATTTGCATCCAGAAAGAGGATTGTGGGGACTGAATGTGGATTACAACATAGTATTGTTTGTTTGCTTTTTGTTTTCTTTCTTATTTTTTTCCCTTTTTGATTTTGTTTTTTTTTGTGCAGCATGATAAATATGGAAACATATATAAAATTGTACACATTAAAAAACTACTTCATTATCTAAAAAATAAAGTCACCATAGATCAGTCTAATCTAATTTTTCCAATAGTTCATTCAACTATATCTTATTAGTTTTATCTAGTTCTTAGAAGGGAATATTAAAGTCTCCTATTTTTATAGTGGTGCTATCAATATCTTTTGACAATCACCTAACTTTTGAAAACTTAAATTCTATACTGTTTTATATGAATATATTTAATGACATTCTTTCATATTTATTGGTATTAAACATCACACCATTTACCAGTTTGTCTCTCTTGACACTCTCAATTTTATCATTGACTTTCTGAAATCATTTTCACTTTTTAGTTATCTATACATGTTAGAGATAGGTTATGAACCAAAGTTTTCCTGGATCTGAAATGAAGCTCCTTGCTACCTTCTACATGATTCCTGCCTCTCTGGATATACTGGCTGTGTAACCCTGGACAATTCAATCTCTTAGTGCTCTAGGCAATTGTCCAAGACTATAAATTACAGAGAAGGTGCCAACCTATTTTAGTAAAAGCAGTTTCCTCATCTGGAGTCCCTCATACCAATTACAGGTCTAGTCCCTATGCAATACCCTCCACATTTACATATTTTAAAGGTTGTTTCTTCTAAGCACCAAATTGTTGGAATATTGCTGTTGTTGTTGTCATTGTTGTTTTTAAAGGTATTCCTCCACTTTCATTTACTGGGAAATCTGTCTTTAAGGACCCATTACTACCTGCTTTCTTCCAAGAAAACTTCTAAACAACAAGAAATAAAAAACTAATTTTTTTTTAATCATGATCAACAGCTTGCCTAAAAGGAATAAAAGTTCTGAGCATGTTTGTTTTTTGAACTATTGAAAAGAACTATAACAATAACTAACCTCAAATCACCACAACTAATTAATTACTAAATAAACAAATTCTAATCTTATTTACATATAATGTAAAATATCTGTATAAAATTGGTCTCATTTTTTATTATCTCAATAAACTTTTGCACATAAATAGTAGGAAATGATGCCTGTGTATCAGTAAATCTTTGACTAATTTTTTTTTTTTTTTTTTTTTTTTTGTTGTCCCTGGATAAAGTTGAAAGCATCTGACTTCTAGGCAGTCACATTCAATAAATAAGAGCTTGCTAGAAACATTTGATATGAAGAGAGAAAGAATGTTGCAATGGAGCAATCAGAAGAGCTAAAATCAGAAGATCTGGGTTCAAAACCTGATTCTGCTACTGATTACCCAGGTGGCTTTAGCAAATGACTTTTCTGGGGCTCAGTTTCCTCATCTATAAAATGAGAGGAGTGGGTTTGATTTATAATTTTTCAAGTATCCTGTAACTCTAAATTCCAAGATCCTAGAAAAATCAAACTTGTTTGGGCTTTTGAAAAACATTATTTTCTGTGTGTGGCAGCCTTTTTTGTGGTGGCAAGAAACTGAAAACTGAGTGGATGCCCATCACTTGGAGAATGGCTGATTAAGTTATGGTATATGAGTGTTATGGAATATTATTGTTCTATAAGAAATGATCAGCAGGATGATTTCAGAGAGGCCTGGAGAGACTTATAAAAACTGATGCGAAGTGAAATGCTAAGGAGATCATTGTATGAGATAAGATTATATGATGATCAATTCTGATGGATGTGATTCTCTTCAACAACGAGATATGATAAAGAGAGCCATCAACAACCAAAGAGAGGACTACGGGAACTGACTGTGAATCATAACATAGCATTTTCACTCTTTTTTGTTGTTGTTTGCTTGCATTTTATTTTGTTTATCATTTTTTTTCATTTTTGATTTGATTTTTCTTATACAGCAAGATAATTGTACAAATACATATGCATGTATTGGATTTAATAACCATTTTTATCATGTTTAACATATATTGGATAACTTGTCATCTAAGAGAGGGGGTGGGGGGAAGGAGGAGGAAAATTGGAACACAAGATTTTGCAAGGGTTAATGTTGAAAAATTATCCATGCATATGTTTTGAAAATAAAAAACTTTAAGAAAAAATTATTTTCTAAATTAATATAAAATTCTAATAGTAAAAATAAATCCACAGATATTAGAATTTCTATATATTATAAACAAACATAGAAAAGTTACTAATAGAAATGCTATTTAAATTAACAACAGAAAATATTAAATATTTGATAGTTAATCTATCAGGAATACCCAACCTATATAAATATAGAAACTATCAGCATGATTTTGTTTTTAACATTGGCAAAGTTAATATTAATATTCGGAGGTTTTTTAACTGTCTACAAGTAATGTTTATGATTTTGTGTTGGATCATTTATAAATCACTTTTTTCTGTTTCACTTTTCTAATTTTTATTGATTATATATTGGAACACAAGTATTTATTGATAAAATGAAAGTTTATTACATAAAATTATTTTAAAATAAAACTATCTGAAGAGGGAAAAAATGTATAGAAATTTATTTCATAAAACCAAAAATGTAAGAGGATAATTCCTTATCATTGTGTTGATAATCATTAATGACAAATCTATGTGAAGCTCTCACATTATCATAATAAATATGGAGATCAGATTCTTAGTTTATTTAGTTTTTCATAACTTCCAACATAGCATCATAACTAGGTGTTTTGGATGATTTCACCAGTATGGTGAATTCTCCATCAGTTCAGTTTATACCTTGTCTATGACTTGGTAGATTACTGGTTTATAAATTCATAGAAGCTGTAAGGAATGATAAAGATCATCTAATCCAATTTTTTCCCTTTTTATAGATGAGAAAACAAGTCCAGAGAAGTTAAGGGACTAAAATCAATCAACATTCATTAAGTGCCTACTTTGTGTTAGGTATTGCACTGGGAATACAAAAAGAGGCAAAAGACAATCCCTATCCTCAGAGACTATATAATCTAATAAGAGAGACAATCTGCAAATAAATATATGCAACATAATTATACATATATATATATATATATATGTGTGTGTGTATGTATACATATATATGTGATATATATGTGTATATAGGTATGTATATGTTTATATGATAAATGGGAAATAATTAACAAAAGAGTGATAAGGGATAGAAGGAGTATCTGCACTCAGATTCTCTGATTCCAAACCAAATAATTTTTTCTTCAAAACTAGTTAAGTAGGCAAAAATCCATATCCTCTTATGTTTGTTTATTTTATTAAGATGACTTACTCATACAGAATTTGGATATGAATACTTTTTACTAAAACAAAATCAAAATTCAGCAATTAATCACGTACCCAAGGATAAGGTTTACATGTTCCAAAATCTATAAATTTTTTTGTAATCCACTTAATTTGCTCTGGTTCCATGACCTCCAGATCCCACACTATATCACATGTATACCACATACCTAATAAAATATAAGGTTACTAGGATGCTCCTTAGAGTATTAAACTTGAAATTAGGAAAACCTGCCTGCTTGAGACATTTAGAAGCTTATGTGCCCCGGAGAAGTATAGTCACTTAACCTCTCAACATCAGTTTCCTCATCTGTAAAATAAGGACAATAGCTCTTTCCAAGCCTTAAAATACTCCACAAATAATATCTTTATAAGCATGTTCCTGCACTAACAATGCCAGGACTCCTCCCCTAGAGAAAAATTCCTAAACAAAAGAAAAACAGAAAAGTTTTCTTTAGTCTCTTTTCTTTATCTTTAAAGCTGTCTTAACTTCCATAAAGTTCCATAAAAGGGAGCCCTAGATTTAATATCCCTTTATTCACATTCTACTAACTGCACAGGCAAGCAAATTGCTGCTTCATTGGAGCAGATACATTATTTAGCTCTCTACATAATTGTTTATGAAAACAAGACAAAGGAGATTAAGGCAATAAACAAAATCGAGTCTCTTTTTAGTAAATCTAGCAGTTTTCTACAGAAGGATAACTCTCAGATTTCTCAGACAGGCAAGATATGATGATGTATGGATACTTCCACATCTAAGAATTTTACAAGAAATTGGATGGAAGATAGTCTCCCCATCTCTCTCGCTTATATAATTTTATAATGTGCATATCTATATACATATACACATGCATGTTTATTATATAAGTATAGATAGAAAGTCCTAGAGAATACAAACCTGACTTTGGAGTCAAGAACCGTATGCCTATGTTAACATACCTGCTGACTGATCAAATCATTTTTTCTCTGGAGTACCCATGAAAGTTGTCTGTAACTGTAAATTGCAGGTATAAACTGGAGGATAGATGGGGAGAATGGAATTAATTCATTGAAAATGTATGAATACATTCTCCTTTCCTCTTCTGCTCCGAGGCTGTGGTTGCGGTGCTTGCTCCCACTGTTCTGCAATAGTTGACGACCATGGCTTTGCTAGCTTTTATGACTTTGCTCCTTCCCTGTGTGTTGCATAATGAGTTTGGTGTGTTAAGATCACCAGAATCTATTGTTTTCCAAGAAGGAAAATGGGCGATGACCAGAATCCCAGATGTGGCTGTATTATACCTGGATTTTTTGTGGAAGAAGACCTTTCATGGTCTTAAAATTGCTGTGAGCAATGTATTCCATCCTGAGCTACTGTTGGTGACAGTGACAGTTTTTGGCTTTACTCAAAAATGGTGTTGTTTCCTACCTTTTTGAAAATGAATATCTTTTCAGTCCTCATAGTGTTAAAAATTCTATCCACATTTTGCAGTTGGCTCCTCCTGAGTAGAGTGCATATGGCAGGTAAAGCAAACACTGGATTTGAAGACCAGTCACCTGAGACTGTCAGCAATGGGGAATCACCTATTCCAAGATAACTCCATTCTTAGTTTTCTGCTCCCTTGATTCTCTGAGCAGGAACAATGTCGATTTTCTGTTTGTTTGTTTGTTTGTTTGTTTTTCCCTGAGTTACAAGTTCTACATGATATTGAAAATTTGTTGTCCCGACACAGCATCTAGCCAAAGATTTCTCTCGTAACCTATATTTTCTGGAGCTGACAGGTTTGGATGAAATTGAAAAACGCTAAGGAGGGCAACTAGGTGGTACAGTGCATAGATCACCAGTCCTGAAGTCAGGAGGACCTGAGTTCAAATTTTACCTAGACACTTATTATTACTTCTTAAGGCAGTCTCTTTCATTTGTGATCTCTTGAAATTATTAGGATCTACCCAATGCAGGCTCCTCCATTCCTAGCTGTGTGGCCTTGGGCAAGTCGCTTAAGCCCAATTGCCTCAGAAAAAAAAAAAAAACTGCTATGGAGAAAATTCTCAATAATTCAAAGATGCTTCACAGATCCTTACCGACTTTAGATTTGCAGATAAAACATATGACCTTTAAGGTGGAAATGTAGAAGTGGAAGTATTAACAGTAAAGTTATTTGACTCCCCTCTGCCCCCCCCTCCAGTGAGAAAGACTCATTCTATTCTTCAGACCAAACAGAATAACAACCCAGAAAATCCATATAATCTTGCATATATGTACAAGGTAAATTACACAGTAGTATTTTCCCTCCTGAGGCAATTGGGATTAAGTGAAACAGGGTCACACAACTAGGAAGTGTTAGGTGAGGTTCCTCCTGACTTCAGGGTTGGTGCTCTATCCACTGCACCATCTAGCTGCCCCCACACAGTAGTCTTCAATATAATTCTTTTCTTTGGATAAAGTTGGGCTTAGCCTTAGGGGTGACCATTGTCTCCTATGACCTGTGAACACGGGTCCTGGATATGATAGTATTATTTATAGGATGACAAATCAGAAGACCCAAATGGATTAACCTTTTTCTGTCATTCTAATAAAAGAATATAGATAAGAGCCATATTGTATTATGATAAGTATTTTGGTGTGGTTTAAAATGAATGTTGTATTTAAAATGTATTAAAAGGCAATGTTTGTATTCTATCTTTTGTGTATACTTGCAACCATTGGGTAATATTTAAGTAAAAATGTGACAAATCTTTCACTCTGCTGTTATTACAGTGACATTAAAATAATTTCATTCCATTTTAAACTTGAAAACATGCACTGAAAATACTTTAAATATTTATAAATGTTAGCCTGTGTTACTCATCTCTGGGGAACAACTGCACTGAAAGTATAAGAGAAATTTTTTGCTGAGTTCTTTAACTGTGTGGATAGAAATCATCTTAGATTGTTATTTATTAAGAACTACTTGTAACTGTCTCAAGGTGATGTAAATATCTTGAACAATTACTGGATGAAAGTTTTTATGAGCTATAAAAGTTCTAAAATGCTTATACATATAGTTTTAGAAAAATATTCTTGTAGACAGAGGATAACTGTTTTTAACTTCTTTTGAAATCTTGATGATTTATTAAGAGGTAGGTAAGACCTAGAAAAGGAAATATGTAGAGTGTTTAACTGGATTGTCCCTAGGAGACGAGAGTTTTAATTCTACCTCATGCCATGTCTAGATATGTGACATTGGAGGAGTCATTAACTTTTTTGGGTTTCAGTTTTCCCTTGTGAACAATGAGAGAGTTGGACTAAATATCATTTTGGTTCCAGCCAACTTTGAAATACTCTCATCTGTCAGCATATAATATTGTGAATTCTTACAATAAGTTATGCACATTTCTGTTATGGTGGTACTTTTGCTTAAGTTGAAAATCCATTTTTTTGTTTTAATGTGTTTTTCAACTCCCGTATTAGTTGGTAAGGTTGATGTTACAATCTTTTCCTACAGAATGTTAAACAGATAATACCCTAATTTTTTTTTTATTATATATATATATATATATATATATATATATATATTTTATAATATTATCCCTTGTATTCATTTTTCCAATTTACCCCCCCTCCCTCTATTCCCTCCCCCCGACGACAGGCAATACCATACATTTTACATGTGTTACAATATAGTCTAGGTACAATACATGTGTGCGAATATCATTTTCTTGTTGCACAATAAACATTAGAATCCGAAGGTACATGCAACCTGGGCAGACAGATATTAGTGCTAACAATTTTCATTCCCCTCCCAGTGTTTCTTCTCTGGGTGCAGCTACCTCTGTCCATCATTGATCAACTGGAAGTGAGTTGGATCTTCTTTATGTTGAAGATTTCCACTTCCATCAGAATACATCCTCATACAGTATTGTTGTTGAGGTGTACAGTGATCTTCTGGTTCTGCTCATTTCACTCAGCATCAGTTGATTTAAGTCTCTCCAGGCCTCTCTATATTCCTCCTGCTGGTCATTTCTTACCGAGCAATAATATTCCATAACCTTCATATACCACAATTTACCCAACCATTCTCCAACTGATGGACATCCATTCATCCTCCAGTTTCTAGCTACAACAAAAAGAGCTGCCACAAACATTTTGGCACATATATGTCTCTTTCCGCTCTTTAGTATTTCTTTGGGATATAATCCCAGTAGTAGCGCTGCTGGGTCAAAGGGTATGCACAGTTTGATAACTTTTTGGGCATAATTCCAGATTGCTCTCCAGAATGGCTAGATTCTTTCACAACTCCACCAGCAATGTATTAGTGTCCCAGTTTCCCCACATCCCCTCCAACATTTGTCATTATTTGTTCCTGTCATCTTAGCCAATCTGACAGGTGTGTAGTGGTATCTCAGAGTGGTCTTAATTTGCATTTCTCTGATCAGTAGTGATTTGGAACACTCTTTCATGTGAGTGGATATAGTTTCAGTTTCTTCCTCTGAGAATTGTCTGTTCATATCCTTTGACCATTTATCAATTGGAGAATGGTTCGGTTTCTTATAAATTAGGGTCAGTTCTCTATATATTTTGGAAATGAGACCTTTGTCAGAACCTTTGTTTTTAAAAATATTTTCCCAATTTGTTACTTCCCTTCTAATCTTGTTTGCATTAGTATTATTTGTACAGAAACTTTTTAGTTTGATGTAATCAAAATCTTCTATTTTGTGATCAATAATGATCTCTAGTTCTCCTCTGGTCATAAATTCCTTCCTCCTCCACAAGTCTGAGAGGTAGATTATCCTCTGTTCCTCTAATCTATTTATTATCTCCCTCTTTATGCCTAAATCATGGACCCATTTTGATCTTATCTTGAATACCCTAATTTTTGTTAGGAACTAGTGTATCCAACTTATAAATGACTGAAATAAATAAAAACTAATAAGGACTGCAAAAAAGAAGTATGTATCCATACAATCATGCAGATAGAAAGAGCAGAAGAGAAAACAGATAGATAAACAGACAGGTAGGTAGCTAGAGAGATGATAGACACTGTCAGTGAGCATACAAACACAGCTATGCTATAAAAGGCATATTATAAATATATATACATATATATATATTATATGTGTACATACAGTTCATATAACTACTTAATAATCAAATTAACTTTGACAAAAAGATTTACTTCAGAAGGACAAACAAAGTAATATTCATCCTAACACTTCAGAGAAACAGTTGCAAACCCAACAAGTTGCATAGTCTCCCTGAATTTGTATTCTGACAATCTGGGCCTTTCTCAAGACTTTCCTGTTGTACTTGCAACAACATCCTCTCTGGAATCATAGCTCCAAATTCACCATGACTCAAGTTCATGGATCCCTGATTTTACTCCTTACATTTAGAACTGAAAAGCACAAATGAAGTATATCAAATCTCCAAGCCTGCTAAAGAGAAACATAACCATTTCTTACCACTCAGTTTAGTGCATGATGCTCAAGCTATGGATGAATGAGAAGCTCATCCCTGAATGCCACCAAAAAAGAAAGCAAGATTGTTGCAGTCTAATAGTTTGAAAGATGCATCCAGTGGAAAAAGGAAGCTCCCACCTATGTGGTTGGAGATTATATAATGTCTTCCCCCAGAATCAGAGCCCTAGCATCTCCCACTTGGGTGTCTCTAATTTAGGTCATTTGGATGTCTACCAAAGCTCATTTACACATAAACACAAATATGTAAATACCAGATCATCCACTAAAGTTCCACACTGATGTCTCATTGTAGCATAGAATTTTTTAAAAGCTATATTTCCAGAACATGAATTCTGATAACTTCTTCCAAAGTAGAGAGGTTCCAAATATTGGCCAAATCAAGGGATAAACTATATGTAATGCCTCAGGACAAGCCTCACAAAGTTCAGAGAGAGTAAGCTTATCACTATACTGGATGTCCTGGATCATTTTTTCCCTATAATTCTTGAATGCCATCTTTTAAGTTATAATGAGGTTCAGTAGAAAGAATTCTTATACTGATGAATTTACTTATTCTTGAGTGAGTGTGTGTGTGTGTGTGTGTGTGTGTGTAGCAGTCAAAAAACTGGATTTAAGTTATACCTATAACACAGAATGATCTGGGTCAAAACATTTTTTCTCTTAGTATCCTGGGTGTAGATAAGCCCTTGGTGGTGGGAGTGGGATTTCCTCATTGAGAGTTCCCAACAACCACAAAATTATATAATTACAAAAACTATATATTTTCCATGCTGATGGTAGATCAGAAGATATGGATAAATAAAATGAGTGAATAATACCATAGCCTATTTAGGTCAATGGATCTTTTATCTATCAACATTTTTTGCAATTTAGAAATACTTTTATTTTCTAATTCTGTTCACTTCATTCTGCATCAGTTCATATAAGTCTTTCCAGGTGTTTCTGTAAAACATTTCCATATTAGTCATTATGCACAAAAAGACTAAAATAAAAGAAAAAGAATGAAAATAAAGTCAAAAATAGCATGCTTCATTTGGCCTCAGACACTTAAATCTGGCCTCAGACACTTAATACTTCCTACTTGTGTGACCCTGGGCAAGTCACTTAACCTCAATTACCTCAGCAAAAAAAAAAAAAAAAAAAAAAAATCCTGCTTCAAACTCTATTCAAACAATATTTAGTTGTTTCTCTGGAGGTGTATATTATGCTTCATCATGAATCTTTTATGATTATCTTGGATCATTTATTGCTGAGAATAGTTACTATATCAGGATGGAAGAAGGAGGAGAGGAAGAGACAGAATTTGGAACTTAAAAACTTTTTTTTAAAAAGTTGTCAACATAATTGGGGAAAATTATATGTGTGTGTATGTGGTATGTGTGTGTGTATACATATATTTTATTTCAACAAGGATATTTGAGAAAATTGTCACTTTCCTGCTATCTGGACATACAGACAAAATATATTTTTTCAATGGAATCAGAATTTTTTTTTATTTTAAATTCCTTCTAGAAAGTGAGAAAGAATTATACCTAGAAACCCATATGGTTGAATTTAAAGAGGCCTGGATTTATAAGGCATGCCTTCAAATCCTTCTTATTGCTTGTATAACCTTAAGCAATAATAACTGATGTTTATTATTATGGCCTAAGGTTTACAGTGTTCTTTTACATTTAAAGGGGAACTTTAGTGATATGCAGATGGACCTGGAGTTGGAAAAATATCTGAGTTCAAATCCTATACCATTTTCTAGTCTAACTCAGGGACTCTAATTCTTCCTCTGTAATGGGAATAATAATAGAACCTACTTTACAGGGTTTTCTGAAGAGCAAATGAGATAAAATTTTCAATAACTTTCTAAACCTTAAGACTCTATAAAATATTATTGTTGTTATATTATCTCATTTGATCTGTAGTTGGGAATATAATCCCTGCTGCTGCAGGTGGCTCACCTAGGGAAGGTAAATTGCTTGAGTTGGGGATCCTGAGGTACAGTCACACTAAAACCAATTGGGTATGGCCCACACTATTGGCAATAAAATGATGAGCTTGTAGGAGCTGAGGCCCAACAGTTTGCCTAAGGATGAGAAAACATCCCCAAATTTGGAGAAATAAAGTAGAATAAAATTTCAGATCTAATACTGACATTACTGCAGAGTAGCCCCTAGACTTCCAACCTAGGAAACAGAGAGCCTCTATTAAAAAAAAGAAAAAAGAAAGAAAGAAAAGAAAAGAAAGAAGAAAAACCAAGAAAAATAAAATTATATGTGTATGTGCATATAAAAGTATGTGTATATAAAACAATTATATATATATATATATATCAATATATGCCTTATTTGATCCTCACAACAACCCTATAAGAGAAGTATTAATATCCCCATTTTACACATGAGGAAACACTGTTTCCAAATGTTTCGGTGATATGCCATGCCCAGTGTGATGTAATGGATAAAAATCTTTTATTCTCTGAGCCTGTTAAACTAAATCAGTTGGTATCAAGACCCACTTACACTCTTAAAAGTTACAGATTCCCCAAAGAGCTTTTGTTGGCATTGGTTATATTTGTGTTAAAAATTAAAATGGATCAGTGTATTTATTAATTCATTAAAAATAACATAGTAAACCCATTGCACGTCAATCTTAATATATATTTTATAAATAATAACTACATTTTCTGAAACAAAAAAAATTTAATGCCTGCATAAGATAGTTGTACTCTTCAGCATTTAATCTCCCACAATGTGTTAAAGAATGTGAAGAAAATTCAGCTTCAAATTCCAACAGACTTGTGATGAAAAGTACCATTCGCAACCACAGAGACTGAATGTGAATCAAAGCATAGTATTTTCATCTTTTTGTTGTTGTTTGTTTGTTTGTTTTTCTTTCTTATATTTTTTCTGTTTTAATCTGATTTTTTTTTTGACCAGAATGATGATTATGGAAGAATTGCACATTTAACCTTATTAGACTACTTGCTGTGTTGGGGAAGGAGGAGGGGGTAGGAAAGGGAGAAAAATCTGGAACACAAAGTTTTGCAAAAGTTAATATTGAAAACCATATTTGCATATAATAAAATACTATTCAAATAAAAATTAAACCTCCCTCAGATATATGCATATTTTAAAAGTGAAGAATATTTTAATAATCTTTTCAGACAATTGCAGTTATTCTTCTTTGATACTATATCCAAATTCTATAGGTTCAAATTAGTTGTAATGTATCAATATCAATATCAATAAATGAATAAGAATACAAAAGAAAAATAATGTCTTAATATTATTATGAAAATAATTTTCATCTCATGGATCCCTAAAAAAATCTCAGAGATCCCCAGGGTTCCACAGACCATACTTTATTTTAGATTTATAGACTAGATCATCTCTAATATTTGTGTCAACTCTAAATAATTCTTTGAGAAATAGGTTGGGGGGGGGAAACCACTCTTCTATCATTTAAGATGGTAGTTAAACAGATTAAAATGGGCTTTATATTGTCCTTTCTTGGATAGATTACTTACAGCTGTGTTGAAACTCTCAGTCATATGTTATTACTAATTAAATTACAGTTAGCATCTCTCTTTAGAATTTGCTCTAAAATAAAGAAAGCAGCTTAGAAATTCTACGGTTTAAAAAATTTGACAATTTTCCAAATTATCCTCCAAATTCTATTGTTCATAAAACACTAATAGGTTCCAGACAAGTTATAAAATGTGGCAGAATTAATAATTAAAAAGCAGCATATATATTGACAAGATAGAAACATATCATGCAAGCTAAATACTATTGAAAAGTAATTTTTTAAACCTACTGTTTCATCAGACCCAATTTTTTAATTTCATCACTTAAATACATATACATATATATACATATATATATATATATATATATATGTTGGTGGAATAGCAGTTTATAAGATGACTCATATCAGCCTAACTTGCTCAGTACTGCCAGGTAATGTTTAAATGTAATCTGTGTTGTCAAACTAATAAAAACCCCAGTTTTGAGGAAATAATCATGATCTTTGTATTTGACCACAAAATTAATTTCAGAACTAATTAAAATCTAAGTCTTAGTGTCAGCCTTAGTTAATTTTCATAAATGTTAGCAATATTTCCACTGGCAGACCTTAGGGATGAGCTGAAGAAACCCTGAGAGACAAATGATAGATTTTCAAGTCCTGAAATAATGCCTACCTTCCAGCCTTTATGTCAAGAAAGAATAAAGTAAAAGGTGATTTTGTGTTGTAATACTTTTTGTGTGTTTTCTTATCTCTTTTTGCTTCTCATCTGTTCTGCTTTGAGTTATTTCAGTTCTCATTCCATTAACCTTCACTGGCCCCTTGCTACTAATCATTATTCTTTCCTTTTGTTCCCATAAACATCTTATCTAGCTACCTAATTATTTTCTCTGGAAGTTTATTTCCCAGGTCACCACAGTTCCATTTAGTGTTTTTTCTCCCTATATGAGTCGTCTCTTCTCTTTTTCTATTGGTACCATTCCCCACTCTTCCTCTTGCATTCTCTATCTCTTGGCTCATAACTCAAAAACAAAAATAGAAAAAAAGATTTTATGAATGGCCTTTGTTCTGTTTATCTTCATGTTTTACCTTCATGCTAAGTCTAAGTGAGATGCACTCACAAGTCAGTGATGTATTTTATTTTAAACCTTGATTACCAGGAAAAGAGAGAGAGAGAGAGAGAGAGAGAGAGAGAGAGAGAGAGAGAGAGAGAGAGAGAGAGAGAGAGAGAGAGAGAGAGAGAGAGAGTTTTCAGATTACATGTTTCTCTGTGCTTCCCATGGGATTATTTTTTAACCTACAACAAATCAGTACTAGTTGAGACATTCTCTGAAAAGGCACTAAATCCAAGGTGTATGTCATAAGACTCTAGAGTGCCATACTTCAAATGAAAGGAAATGCCATACACTACTATGAATCCAGTTGACTTTGTACAATTGCTTCCCATAAAAGTTTTATTAATAAAAAAAAATTCTGGGAACTTTTTCCTGGATGAACCATGACTAATTTTAAAAGGTCAAATCCTTTTTAAAATTACACACATACTCCTGCCAGATGTGGAATTTTCTTTTGATACTGCACAAACCAAGTAGCAATATTTAATTTAATTAACCTCTCAAAGTACTATGTATCTTTCATGAGCATTGCAGGCTTGCATATGGAATAAATACTGAATATCCTTTATCTCTTACCTCCTAATTCATTTTAAAATAAAACCTGCTTGGATATTTTTGGCAAAATTGGGTTAAACATTGACTGAAAAAAGTGATAATATCTATTATTCTGAGTCCTGATAATGGAAGCCAATATAAAAAGATATATATTTGAGGAGGCAATTTCTGTTATAACTGATTAAAAATGTAAGTCTGTCTTATATTGTCAGAACTCAATCATTAAATGTTAAAATGATTATGAAAACTTTGTGAGTTTGTTCCAAATTGCTCACTCATAATAGTATAAGGCAACAACTCTTAGATCCTTATTCAAGATCCTAGAATCATTTTTTTCCACCATATTTTGCTTTTAACACCCACAAAGGGACAAGTTTACTGAATCTTAGTATTTGAGTATTTTTTAAAATAAGGAATATTTATGGAAAAATTATAACAAAAATAGAATTTACAAAACTTCCCCTTCAATAACTGGAAACATTCTTTCTTCTATTACCTATATCTCATACCTAATTTATATATATATATATATATATAGCAAAAATAGAAGTTACAAATTTTTCCCTTCTCAACACCTGGGGGAAGAATAAGCTCAAACTTAAAACAAATCTCTATAAGGCACATGTCATTACCAAGTTCACTTTCAAATATAGCACAGCCAATGATGTGTCCATATCTTCACTGGATTCAGCAGACAAGTTGCTCTTCAAACCCTCAGCTACCAATTTACCAATTTTTAGCCTCTGGGAAATCCCAGCATGAAGCTCCCACTTCCGGTATTTACTATTCTGATTTTTTCAAATTCACAAAATTGTATCTATCACCAAGAAGTTTAGACACATACAGAAGCAACAGCAAAACTATATGCTCACAGACCATATGGAAGTGTCCCCAGTGCAGTAGTGGGGAGAGAAATAAATTATTTTTCTTTGGCCTAGAAGGCTAAATTCTGGCAACTCAAAATCTCTGCTACACAAGAGAATAGGGTTCAGGAATATCATATGTGAACACTCTTCCATGAACAGAAAAAAATGGCCTTTTAAAAAATATACTTTTTTATAATAGGCAGCTGAATTACTATTTCAAGATTTAAGAACTCCCTACCTTTAAAAAAAAAAAATCTTCCCACTAGCTAATCATTAGTGCCTGAAATTGCACCATTAGCAATTTGTTTATGTATGTGTGTGTGTGTGTGTGTGTGTGTGTGTGTGTGTGTGTGTGTGTTGAGTATTTCCTACCTATTTGCTCATTTTTGAGTTATATTTTTGGCATGTTGTCTCCTCCAATATCACCTTATGGACAGGATTGTCATTTGCCTTTCTTTGTAACCCAGGACTTGGCTCAGTACCTGGCACACATTAGAGACTTAATAAAAGTTTATTGTCTTAATTTATATACAGGTGTGTGCTGTTAAATGTTTAACAATCAGCTCTCCCCTTCCCACAAAAAATTCATACAAGACCCAATTTTAAGCTTAATTTGTATCATTAATATTTTCTCTATTGCTTTCTTTTCTCTAGACCAACCAACAAAACAATAAACCAAGCCTTGATTTTAGCATTTGTCTGTTTCTGAGATGTAAATGCACACACTGAAAATTTAATAATTGACTCTTTGAGAAAGGTCTCAAATACAGCTTCAATACATCCCTGTTACTATATCTATTTCTAAAAAAATGTTTTGAAGTAATAGCAATATCTTGTTTTGATAGTAATCTTCTTTTCACTCATATTATTGTTATTCCCAATGACTTTATCCCCAAGAAAATTATTTCATATGACAATGAAGAACTATCAGACACTCAAACAGATCTGGAATCTCATTGTTTGGAAGCTCACATGGTAGATGCAGATTGCATGTAAGCCAGCTCATCCTAAGCAACTTTTATCAATGTCTTCTCTTAAATTCTCCATAAGAGAATTTACCCAATTCACAGAAGGACTGCATAGTTTCTCCTGATATTGCAAAAGAACCAATGGAGCATTCTAATTTTCCACCTGTCATCCATCCCTCATCCACATCACACAATCATGATCCACTGCCTGTCCATAACCCCCATCATCTTCCACCTTCTTTATAATATTTCTTTTGAATTCTTCAAAGGTTCTTGTAATCAGCATCATGTAGCCATGCTGCAATTTTGGTATAATATTGGTTTTAAGAAGATGGAGCCTTTAGTTCCGTAGAAAGCTTGGGATCATGAAAGAAATATTGCAGTCTCTTGAAGGCAATCCAAGCAATTATCTTCCTTCTGTTCCATTATAGGTTAAACTTGTTGTCCAATTCAAGATTCTATGAAAGATACAATTACAGCAATAACCCTGTTCAATGACCCTGTGGTTAGAAATATCAAGCAAAGCAAAAGTATACTTGGAAATGGTCTTGAATACAGTAATGGAAAAGATCCAGTGTAAAGTTCTTATTGTTTTTTAAACCTTTATTAAGGGCCCACAATGTTCCTGGCACTATGCTAGCCTTTAAATATTATCTCATTTGGCCTTACAACAACCCTTGGAGTTAAGAGCTATTGTTATTGCCACTTTAAAGATAAGGAAACTGAGGCAAAGATTATGTCTCACAGTGTCTGTGAAAGGCATTTAGTCCAAATCTTTCTGACTCCAATTCCAAGTGGCTCTATCCACTTTACCTTCTCCAGAGGCTTATTTCTATTTGCTGATGATACTGTGCTTGTGGTACAAAATCCCATAACATTTTAGGACAAGGACTGTTGTTGCCACCTCCTTCTCCTCCTCCTCCTCCTCCTCCTCCTCCTCTTCCTCTTCCTCCTCCTTCTTTTCTTCATCCTCCTCTTCCTCTTCCTCCTCCTTCTTTTCTTCATCCTCCTCTTCCTTTTCCTCCCCTTCTCCTCCTTCTTCTTCTTTCCTCTTTTCTTTTTGTATCCCCAGTACTTAGCATAGTATCTGGCACACAATACTTAATCATTCAACAGAGTTTGGCCTGACTATCTAAATAGGAAAGACCATGTGGATGACGGGTGTATATTGCCCAAGTGCCTTGGTTTAGAGAAATCCTGGAATCAAGACCACTGGTTTTAGAGACTTCAACAGCACAGAGGAGAAGTAGGGAGGACCAAAGTTAGGATAGTTGAAGTAGAAGTAGAATTTAAGGAATATAGATGAAAAGCATTTTGAGGGAAGAACTAGTAGGACTTGATATCTAATTGAATGTACATGAACTACAAAGGAGGAGCCAAAGATGATTTCAAAATTTTGAGTCTGGGAATCTGGGAGAATGTGTTGGTCTTTTTCAAAATTTCAAAATTCAAAAATTGGTCAATTCAAAATTTTTCAAAATTTCAAAATTCAAAATATTATATTTTCTTGCTAAACTACCCTACATTGGGTTGTTTATCATCTCAGGAAGGGGTTAAGGGAGTGAGAGATAAATTTTGGAACTCAAAACTTTTTTAAAAAATATATTAAAATTGTTTTAACATGTAATTAAGAAAAATAAATATTATAAAAATTGTCCATATCTTTTGATTTCCCTCATTTTCTTTTTTTCTTTATTTTTTCCACTGCTCAGTAGCAGTTGAATATATATATATGTACATATATATACATATATATACATATATATATATACATATATATATATATTTTTCACTGCTCAGTAGCAGTTGAATATATATATATATATGTACATATATATATACATATATGTACATATATATATATACATATACATATATATATATATAAATGAATTCATTTAGCCACTTATTAGATGTGTCAGTAAAAGACACCAGGAAAGAAACCAGGAAAATAGGAAGCAAAGTTGTTTAGAGAATAAAAGAAGAGAAAGATGACAAGTTTCAATTTAGTCATTTTGATCTTGATGTATCTCTAGGATAAGTTCAGCTGACAGCTGGAAATTCGAGGGAATGTTCCAGGTATTGCTCTCCATTACTAGGTTCAAACTACTTCTGAGGCAGATTTTAAAAGAGATTGGAATTCTGCTATAGTTACCAAAAGACTATAATTCTGGATTGCCATTCAATCAAGAAATATTTATTAAGTATTGTGTGCCAGATACTATGCTTAGTATAGGGGATACAAAAAGAAAAGAAGAAAGAAGAAGGAGGAAAAGGAAGAGGAGGATGAAGAAAAAGAAGGAAGAGGAAGAGGAGAAGAAGGAGGAGGAAGAGGAAGAGGAGAAGAAGGAAGAGGAGGAGTAGGCAACAAACAGCCTTTGTCCTAAAAAAGCTTATAACTTAATGAACTGGGAGGAAGGGAAAGGAGAGACCCAATCCTGCTGGAGGAAAAGTTTCTCTCTCCTGTGTAGCTCCCAGAGTTATCTTCTGCCCTCATGCCACTAAGGAACATAAAGAAATAAGAGGTCAGAGTCAACCATAAGTTCTTATGAGAAATCAATCAGATTAGAGTCATCAATGATATTTTAAACAAAATAAACAGAAGCTATAACAGGAAATAGGCATAAGTTGCATTCAGTTGAAATAAAGCAAGAGACAAAAGTTTGTTCTCCTTTGAGCATTCCAACTACCAGAGCAAGAACTCACAGTAAAAAATATAATCATCTACCCTTCCCTTCCCTTTATCCATTTAGAAGTCACCTTTGATGGTTTCCTATGGAGGTTTGAGTTTGAAGAAGGGGAATGTCAATGTCACTGCCATGAGTCACTGAGATTATGCTGCAGTTTTGTGTGTGGGGAAGTGATTTGCCATCTCCCTTTTTTCTTTCCTTTCTTGCTCTACAGAAATCTTCAAAAATTCATGATGCATTTAAGAAAACCCAGAATCCAATCATAATCTCAGATTAACTTCCTTTCTTCCGAATCTATAATGAAATATTATTTTTAGGGTCTTTGTAATGATTGTCATAAGACCTGAGTTTTGGTTCTCTACATGTTAGCTAAAATCATAGGATAAAACAAGACTGCCAAAGTAAAAAGCAAAAGAAAAACTAATAATAATAAAAGATGACCCAAGTAGAGATCTGGAAAATGAATACAGTTTAGTGGCAGGAGAATTAGAAGAAGGAACAAATGAAAAAGTAGAAAATGAATATTGCAATTTAATCTAAGTAAAAGGAAGAGTTTCAAATAAGGTTAGTCATTAATATTAAACTCTTCAAAGAAGATGAAGGCATTTCATTTAGTTAAATCAAGTCAAATCAACAAGCACTTATTAAATGTTTATTATATTCTAGGCAGCATGCTATGACATTCTAAAGGAAGAAGGGGGCAAAGATACCTAGTTGTGGGGAGGGGAAAGCATATTAGAGAAAGTCTGGAGTGCAGCATGGAAAGGAATGGCTTCCCTGGGCACCCAACTTATATGGAGGTTCTGGGAGAAGCCATGCGATTAGTGAAAAAAAAGTAATGAGGAGGATACTTCCAATATGTGAATTCCATAATTGCAATGAGACTAGAAAATTCAATTTTATTAGAATTGTGGGGCAAGAAATCATACAATAAGGTATTAAGGACTAGATGGATAGTAAAGAAACGAGATAGTGAGTATACATTAATTTTTCCAGCTCTTTGACATTGAAAGAAAAAGGATAAAGCAATCTCTTGAGGGACTGATAGCATCAAGGAAAGGATACTTTAGAACAGTAGAGATCTGAACATGATTTTAGGTGATGAGGAAGGAGTTAATGTACAAATTCTATTAGATATAGTATCTATAGCTAGTATGACTGCCTCACCTTTGGAAAGTGATACTAGAATCTCTCTTTTCTATTTCTCATGTTTACTACTTATGTGATTTTAGGAAAATCATTGGGCCTCAGCTTCCTCATCTGAAAAAAGAAGGGGGGAATAGAACTTGATGTCCTTTGATCTATGATTCTATGAACCCAATTTGGATCGCTCCTGATATCACATTGTCAATATAGATTATTTACTATAATTCCAGATGAGAAGATGTCTTGGAATTTCTTACAACTTAAATTTGTGTTGTTTTATCTGACGTCTTTTTTTTTTAACCTGGTTTTAATACCTGGTTTCCTCTGGTGTTCCTCCATTTGCCTTATTGGAATTAACTTCTTGTTCAGTTAGATCCCCTTCCCTCAGTATTTCCTGATTTATGTATGACTTTTGCTTGAAGTCGGAAGCCTGCCTTCCCTTCCCTCTCTTCTTGGGGAACAAAGCCTGGTTCCCACACATGATGACTTTGCCTGAATACACCACCATATAGGCAAAGCAAAATAGAGCCTTCTTTCATTAGCACTTCAAACATAGAGGGAGCTAGACCCGGATATTCAAAAGGGTGCTTTTTGACCAGGATCTGTGAATCAAAGATCAGCCATGGGGGTTGGGGAATCAGAAAGGAATCTTAAAGGGATCTCAACCCCCATTAGCTGGACACAATAGAAATTCATGGTTTCACAATCAATTCTACTTATATTGTTTGTATATGAAAATGTTATTTTTGTTGATGTTTTTCAAGTTCAGAATAAAGTTACAATGAAGAAGCAGAAGTAGAAGAAGCAAAATCAGCAGTAGAAGAAGAAGTAGGAGAAGAAAGAAGAAGAAGAAGAAGAAGAAGGAGGAGGAGGAGGAGGAGGAGGAGGAGGAGGAGGAGGAGGAGGAGGAGGAGGAGGAGGAGGAGGAGGAGGAAGGAGGAGGAGGAGGAGGAGGAGGAAGGAGGAGGAGGAGGAGGAGGAGGAAGGAGGAGGAGGAGGAGGAGGAGGAGGAGGAGGAGGAAGGAGGAGGAGGAGGAGGAGGAGGAGGAGGAGGAGGAGGAGGAGGAGGAGGAGGAGGAGGAGGAGGAGGAGGAGGAGGAGGAGGAGGAGGAGGAGGAGGAGGAGGAGGAAGAATATATAAGCTACAACAGGGACTCATTGGAGGGGAAAAAAATAGCTGTCTTGATTGATTGGAGTGTATATGTGTGTGTATATGCTCTTAGCAGAGATCTTGGGTTGGGGAAAATGAGTCAAAATTTGAGGTTCTCAAGGGATATCCTGGGAAGGGTCAAAATGAATAAAAGAGAATGAATTCTTAGAAATGACTTCAAGAATAAACCAGACTGAATAAACTCAGTGTTGGTGTTTTGAAGTACAAGTTATGTAAATATTTGATAAATAAAAGGAAGGAAATAAAATAAATTTGTGAGTAAACCAGGGGAAAGAGAAAATTATTTTAGTCAACTGAAATGTGAAGATTTATCCTAGATAAAATCCTAGATAATATATTCTAGAAAAACAATCACTTCAGAAAAGAATGGGAGTTATATTTTTGCTTGTTTTTCTTTTTTTCAGAGTAAATTTTAGAACTTATTTCTTACTGTGGGATTTGACTATTTAAATTATGAATTTCCTGTTGGTTCAGTTTCAGTAATTTATATTTTTGTAGATAATAACCTTTTTCCTCTAAATTCTCTAGCTTGTCAGAATATAGGTATGTGTAATACTTCCTGTTAGTTTCTTTTGTATTTGTTATAATCTCTCCTTTAGTAATCATGATTTTGCTGATTTGTTTTCTTTTTTTTTTCTTGTTATAATGGTTTGCTAATGGTTTATAAATCCTGTCTTAAAAAAAACACTCTATTTCTCATTTGTTTATCAATTTAACTGTTCTTCAGTTTTTATTTCTGGTCATTTCTTCATTTATTTTTATAATTCTTTCCCTTTTTTTTTTTTTTTTTTTTTTTTTAATAATTGCATGCTAAACTCAGCCCAGAAGAAAAAGAAGTCTGAAATTTTACTTGTCTGCCTTCAGGTATATATCCACACTGTCCTATTTCTTCCTGGGAGGAGATACATACAATACTTGCTCTGACTATACTACCATATAATCAAAACATAATAAAAATTCAATTTCACACATGCTAAATTCTCCCAAGGTAATAGTTAGCAAGTCTATGCTAATCTTCTATAATCTTTGCAAGGCTTTGTATTTATATTACATTTATAATAAAATAGCCAAAAAATAAAATTCCTAAAGGTCTGTCAATAATTCCTGACACCTGACACCTGACATCTTCTATAAGGGAAATTAGAATCTTAACACAATACCTAAAATTTGTTAATAAACTTATCTCAGTTACCTAAGCACAGATAGTTTGACTAATAGAATACAAAAAGAATTTCAAATTCAACTTATGTAAGTGGTTCTTTTTTATGTTGAAGAAAGGAAAAGAACAAATAGAAAACTGGTGCTTTTCCTTAATACAATATAAAGCATCTACCAAAAGCCATATATAAAATGTTAAAAAAAAATTACACACTTTTGTACTAAAAATAGTACATCTCCAGTCTCCTGTAGAAAGAGAAAAAATGTCATCTCAAATGTCTCTTTCCTACTTTGAGGTAAAGCGAGAAAATAGCACTTGATTAAGCCATGTCACTTTTGCTCAGCCTTACATATGTAGGATGCAAAGATGATAAATGGTGAGAGTGATCCAAGGCTGAGGATTGACTGGGCATAATTGGCAATATGATAAGGAAACTAAAGATTCAAAAGAGGAGGACAATGTAGAATTGAATAGGTTCACCAATAAGTCAATATGGGGAGAAGAGGAGAGAGTAACTAGTTCAGGGAAGATGATCTGGGAAAGAATTAAGGAGTCAAGGAATTAGAGGTTCATGGATGAAGAGCAGGATAACATAAGAGAAGATAGAAAGATTTGTGAAAATTCAATAGATTATGGTTGGATCATAGTATTTCAGAATTCTTGAAAATGAAGGATAGTACATTTGTATGTGGCTGAGATAGGGTGGAATAACTCATGAGAGATAAGTAGTTTGAGGTTAGGGCATTTGGGAGAGAATCATTATGTATGCTGAAATCCGTTAGTATGAGGACAAGAGTTGGGGAAAAGAGAATTTTCCTAATATGAAGGCAGGATTAAAGAGAAGAGTTGTGAGCCAAGTAGCAAACAGATTGAGGAAAGAAAGAAAGTGGCCTGAAAGTCTGTAAGTCACTAGATGGATTTTGTTTGGGCAATAGATAATAATAGCATGAACTTTAAGGGAAAAGAGATTACTGGGAGAGAAAGAGGGAGAATCTGTAAGTAGCAGTAGATAGCAAGAAGTATTCAAATTCTCCTACTTCAACTAGTGAATCAAGGAGCATGAGTGTGTTGTGCCACAGCTCCCTTTTATTGTCCTGCCTCAGTTTCCCTTGTTGCAACCCCTTTTTTCTGCTTATTAGAATTGAGATAATTAAGGCTGTTGAGATCTGGCATTCCAAAAGATAAAACTCCATATGTCCTGTCTCAGATATCTAATTGGTATCCTCTAAGTCCAGATTTCCCAGCTCTAGTTGGACACTTCCTTAACTCCCAATTTGTAAGAATTTATGGTACTACCCCCAACCTGTCAGAACTGGATTGAAAAAATTAATTAATTTTAAGCTCTCTGCTTCCGTTTTATGGAAAGTTCATCCCATTCACATTCATAGTTAAAATGACTAATTCTGTATTTCCCGCCATCTTATTTATCACATTATGTTTTTGTCTTTCCTTCCCACTATTCCTCCTTCCCAGTATTTTCTTTCTGACCACCACCTCCCTCAAATAGCTCTTCCTTTTTATAGCCCCTCCCCCTTTCTTTTACCTTTCCCATACTACTTCTGTTTTCCCTTCTACTAGCCTTCAGCTTTCCTTTTCCCTTTCCTCTCCCACTTCCCTATAGGGTGAGACAAGTTTCTTTATGAAGCCAAATATGTCTGATAGATTTTTTGAACCAAATCTGGTGAGACTAAGAGTCACACAATGTTCATCCCCATCCCTTTTTTCTCTCAATTATAATAGGTCTTCTTTGCCTTTTCATGAGATGTAATTTCCCTCACATTATGTCCATTTTTTTTCTTTTTCCAGTATAATCTCCTTTCCACCTCTAGTTTTTTGTTTATATTATAACAATAAAATTAAATTATACCTGCACTCTCTAAGTTTACCCATAACAAAGATATAGTTCTCAAGAGTTCTTTCCTTTTTTTTCCAAAGTGACTCTGGCTTCTTTCACTCCACCTCCTAATCCCTCCTATGATTATCTGTATACACCAAAAGATCGAACCAGCCTGGAATAGTGAGAAGGGCCATTTTTCCAAGTATATGCTAATAGAGTTATTGTCCAATATGTAATTATCCTTAAGTGCTCGGTTGTCTGATTCCAGTGCACCTATTTAGAGTTTCAGCCCTTTACAGCTTTATCTAGAGATGATCTACTTTTAGTGTCTTCAGGGTTTGAAATCTGTTCTTCTCTTTCTCCATAAAACTATCTGTGGTCAAAGTTATTTTTGTTTTTTTTTTTTTGTTTTTTTTTTTAAGGCTGAGGTCTGCTTTTAGGACAAAGGGGAGATTGTATAAGCTTCTTCTATAGTGGCTGCACTAGGTTGGTGCTGACTAACTTCCAGTGTTGGGTGGGCTTCTGCATTATTATTCTGGGCTCATTATTTTCTTTTTGTATTTGTGTTCTATATTTTACCGCTAATCTTCTGATTTATTGGCTTGCAACCAGGACAGAATAGCCAACTACTATAGATTCTATATATATATATATATATATATATATATATATATATATATATATATATATACTATAGATTCCTCATATGATGTTCCCCAGCATGGAGGGCCACTACCCTGAGTCTGAGGAGGCATTGTGCCTGCACTCACTGCCTCCCTTCATGTCTGATTGAAACAGATCTTTTCTGAAGTTCTTCCAAAATATCTCCTGCTGGAAATTTGTTACACTCCAAATATTTGTGGTTACTATCACTCCAAAACCAGTTCAGAGGCTTGATTTGGTGTTGATCTGAGGGACATTAGTGAGAGCTCAGATAAAGATGGGTTTCCTCTCCCATTTTGGCTCCACCCCAAACCATTCAAATATCATGGAGTCGCAATCAGGATCTCATAAGATTTAGCAAATATCACACTAAAGGAATGGAAGACTTTGAATATGATATTCTGGAAGGCAAAGGAAAGATCTAGGATTACAACCAAAAATAACTTACCCAGTAAAACTGAATAAAAATCCCTCAGAGGGAAAAATGGATATTTGATGAAACAACTTGCAAGCATTCTCAATACAAAATCCAGAGCTGAAAAGAAAATTTGATTTTCAAAATATACAGTCTTAACCAGTTACTTGGGGAGCACTAAGAACACAATTAACTTGCCTAGGCTTATATAGTCAATGTGCTTCAGAAGCAAGATTCGAAGGTAGCTTCAAAATCAGTTCTCTATCCCCTACTCCAGCCTTCCTTTCTTTTCTCCACTCCATCCACATAAATTTTTTTGATTGTTTCCTTTTAAAATCTCCTAAATCATCTTTATTCTTTCTCTTCCCTATTTCTAAATAAGTCATCCCATATAACAAAGAATGGCTTCCAAACACTCTTTCTACTATAATGGAATGTCTGAGGCTAATAACAATTAAGCTAATAGTAGATAAATCAATGGAATTTTTAAGTACATACAGGTGGAATATCATAAAACTGAAGTGTCAAGGCAGTGCAGAAAGAAGACACTTAGATTTAAATTACATCTTTTAAAATATCTCACTTGCTATCTCTAAACTCACTCCTCCAGCCATGATATACTGTTTCTAAGGCCAATAAATATAAGAATTACAAAGGAACACAGGAAGATTAAATTCTTCAGGTAACCAAAATTTTGACATAATTTTCCATAAACCTTCATGACTGACTTTAGTCAGATCTACAAATGTTGCCTATAGACATCTGTTCTATTCCTAGAATTTCTCCTGGAGTTGTGGGGCAGCAAACACCATATTGACTGTTCCTAGGAGCCTTCAGAAGCCACACTGGATTTCAGGTACATGATCTTATTGATAAAGGATCAGTTATTAATGAAGATTCTGGCAAGAATCTTGCTAGCAATGACTAAGAGAGAGATCCCTACCTCTCACTACCACAGGACAATCTATTCCCATAGACAATGGAGACATCCTTGAACTTCTGGGGCATAACCTCCTCTTATCATATAATCTGGAAAATTTCAGTCGGCTTTTGTATATGTATTGGACCTCCCTTCCCCCCCCCATCTTATAAATCTCAGCTGGCTGCACCAGGTGCTTTGCCACATGAAAGTAGCATAATAGTCTTGAAAAATCTTTTCTTTAGTTGGAGCTTCAGTTAGAGAATGATTGATTTTTAACCTGAAGTATATGGTTATCATCGATTTCATCATCTAATAATGATAGTCTGTTGAGAAAACTGTGGAATCTCTCTAGAATCATGTTCTTATTACTAATCAATGGGCTTATTGATTATTACTAATCAATGAGTAGTTGACATGCACCATAAGTCTGTGGCCTATAAATACCCTTCAGTGTATCATGAAAGCACTTTGGATTGTTACTATTTGCATAAAAATGAATTTCATCTGCTTTCTGACTGAACCAGGAATCCTGAATCTAAGTTTTGATTATATTTTATTTTTTGTCAAATTGAATGCCATCATGCTCTTAGAGATAGAAAAACTATCCTGCTATGGACACCCTATGAAAACTAAAGTGGAGGAAGTATTAGTGCATGATGCAGCCTCCAAAGCTGAGATGCAACTCTCTGCTGCTTGTGCTAATTTTGGCCTAACAAATAACACCAAGAAACACAGGTGCTTCATCAGCCAGTACCATGTTATCTATATGTGGAACCATTAGTTACAACAAATGGAGTATCTTTGAATGCTGTGGATGTTAACTTACCTTAGCAGTATGCTTTCCAGTAATGTACACATGATAATGAGGTTGACACAAGCATTGCCAAAACTAGCTCACCGTTTGGAAAGTTCCATGGGAAAGTGTGAGAGAGGAGAGGTATTAGACTGACTACCAAGCTGAAGGTCTACAGAGCTGTTGTGCTGACCTTATTATTGTATACCTGAGAAACCTGGAGAGTGTACAGCATCATGCCAAGAAACTGAATTGCTTCCACTTGAATTGTCTTTCTTAGGAAGCTTCTTAAGGATAAGATACCAGATATTGAGGTCCTTTCTCAAACTAAACTGTCAAGAATTCAAACACTACTGCATAAAGTGCAACTCTGTTGAGCTGGCCAATTGTTCAAATGCCAAATATACACTTGTCAAAAAGAATAATTTTAAAAAATATTTTAATAGTTTTTATTTACCAGATATATGCATGAGTAATTTTACAACAATGACAATTGCCAAACCTTTTGTTCTAATTTTTCCCCTCCTCCCCCCCTGATGGCAGGTTGACCAATACATGTTAAATATGTTAAAGTATAAATTAAATACAATATATGTATACATGTCCAGACAGTTGTTTTGCTGTACAAAAAGAATCGGATTTTGAAATAGTGCATAGTTAGCCTGTGAAGGGAATCCAAAATGCAGGCAGACAAAAATAGAGGAATTGGGAATTCTATGTAGTGGTTCATAATCATCTCCTAGAGTTCTTTTGCTCGGCGTAGCTGGTTCAGTTCATTACTGCTCTGTTGGAACTGATTTGGTTCATCTCATTGCTGAAAATTCATCAGAATTGATCATCATATAGTATTGTTGTTAACGTATACAACAATCTCCTGGTCCTGCTCATTTCACTCAGCATCAGTTCATGTAAGCAAAAAAGACTATATTTTGGAGAACTCATACAAAGCAAGCACTCAAAAGGGAGTCAGAAAAAGTGATACAAGAAGGTCTCTCTTAAGAAGTACAGAATATGGCATTGGAGTCACAGACACAGGACCTCCCAACATGGTGAATTCTCATCAGAAAAGATGCTATGCTCTATGAACAAAGTAGAATTGAATTAGCTCAGAAGAAACACTACATATGCAAAGTTAGAAAATCTACCCCAAATATTCATAAGGACTATTTGTGTCCAACCTAGTCCAACAATGCTGAGCTTGTATTGATCTGAGAAGATGAAAACTTAAAACAATTCTAAGAGATAGAAGGAAAGATTGTATTTCAGGAATGAAGACAATTTAGGTAAAGACATGGAAGTAGTAGATAACATCTCTTGTATAGGACAGCAATTAGGGGACTTTAATTTTCATGTATGTGTGAGAGGAAAGGGCAATATACAATAAGCTTAGAAAAGCCAGATTAGAATGAGATTGTTAAAGCATTTAAATATCCTGCTGAATAATATGTAACAATACACTGAGTTATTGTTAGGATTACTAGGTGCTAACTAGGTTGTCTAATTTAGCATAGTACTTAACAATTCTCTAGCTCAGAATTCACATCTTTAATTCACACCTTTAAAAGGAGTTTACACCTTTAGTCTTCTGAAAGGAGTTTACACCTTTAAAGGAGTTCACACCTTTGGAATACCCACAAGCCCATTCTCTGGGAGGATAAAAGGAGCCAGGATTCAGGAAGAAGGGGATTCAAGATTCTACCTTCACTCTGGCTGGAGGCTCCAGAAGCCAGCCTCCCAAGAAACCTGATCACAAAAAAAGGATTGACAGAAAAGAAACCTCCTCCCAGAGAAGGATTATAATTTAGAGACTACAGGACTTGACATTTTGGCATCCTAACAGGGACAGAGCGGGACACAGAGGCAGTGGCGGGAGGTCAGTCTTTGGCCGGAGGAGACAGCTGTAGCCGCAACAGCGGAGGCGGATTTGACTGCAAGAAAGAGCAGTGAGGGTGCCTGGGGGCACGTTGAGTGACAGCGGGCGAGAGGGGGAATCCCCTTCTGCTTCCCGAAGTGGCAGTGCCCATGGATCTGGGGAATCCGCCAGGTACACCCCTTCAAGGTCACGTTCCAAGGAAGATTCCCGGCACTCCAGATCCAAGTTGAGGTCCAGGTTTGAGTCTCCATCGAGATCCAGAAGTTCTCAAAGGCATTATACTAGATCCCGTTCTTACTCCAGCTCCCACAGAGGATCCCGGAGCAGGTCATACAGTCGAGATTACCGAAGGCGACATAGCCACAGTCACTCTCCAATGTCCACCCGTAGGCGCCACGTTGGGAATCGAGCCAATCCTGAGCCCAACTGTTGTCTCGGAGTGTTTGGATTGAGTCTGCATACTACTGAAAGGGAGCTCTGAGAAGTCTTTTCCAAATATGGCCCAACTGCAGATGTGTCCATTGTGTATGACCCACAGTCTCGGCGCTCCGGAGGATTTGCCTTTGTCTACTTTGAGAATGTGGATGATGCCAAGGAAGCTAAAGAGCGTGCCAATGGAATGGAACTGGATGGCCGGAGGATCTGAGTAGATTTTTCTATAACAAAAAGACCCACACCCCAACCCCTGGAATCTACATGGGAAGACCTACCTATGGCAGCTCCCACCGTCGTGATACTATGATTGAGGATACAATCGAGGCTATGATGATCGTGATTATTACAGCAGATCTTACAGAAGAGGAGGTGGAGGAGGAGGAGAGCGGAGAGCTGCCCAAGACAGGGGTCAGATTTACAGGAGGCTATCACCCTCTCCATATTACAGTCGTGGGGGTTACAGGTCACAGTCTCAATCTCGATCTTATTCACCTCGTCGCTATTAAAGCATGAAGATGGTGGATTTCTGAAATGGGATTTTGTTTTGTGGACAATATTTTTTTATAGGTGACTTTTATACCTTTTATGAAGACTACTTTTGGTGGAGTTGAAATGCTGTTTTCATTCTGCATTTGTGTAGTTTGGTGCTTTGTTCAAAGTTAAGTGTTTTCAGAGAAGTATGTTTTGCATGTATTTTTTACAGTCTAAATTTTGACGGCTGAGAAGTTTCTATTGTACAAAAACTTCATTTAAAAGGTTTTTCTACTGATTTGTTACATCACTTCTAGCATGTGTTATGTTACTATGTAGTTATGTAATTTATGTAATTATGTGTAATATCTCCCATGTTGATGGATTTTTGTTTTTTATATTTTGATAACTATAAATAATAAATAAATTGGTTTCTTTTATAATCCTCAGTATAGTATTTATGCATTTAAAGCTATTATTCTAAGAAAGAATCCATAGGCTTTATCATACTGTCAAAAGAGTTCAAGATACTATCTTTGACCTTGAGGCTGTATTGATTTAAATTTAATCAAATTTTAAATCCTTACTTGATTAGTCCATTTTTAAAAAATCTCTAATTACATTTTTTTCTGACTCACCTGATCTTAATTCTGATTACTGGCCTTTTGTAACTTCCATTCCCAATTCAATAATTACCATGAATTTTTAAGTTAAATGAAATGGAATAAGCCATACTTTTTTTTTTTAATTATTATAGCTTTTTATATACAAAACATATGCACTGGTAATTTTTCAACATTGATCCTTGCAAAAATTTCTGTTTCAACTTTTCCCCTCCTTCCCTCCATCCCCTCCCCTAGATGGGGGTCCTATACATGTTAAATATGTTAAAGTATATGTTAAATACAATATATGTATACATATTTATACAATTATCTTTCTGTACAATAAAGATCGGATTTAGAAAGAAGGTAAAAATAATCTAAGAAGAAAAAATAAAAACACAAGATATTAATAACAGAAAGTGTAGAAATGCTATGTTGTGGTCCACATTCAGCTACCACAGTCCTCTCTCTGGGTGTAGATGGCTCTCTTCATTACTGAACAACTGGAACTGATTTGAAGAGAGCCATGTCCATCAGAATTGATCTTCATGTAGTATTGTTGTTGCTGTGTACAGTGGTCTCCTGGTCCTGCTCATTTCACTCAGCATCAGCTGATGTAAGTCTCTCCAAGCCTCTCTGTATTCCTCCTGCTGGTCATTTCTTACAGAACAATAATATTCCATAACATTCATATACCACAATTTACCCAACCATTCTCCAATTGATGGGCACCCATTCAATTTCCAGTTTCTAGCCACTACAAAAAGGATTGTCACAAACATTCTTGCACATACAGGTCCCTTTCCATTCTTTAATATCTCTTTGGGATATAAGCCCAGTAGTAACACTACTGGATCAAAGGTTATGTATGCACAGTTTGATAATTTTTTGAGGGTAGTTCCAAATTCTCTCCAGAATGGTTGGATCCATTCACAACTCCACTAATGATGCATCAGTGTCCCGGTTTTCCCACATCCCCTCCAATATTTGTCATTATCTTTTCCCATCATCTGAGCCAATCTGAAAGGTGTGTAGTGGCATCTCAGAGTTTTGTCTTAATTTGCATTTCTCTGATCAATAATGATTTGAGACACCTTTTCATATGACTAGAAATAATTTCAATTTCTTCATCAGAAAATTGTCTGTTCATATTCTTTGACAATTTATCAATTAGAGAATGATTTGATTTCTTATAGAGTCAATTCTCTGTATATTTTGGAAATGAGGTCTTTATCAGAACCTTTAACTGTAAAAATGTTTCCCCAGTTTATTGCTTCCCTTCTAATCCTGTCTGTATTAGTTTTGTTTGTACAAAAGCCTTTTAACTTAATATAATCAAAATTTTCTATTTTGTGAATATTAATGACCTTTAGTTCTTCTTTGGCCACAAATTCCTTCCTCCTCCACAAATCTGAGAGGTAAACTCTCCTATGTTCATCTAATTTATTTATATAATCTTGGAATAAGCCATACCTTAAAAACAATTACAGCAAAGCTCTTTAGCATAGATATAGAACACCGGGTGTGTTCTTGGACTTTTTTTTTTGGTGTATTGGTTGTTTTTGCTGGAGGTTTTTCTCTTCTTTTTTTTCCCCTTTAAAATATATTTTATATATTTGTGGCAGCCCTTTTTGTAGTGGCAAGAAACTGGAAACTGAATGAATGCCCATCAGTTGGAGAATGGTTGAATAAGTTATGGTATATGAATGTTATGGAATATTATTGTTCTATAAGAAACGATAAACAGGATAATTTCAGAGAGACTTCAATTTGCATGAACTGATGCTAAATTAAATGAGCAGAACAAGAAGATCATGGTACATGGCAACAGCAATATACAATTATCAATTCTGATGTATGTGGCTCTCTTCAACAATGAGATGATTCAGACCAGTTTCAATGGTCTTATCATCAAAAGAGCCATCTATCTACACCCAGAGATAGTATTGTGAGAACTGAGTGTGGTTCACAACATAGCATTCTCACTCTTTTTGTTGTTGTTGTTTGCTTGCATTTTATTTTCTCCATCATTTTATTTTCTGATTTGATTTTTCTTGTACAGCAAGATAATTATATAAATATATATGCATATATTGGATTTAACATATTTCTACCATGTTTTTACATATATTAGATTACTTGCCATCTAGGGGAGGGAGGTAGAAGGGGGGGCGGAACTGGAACACAAGGTTTTGCAAGGGCTAATGTTGCAGAATTATCTATGCATATATTCTGAAAAATAAAAAAGCTTTCAGAAAAAAAAGTTATAGTTTTCCCATCTAGAGATGTAAACAGCTTAACCTTTAAATATATTTTCCTCTGTTTAAAAAATATTTCTTATTATGTGGGATGCTTTTCTGAAAGGAGGTGGGTAAATCATACTGGGAAAAATATAAGCAGTGTAAATAACAAAAATATCAATTAAAAAGGAAATGGGCAATGAATGACTCTTGTCCTTTCCTCCCTTCCTTATTCACTTATCCAGGAAGGGGAATAGACATGCTTCTTGCTTCTTACTGATACTTTTGGCCTTTCTTTTTACCATCTTCACTGAATGCCCTCTTCTCTTTTGCTGTATATTCCAATCAGATATATTACACTGATGCAGTGACTATTATGTAGCAATTGGATAATTTTCTTTTAAAGGGAGTTAAGAACCTGCGTCACAGACTACCTTTCTAATTGAACCTTGACCCTTCTCTTGGTTCTGCTTAACTCTTCATTATTTCATAAAAGTCTTTTCATATTTTTCTAAAATTAACCTGCTTCATCATTTCTCATAGAACAGTAGTATTTCATCACAATCATATACTTCAGCCATTCCCATCTGATAGGCTTAAACTTCTTTCCAATTTTTTTTCTTTCCAATTTTTAAAGAGCTTTTGTATACTTTATCTCATTTGATTCTCAAAACAACTCAATTACATCACTACAATTCAGAGATGAGTTTCTGAAAGATTGAATGATTTATTCAAGTGTAAGAGCAGAAGAATCTAATTTTCTAATTCCTATTTTCAGTACTTATATACTTTAAAGATATAGTTATGAGATTAATATCCCTCACAGGAATTTAAATACCCTCTAATATAGACATTCAGCTTATCAAGGAATGACTGAAGGAGTTATGTTGGTAAATATTTTAACAACTGTCTCAGGGAAAATTTAGCACAACATACTTTTTGAGTTTAATCTGCATTGTTAACATTTTTTCTATCACTTTCTTGTCTAGATATTCTACAAAATAATAATTTAGCGACAATCATTTGCCTATTTCTGCAGTGCTAAAATTTTCTTAACAACTAGCTTTCTAGAATTGAATAGTAGTAGGTCCCTGAGCTACTACCACTATTATTATAGTCAGTGGGATAATGGCCTTGGCAGAGTTCAGGATAAGCCTCTATTGGCTTCAGGAGTAAGGCAGCCTTAAGGTCTTCTCTCTGAGTCTATGATGGTAGGAACTAGGTGTTTGGCCAGGACTTATAAAATCCCACCAAATGGGTCATCAAAAATCCAAGCCTCAGGATTGCTCTTGACTTGTTCCTTTATGTTTTTGCTCAGTTCGCAAGCTGATATCTCCATCTTTGCCAGTGCTCCTCTCTTTTCCTTTTTTTCCTAACTTTACTCCTCCAACCTCACATTCTTTCCTCAGATACCACTAAAATTCAAATCATACTGTAATATCAGCTTCAATAGCTTCTCACATGCAGTCTATAGGTATGGTTACTGTATGTTGAAGAAGCAGTGGAATCTTGGACTGTTCAATTTCAGTAATTCTGGAAGGGGGTAGGAGAGAAAGAAAGACAAACAGAGAGAGATGGAGAGAAAGAGATTCAAAAACAGAGAAATAAGGAGAGAAAAGTAAAAGAGAAAAGAGAGAAAGAATGAAAATATTACCCCATTTATGAAAATATTTTATAAAGAAAGTCAATATGAAAATTAAGTACAGAATAGATAAATTATTTGCTGGAAGCCTTATTGGAATAAACAAATCCCTGAATTGAGAGGTAATTTCAATAAAAATTGTATTATCGTATTAATTAGTATTATCGTACTAATTAGATGATACTTATTGCATCCTTTACATGAAAAAAGTTCTTTTATCATTTTAACACTTTAGGTTAATGTTCCTCCAGATACTATATTTAAAAGGATAATCCTTATTTCACAACACAAAAGCTCTTCAGATTCACTTTGGGGAATTTTTCAATGTTTAGACTAACAGATCCTATCCAGAGAATCTTGGAAAAATCATTCCCTGACTTCATATACTGTACTGATGCCAACTCCTTTGGCAGATGTGCAGTTTACAATATTAAAAATAGAAATATTATCAACAGGGCTAAGAATACAAACCAGAATTCATAAAAAGTCTCTTAGATAATATATTTTTTAAATCTTCCAATGAAAAACTCTCTCCAAAAGATCTTCTCAGTCATGTATATATCCAGTTCAATAAACATTTATTATGTACCTGCCATGTACTAAGTATTGTGTTGAGCACTGGAGATACAATTAATAAAAAGAAAGACTCTGTCCTCTGAAAGTTTACAATCTAATATGGTGAGACATACAAAAGAAAGTAGGAAAGCAGAAGAAGGGAAAACCAGGAAAGATCTTTTTCAGTATTGTTAAATCCAAGTATAGCAAAGATGCAGAATACAGTGAGCCAGAGAAATCCAGTTTTGACCTCTATAAAGAAAGGCAGTGGTAGAAGTTTGGTACTCCACCTTCCAACCTTCTAATAAGAGTATAGTTGAAAACCAGGCAGAGTAGCAGATGTAAAGTGAACTGACAAGTCCCACATACTTTGCTCTGCTCTTCCAGAGCCAAGCAGTTGTATCTGACCACCATAATGCTGCCATAGTTTCCTCATCAGTAAAATAAGGATAATAATAGTACCTACCTTCCAAGTTTTGTACAATATCTCTCTTTTACCACCATAGGCTTGAATTTCTGTAAATTTTTGGGTGGCCACCCAAGAGATCAATGCTAAAAAGACTCCATTTACACCAAAATATTTCTAGCAGCACTTTTTATTGTAGCAAAGATCTGGAAAAAATATTAAAATAAATATCTATCAACTTGGGCTAAACAAGTTGTGGATGAATGTAACAATATTTCTATATTATGTGAAACAACGAATTTGATGATAGAGAAAAGATATATGAAGATATATGAATCTATTCAAAGTAAAGTCAAACCAGGGAAACAGTACTTATAATAACTATAACAATATAAATGGAAGATCAATAAAATATTTAAGCTAAATGTAGTAAAATTTTAATGACCAAGCTTACTCCCAAAGATGATAGGAGAAGGCATCTCTTCCCCATTTTTTTGTAGAAATTGGGAGCTATTGACATGAAACAATGTATATAATGAACTATATATTTTTTCTTCTTCATTCTTGGTTATGACAGCCTTTAGGGAAGGGAAAAAGCTAGGGACATACCAGGAAATGTAAAGCTATGTAAGTTATGTAGGAATGGATGATATAAATAAAATTTTACTTAAAGAATCATCTTTTTTTGTTTCTTTTAGTGGAAAATATTACAAATAGAAAATAATCCTAGGTAGAAGGTTCAAGGGGGAAAAAAATATATCAGACCAGGAAAAACTTTACATAGAAGGTGACTCGAGCAGAATCTTGAAGGAAAGAGGTGGTAAAGAAATTCATTCTGGATATGAAAGACAGCCATCACAAAAACAAGTATAGGAAAATGGAAGTTCATATTTAAGGAACAGCAAGAAGGCCAGTTTGACAGAACCAAACAACTAGATATCCCTTTTTGTTCAGTAAACTAGAATAGTAATCCTTTTGTTTGAGTTGCATTAAGATAGCTTTGATTGTATTACATTTTAATTTTTTTTCATGCTTACTTTTGTAAAGACCAACAACTGTTTATTTTCTTAAATCTTTGAGATTGGGGGGTGATAAGAAGGAATATTGATATAACTTGAATGAAGTGGGGGCAACATATGATTCTGTCCCCTCCCCAGTAGGAACTCAAGAAATTGTCAAGAAGAAACTGTGCCAAGGGGGAATGTGATTATCAAGGGACAATTGGTTTGGAGAGCTACCATGTAAGACTTAAGAGACATGATAAAATGCAGGGGTTTCTTGGGGTACTGGAGCTTCATGATAATCATCCAAATCAGGGTCAGAAGAAATAGATTTTATCTCCATTATGTGATAAGGAAATAATGCCAGAGGATATGAAGAATTTGTCGAAATGGTATGAGAATATTTGATAAAATACTATATATCTAAATGAAATTAATCTATTTTATTAATTTTATAGGCAAATGCATGACACACTCAAGAATTTATTTCCTTTCATATTGAATAACAGGTATGGGAAGGGTTTTTATGTGCATAATAAACTTAAATTCAATCTTCATATTGATTAAGTTGTATGGGATGGTTTATTGAAAGCCAATTTGTAGTAGAATGGAAAAAGATTGAGAATCCTTGGAAGTGCACAGAAGTGGAACAGAAAAGAGACAAATTCTGAGGACTTTGCATTACTGGGCTCTTCTAGTATTCCAAAGACATTTCAGAGGTTGGACTTGCATAGCCTTCTAAGATCCCTTTCAGATCCAATACTACAAAGATATTTAATATTCTGCTTCTGGAATTTAAGCTTTAGATATTACTTATTTAAATAGCACTGTTAGCAAAATTATTCATACTTTTTACTTTGAAGTCTTATTTGGACAACTCAAGCCAATATAGAGTCCTGCCATCTGAGTAACATAAATGTGCTTTAAGTGCATTTCCCATTTCCTTCTTTGAATATTTAGCAAAAACAAATTGGTTATAACCTTCACCTGAAAATTTTTGTTGACTAAAAAAGCTTACAAAAAATAACTAGTGCTTGCAAATAAGACAAAAAAGAGAAGTGGAAATGGGATAATTTGCATGTTGTTATGATGGGGAAAATAATGAAGTATGCAGGAACATTAAATGCTTTTAAGCAAGCCTACTAAAAAGCAATACGATGGTTCCAGGTTCTCTTTTAAAAGGGGGGGGGGTGAGTGGTATCCTACTGTTAAAAATAACACTCTTGCCACTGAAAACCAGATATTAAGGAAAATTTATTAAAGAATAATCTTAAGGAATCGTTCTAACCTTTCTGGCCAGAAATGAGTCCCACTCCTCTTTGGGACTAGGGAGCCCAGAATACAGAAATAGGGGAACTTTTATACTTGCTCAGTGATGCAGCTCCTCCCTTCAGAGAGTGGATTGGTCCCTTTTATCTGGGTTACAGTCTTTCTGATACCACTACATGTTTCCCCTTAATATGTATAAAACATGTGTTCCCCCCCATCATACATCCCATGTTCAAAAATAGCAGAAAACTCCTTCTCTGGGGTGTATTGTTTAATATTCAATTATTAATTATATTAATAATTAATTAATAATATTAAGTAGGCAGAGTAGTGATTTGGTTAAGTCAGGTCATTGACTCCAACTAGTTTAGGCCGGATGGGCTATTATCTTAAGTTTGTGGTTTTCTCAAAAGCCACAAGAGTCTTTCTGATTGGCTGAATCCACCTGTGCCTTTCTAGCCCCCCCCCCATTTCTTCTTCTTCTTCTTTTTTTTTTTAAATCAAGGCTTCTATTGATTACTTAATTGAATCCTTATCGTCCTTAACCTTTCACATTCTAAAACCTCTTGATCTGTGCTACCCACTATTCCACTTTACCTCAAATCTTGTAATACTTTTGGAAACCTACCTTTTCAGCACTTTTCATATTAGGATTATAGAGTTGAAAATTGTCAGTATTTAATGAGGATAGATAAAGAATTTAACCTTCTCTATGTGCTTAGTTTACTCATCTGCAAAATGTGTGTAAAGTACATACTCGATATTGGCTTATTCCTTGGTTGATTTTCCTATCTCTGATTTCTTATTCCTTCAGTTCACTTGTCCTTCGAATAGTAAAACTAAATTCACGTCTCTTATAGAGTATGTATGAGACGACTGGCTTCTCTTGGGCAACTTTTTCTGGAGTCTTGACAATAATATTAGGCAGGCTTTGCTTGCTTTCTGGAAAGGAGTTACCTTTTGATCATCAAGTATCTAGGTTGAATGTGGGCAAAAGGCGAAAAAAAAATTGAGTTGTGTTTTCCTTTACTCTGGCCCCCAGCAATGAGGATTGAAGGTTTGGAGCAGGTTGAGATGGGGATGGGGAGCTACAAATCCCATGAAACTTTCTGTGATCCCATTTCTCTTCCTCTTTCCCAGGAGCTGCTGCCACCCTGACTCTCCTTATCCCCCATCCTTACACAGTAGTCAATGACTTCTTAGATTTCTCACAACATTCTTTCTGGTCTTCTCCTCTGCCAGAGCTCCCTCATTAATCAATTGACAAACATTTACTAAGCCTAATGATTTGCCAAGCATTATGTTAAGCATGATTCAGCCTTTGTCCTATATATTTCATCTTACCCCCCTCCAAATGTCTATGATCCAGTGAAATTGGTTTCCTTGTGTTCCCACAAAAAAGATACTCCATCACTTGATTGGGGCATTTTCACTGGCTGTCCCCCATGACTAGAATTCTCTCCTTTTTAATTTGTCTCCTTTCTGCCTTCTTTCTTGTCAGCCAAAATCCCATCTGCAAGAAGTTTTTCATATCCCTTTAATGCTACTGCTTTTCTTCTGAGATTATCTCCAATTTAATATGTGTATACTTATATGTATATGTATTTATTTACATGGATATATGGGCATATATATACACACTATTTCCGTTCAATATTGATGCATAGATATATGTATACATGACATATGCATACATATTATATACTTTGTATACAATTGCTTGAATACTGTTTTCTCCACGGAATTGTAAATTCCTTGTAAATTATCTTTTTTGTCCTTATTCATATTCCTAGCAATCAACACAGTGCCTGGCACATAGTAGGAGCCGAATAAATGCTTTGTTGACTTCCTCAAGGAGTTTACATTTTAATCATACTCTCCCTAGTAAAACAGGGGTTTGTTGTTAGTGTTGCTGTTTTTAATCTGTCTTTACCTGTGGTGAGAATGCAAACTTCTTGAGAGCATAATTTGTGTCGTTTCTATCTTTGTATCTCATTCAGCGCCCAGGACAGAATTTTGCACATACTGGGTGTTTAGTAGATAGATGTTCTTTGCAGTGAATCGCATTGAAACTTAAGAGGATCATTAGTAAGATCACCGCATGTTCCAGTTTTTGCAAACGGACAAGATCCTACGTGGTTTTGTGTTTAATCTGTAGATTTCCAAGGGCGAGTTGAACGTCGCAATTCAACTTTCGCATTTTTCCAGTGCAGTCTGTAAAAATACTTCTATACAGCCAAGGCTAGAAATCAAATCAGCTCCTTCCCCTCCAGGCTGATAGGAGTCCTGCAGGGTGCCGGAGTGGTCAGAGGGTGGAGCGAGAGCTAAAGACTTTGCACAGAGCGCCCATGTCAGTGTATCCCGAGAAGGAAAAGCTAGGAAAGCACCGGGGAGGGAGGAGAGAGTCGGATGCAGCCAGCCGGGAGCTCCAGCTCTGCTGCAGGGCGGGAGCGGGAGGAGGAGAAGGAGAAGGAGGAGGAGGAAGAGGAGGAGGAGGCGGTGTTTCCGGGAGCTGCGCAGGCGTTGCTCGCACCTTGTTGATTAGTCAGTACTGGGAGCGCTGCTATGGCGTTTCTCAGACCAGCGGCTCCTCCTCACACACTAGAAGCAGAGGGAAGGAGGAGAAAGAGGAGGAGGAGGAGGAGAGCAGCGGGCAGCCGCCGCAGCTGCAATCGGGGGGCTGGAGGAGGAGGAGCAGGAATAGGAATAGCAGCAGCAGCAGCAGCAACAGCAACAGCAGCAGCAAAACTAGCAGCAGCAGCAGGCACCGCCACTACGGTTTCTCCTTAGTCCTTTTCTGTAAGGGAACCCGGGGAGTCTCAGCCATGTCCCGCAGCTGCAGCTGCAACAGCAGCAGAAGCGGCCGCAGCAGCAGCAACAGCAGCAGCAGCAGCAGCGGCTGAACCACGAGCAAAGCACTCTCCCCCTCCTCAGCGCCCCCTCCCCCAGTTTCGCTGCCCGGCAGCCTGGGAGACCTGTCTGTCCTCCCGCTTCAGCCCCCCACCGCACCCCACTCCCTAGAGCCCAAAGAGGCTGTGGAGGAGGTGGTGGTAGTGGACTGGAAAGAGAGGGGGGTGTGTTTGAAGAAGGGGGCAAAGAAGATGGACCCAGCCCCCTCTCAGGGTTACAGTCTGAAGGATGTGAAGTGGAGTTCGGGGGCCGTTCCTCTCGACTTGCTGGTCAGCACTTATCGGCTGCCCCAGATCGCCCGGCTGGACAGCGGTGAGTTAAGCTCCGGGGCCGGACCGCGGCTGTCCCTGGCCCAGCCCCCGTTGCTGGCCCCATTTGCCCCCTCCCCAGATGCAGTGAATGGGGGTGGGGGTGGAGAGAAGTTGTTGCAAACCGCAGTCTAAGTGTGTGTGTACGAATATCTGTGTGTGAGTCTGTGTAGCCGAGGGTAGGACGGACTGCCGGAGAGCAAAAGGGCGTCCAGACTGCCCGCATTGTAGTTGAGAGGGGAGGGACACTAGCTAGTGCCCTGAACTTGGAGACGCCTGTGCTAGAAGTCATATCTTTTTTCAGGCTCGCTTTAAAAAGCCCCCGTCTTCCCCCCCCCCCAATAAAAAGAAACCAACCCCAAATCAAACTAGTTCACTCTCACAGAACAGATGGTCATCTTGCAAGTCAATTGGTCTTCCCAATCTGTTTGTCCCAGCTACTGAAGCTGGGAAAATCCAAAAAGGTGCACATCGAAAGCAACTTTTTAAAAGAAGTAATTTGTCAATTACAGGCAAGCGTGCAACCCTGGATGACATCTTTATTTGGGGCCAGCTTTTGGCAGAATTCAGCAGCAGGTTTAGGTGGAAAGTGACCAGCGAGATGAATCGAGTATCCGACATCCCTTTAAAAAAATTTTTATTCTTATACATCTGCATCCTTTACCTGAATTGAAAGTATTTTGGACCTGAGTGTCGAAAACAATGCATGTAGTTAATTATTAGTTCTGATCATTTTCAGCATGGGAATAAAAATAAAAACAAACCACAGTTATATATCTGTATGTATATGTGTGTATAATATATGCATATATACATACATACACATAACTGTATATGTACCCATATGGAACTTGAGCTCCTAACTGGGAACTTCAGGTTCCTCTTTAAAACAAGACTTGTTTGCTCTGGCTTTGTAACATCTGCAAACAAGTAACGATTCACACCTTCCTGTAATGTTTTTCCTTTTAAGAGCTGGAATGAATTAGAAGGTGTAAATTCAGACAAGCTTTTTTTGGTTCTTGGTTTTCTGAGAAACTGGATGGAATTTGAGAGGTTTATGCCACTGCAGACTGCAGAACCCTGCTGCTGTTGTTCTTAGGCTACCTGAGACACCTGGGGTTCAGGCAGCTAGGGTAATATTCTGGTCACTACATCAAGGCCACGTCAAAAGGAACACCAAACAAAGCTATTTCATTTCAAATCAGAGGGGCTTGGGTTGCTCCTCTTTGTTTTCAGGAGCAAAAGGTATACGAAACTGTGTGTAACACGAGATTTCTAAATCACCAAAGGAATTTTTATTCACATTGTTCTTATCTGTCTCTGAACGTAAGGTCAGCTTGTGAGGCGTAGTAAAAAAAAAAAAAAAAAAAAAAAAAAAAAAAAGCAAGAAAGTTCCTAAGAGCTGGGGAGAATATCGAAGCAGGATTCTTTTTAGGGGGAAATTACTGACCTGAAAAGTCATGTAAATAATGAGTTTTTTTTTTTTTAATAAATTCTTAACTGTAGATATGAGTGAAAACACTACAGGTGCTTTGGTGAGACATTTCTCTCCCCAGTTGGTGGGGAAAGGCAAGAGCATAAATATATATTGCAATAATCAATCTAATTTGATTCCCCTTTGCATGTCCCAATATGGTATTATGCAATCTCTCAACCCCATTTCTTGTTTTTCTGGGATCCTTATGAACTAATTTCTCTTTAAAAAGCAAAGGACATTGAATTAGCTAGAGCAAAGTTCCCACAAGGACTTCAAGGTGGAATTAAATAAATTTACAATTCGATATCAGTCTTTGACCTGCATTATGTATCATGTTTCCTTCATTACCTGCCATTGTGGATTTAAATCAGAAATTCACTCCCTTATTCTCTGTTTTATAACAGTAAATATTAGAATATTTTTAGTTATGGATTTTTTTAAAACACCATTTTCTTTGAAATCACCTATTTTTAACTTTCACTCTCTGATCTTTGGAGGGCAGTATTTGTAACTATCTGCTGGATATATAGTCATACCACTTGAACTTCTGAAGGTGCCCCTACCATGGCACTTAGGAAGATGCAAAGTTTGTTTATCCAGGGAATTGTTTCTTGGTTACAGTGGTTATACTGAATCATTTACTAATTAGGTTGCCCATTTTACTACCTCCCTTCTCCACCCAAACTTTCTTGCCCCCAAGCTTTGCTGTTATGTAGTTGGTATATTTCCCATCATAAAGTTTTAGGCCATTGTGATAGTTAAGTAATACAATTTGGGTAGAATTTTAGATGACTCAGTCAGCCTCAATTCCAACATTGGTCTGATTTTTATTTTGTTTTTTGTTTTTAGTCAGCAAGCATTTATTAAGCACCTACTGTGTTGCAGACTTGGAGAAGGAAATGGCAAACCATTTTAGTATCTTTGCCAAGAAAACCCCAAATGGAGTCATGAAAAGTTGGACACTATTGCAAAATGACTGAATATGTTCCAGATACTGTGTTAAGAACTGAATAGATTTTTTAGATATGTATCACAACATTGCTGAGCATCTATGTAGTCATCAGCTTAAACAAACCTTTATTAAACTCCTTTTGTATGCTGAACAGACATCATGGGAGAAGCAAAATTAGATAAGACATGATCATTGCTCTCATGGAAGACACAGTCTAGGAAGATAAAACACCAGCTATAATAATGTAATAGTCCCCTTTTATCATTATGCAGAAATAATGAAATCTCATATTGCTGTGCATGTATTTAATAACTTATAGCATGTACATGTAAAGTATGTCTTCTTGTCAGTTGACTTTCCTAATTTTTTTTTAAGAAGGGAAAAAGAGGTTAAAAATGTGTCCTTGTTGGCTCATCAGTAGTGGTTTTAACTTTTTTAGTGGCAAAAATCTAAGCTATAAATAATGCTTGAAGAGAGCTAGCTTACCTACTACTTCTGATATTGGACAAAAAAAGCATGTTATTCTTCATCTACTGTTCTAAATAGCAACATCGTGTCTGTCAAACATAGTTCATGGCACTTGGAATCAGGGCAGTTTAACTTTTGTAAAATAAAATAAAACAACAAACAAACAAAAATCATGTGCAGTCAATGAAATGTTTGTCTCATAATTTCTTGGATTACTGTCTGTCTTCAAAAATTGTTGTGGGACAGAGTGGGAGAGTATGAGCAAGTTGCAGAAAGGATAAGTTGGCATTTTTTTCTACCCTGTGCTTACTGTGTAGGGTGTTACTATTGAAGTTGTGGGCCTGTCTGGATAAGACAATTATGAAAATATATGAAACATTCCACTACTGTGCTATATTTTTAAAAACAAGGACCAGGGATAAATGTCTATTGTCCAAACTTTCCTAGAGAGTTGGATGGACAACCTTTAGAACTCTGATATCAGTATCTAACTCTTGGACAGATAATGTGGATAGACAATGAGTTGGAACCAAAATGAAATAGGAGCAGATTGAACTGGATTACTTGAAGAAATCTTCATGGTGTTTTTGAATGAGCCTAAACTTCTTGAAACAAAAGCCCATCTCTAACCTCCTTAACATTCTTACAAGTATACTATATAGCTGTGTTGGGATGATATATGACTTGAAAAGGAGGGCTGATTGGAGGGTGAAGGCAAGTAGTAATCAGTGGAAGATCCACATGTGATAGCCCTGCAATACCAAGAGACCTACTGGAGCAGGGATTCGAGACTGAGACAGATTAAGTATCTGAGACATAAGTCCCTATGGATTTATTTTAGGCCTTTTTCTCTTTCTGAATTCTTTTATTTGATTATATTGACTCCTATGGTTTTAGTTATTACTTCTGTCTCTATTCATAGGTTTCTCGTTTCACTCCTGTCTAACTCTTTTTGCTCACATATGGTAAAGATACCAGAATGGTTTATCATTTCCTTCTCCAGCTCATTTTACAGATGAGGAACTGAGGCAAACAGGGTTAAATGCTCAGGGTCATACAGCTAAGTATAAGTGAGGCCAGATTTGAACTCACAAAGAAGAATCTTCCTGAATTCAGATTTCTTTATTACTTTACAAAATATTCTTAGAGTTCTTTGCAGTTCTAATTGCTTGCTGAATATAGTCATTTGGATACATTAGCATCTTGGAGTGAACCCTTTCTATACTTAACTTACTATCTCTCCCTTAAACTCTACTCTTAACTTAAATGATTCTCTAATTTCACTTTATATTAATGGGTCTCCCATTCTGCCATTTACTCAGGCTCATAACTTGGGAGTCTTCTCCCCCCCCCTTTCTCTGTAATTTTATATTGTTGGCCAGTTACAGAATTCTTCTTCAGCCTCCAACCAGCCCTCTTTTTCCTTTTCCTCTGGATGCTCTAGTCAGACCATCCTTTTTTATTATCCACTTTCTTTTAACAGATTCCTAACTGATCATCTTATTTTTAATCTATTATCACTTAAAAGCAGCCTATTCATTGTCAATTTAACAAAATATTCCTAAGGTAGGGCACACCTCAAAAACTTTTCAGTGCCTCCCTGTGGCCTACCAAATAATACATAAATTTCTTATTGGACATAGAAGGAAGCTTTCATTGAAGTGAGTGATCTCATTATGAAGAGAGTTATCTCACTCCAGATAATTTTGGCACAGCATTTTTTTTTTATCCTTATGTGCTTCTACTTTTCTCTTTTTATCAAAGTTATTTATCTATTTGTTTCCCATCCCTCCCCATTAGATTATAGATTCTCTGACAGCATCCCAAGATTATTTATCATTGTATTCTCAGGGTGCAAGGCAGGACTTTGCATATGATTAGTATCTAATAATGTATTTAATTAGAAAGAGTACTGTATTTGGAGTTTCTGTTCTGTTATCCTAGCTATGTAACTTTCAGCAAGGTCACTTAATTTCTTTTGGTTCAATTTTCTGAATTGTAAACTAAGGAAGGTAGACCATGTTATTTCTAATATCCTACTGTTAGGTGGAGTGTATTATATTGAAATTATAATGGAAGCCATAGATAAAGGTTCTGCACAAGAAGAGGAAAGGGGAGTTCAAGTTTAGCCCTTCCCCCACAACCATCACCACCACACACATCCTCTCCATGTTTTACATATGTGATCCTAAAAATTAAATAGTTGAGGAATTTGCACTTTTGTATTGCTGGAGGGTCCCAGCTGCCCCCACTTCCCCACTGGCCTCCCCCACTACTCCCTCTTTTTACAAAAAGCTTTTTTTTCATTTAGTGGGAATTGTGCAGAAAGCTTTATTTAAAACAGAAGTGTCAAATATCTGGCTTACCTATAATATTCCTGAACACAGACAGTTCTTGTTTTACGTAAATTTAGCTTATGCACATTCAACATTACTTTATTCTGAAAGGAATCCTCATTCCAAAAACACAACTATATTAACGCTACTGTATATCACTGTGAGCTCTCTTTGCTCCTGCTCCTCAGCTCTGTTTCCTGGCCTCCCATACCCTCCTCACCTAAAAGAAACAAACAAACAAAAAAAATCTTTAAAAAAAACTAAACCCTTCAAGTAAAAGCAGAGCACTGGGATGCACACTTCTGCTCTGGGTTTGGGGGCTTAGCTTGACACCTTTGCTTAGCTGCTGTTGGGTTGGGCACTCTGTGTATCTTATCTTATCCCAGCTCTAGCATGCAGCCTGTGTCCTGACTCCTGTTCTCCCTTCCCTGCTTCTTGTTCTTGAACTTGTGTCTCTCTCCTTCCCTCCCTTCCCCACATCTATGGGCAGATTCTCATTAGGTAAGAATTGCTTCGGGTAGAGGTCTGAGTTCACTTTATGTAACTGTCTGAACTTCATGAACCAGATTATTTGACAGAACAATAAATTACAAAACAAATAACAATGCCATAAAACATAGCATTGCATTTTAAAATTAAGTCAGGGATCCATATATATGGATTAGTGGTATCTTTTGTTTTGTTTAGGAATATGCAAGGATCCATATGTGTGAATTAGTGGTTTCTTTTGTATTTGAATTTAACTTTTACTGCTCTAGAGCAGAAGATAAAAGGTGTGAATGATAGTATTTGCTCTAAATAGAAGCAAGAGTTTATGTTGGTAATTAGTGACAATTATCCTGATCAATAGGGGAGATTTCTCCTTTGGTTACAATTATAAGAACATCAATAATATTCTTTTCTCCTCCCCCCATTGCTCTTAATAATTACCTGCCAGTAGGTGAAGGGGAGGAAAAGAGTTCTCTATTTAGTTTCAGTAATTCCCCTTTCAAATTGTTTTGATTAAAGTTTGAAAAGTGACCTTTTCTAAACTGACTGACTTCAGAATACTTTGGGACTTCAAATGTAATAACAAAACCCAGAGGCACTGCTAAATCTGAGGGCACAAAATATCTTTGAATTGTCCAAAAGGAAATAAACTGCCTTGGGAAATAAGTTCCCTCTATGAGGTATCTGAAATATATTCAAAAAGAAGAAAGTGATGATCCTGTTGAACTCTGTCCTAGTCAGACTCTATCATAGAAACTGAGAGGTTATCCAAAAAAAGACAAGACTATGTTACTTGATTATCAGTTTGCCTAGAAAATAGAAGACTGAAAGGGTAGCACATAGGTCTTCAAATATTGAAATTTCAATTATTCAATTTTCAAATATTGAAAATTCAATTGAATATTCAAATGTTGAAAGCTCTATTGTATGGAATTAGTTTTGTTTTAACTGCAGTGGGTAAGAGTAAGTAGTGGCAGATTTTGAGGGGAAACATCCTCTTTGAGCTTTGAGTTTGCTAAATTAAATAGTGGGTTTCTTTTCACAGGCTTTTAAGCCATAGCTGGACGATCATTTTTGAGGGATTTTTTGAAAAGTGATTCTTATTTGGACATGAGTTGGATTAATTGGCTTCAGAGGTCCTTTTAACACTGAGAGTCTCTGATAAAGGGGATGATATGATTCAAGGAAATTTAGAAACAAAATTTGGTCAAAGCTCTTTTTTACACCGATGATTGCCATATGTAGTTTTTATAATTTTAAATTTAATGGTATAGGATAATACCCTTCAGATATAGAAGTGAATCTGAGCTGATAGATAGATCACTATTCCTATTACACAAAGCAACAGTGCTCAGCGAACAGTTTAAGAAAGATTGATGTTAAAAGGAAATCTCAGCTTTGCTTTCAAACCATCCCTCTCCTTACCTCAACCCCTGCATAGTTTTGGGGGAGCTATGTACCAGCTCTTGTCTTGTGTTTCAGAGTCGTACTTGATATTGCATAAGAGCAGAATTGAATTCTTCAGATTGTCCATTGGGATAAATGGGAACCGTGGACAGAAATATGTATCACATATGAGATGATTAATTAGAAAAATGACAGCATTTCATACTTTTCAGGGCAATGTTACACTATCTCATTTGAAACCTTTCCCCCCCCCCCACCTTTAACATGTTATAACACATCTTGGAAGCAGATAGGGAAAATATTATTATTCCTATTGTACATAAAAGAAAATAAGTACCAAAATGAATGATTCTGGGCTAATATTCTTTTTAATAGCCAAGATAAAAGGTTATTAATGACTAGGGGCAAAGTCGGTCTCAGAAAATTAGAAGCTCCTTCATGATATAAATAAATTGTATTAGAGAAAGTGGGAAGCAAGAGTAAGAATTTGAGAGGAAACTATGAATCCAGGATAACTTTGAAAGTAGTAGTATAAATGAGACCTTTAATTGTGTAAAACAGAATTAAGCTGGACATCTTATACTATCTTGAGTTTGTTGTGAGTAGTCGATGTTGAAAAGAAATTCCCTTCACTTGAAAGTACTGAAATAATTTTTTCAGATAGGTTTCTGCCTTTCAGGTCAGAACCTCTCATTTTTTGAGTGCTTATCATGCATGACTCTAACTTGGCTAAATCTCAGTTACAGCAGAAGAGTACAGGGTGTAAGTTAGTAGAAGTGGGAGAAAACAGTAATAAATGCTTAGGCCAAAAAGATTTGGGAAACCCTTTTGGGATATCCATTTTGTACAGACACAGTTGTAGGAATTTAAAGCAGTTACATGAAATTGATAACCTAAATTAGTCACATCAGAAGGCACTCAGTGTAAAAATAAAAGTGAACAAACTCCGTTTTATTTACTTTATACTTTTTAGAGAAGTAGGTGTCATAACTATTATCCTCATTTGATATTTCTCTTAAAATAGAGACAGTTGTTCTGTCTGCTTACAAATTCACTAATTTTATTTTCCTCTCCAAACTATTTCTATCACATTATCAGATTAATCTTTCTAAAAACACAACCATATGTTACTCCCCTGCTCAAAAACCCTTAGTGGCTTCCTATGCATTACCAGTTAAATCTAAACTACTTTTGATAACATTCCAACTCTCCTCAGTCTGGCTCCAAATGATTCCTTTGTTCATGTTCTATGTTCTTTGTTCTTGGAAGACTAGATGTTCATTTTCTCTTGAATAGGCCCTGCGTGTTTCTTTGAGTCATTATTATTATTAACCTATTTTTATATAGCATTTCTTTAAATTATCATATTGCTTTTCACAAACAGCCCTGTGAACGTATGGTATGAGGGTATTAAAAATAAAATTAATGTGTGTTTAGCATTTCCAGGTTTGCTATGTGTTTTACATGGATTATTTTATTTGATCTATTTTTATCAGTAATTCAGGGATATGGCTGACTCATATATAAAGCAAAAAGCTAGCTGTATATTTGACTGCACACCATTTATTTGCCCATTGTCTTTCACTTTGAGAACAAAATTTTTACTTTGAAGCAAACTTTAGGTCTCCTCCTTTCCTTATTCCTAGTGGTAAGGACTTGTTTGTAAAAAAGTATAATTGCTTACATTATTCAGTGACCCATCTTTCTAGGCTGTCTCAACCCTAACTTGAAACCATGCTCTCTGTTTTATTCCTAGACAATAAGTTTCCTTTATGCCAGTGAATGAGTGTTCCACAGTGGTGAATGAAGAAATCAGAGCTCCTAAATCTCTTCCCAGCTCTTCTGCTGACTCACTCCCTACAATTATGGGCATTCTGATTCTGTTAATTCTCAGTTCAAGAGAAGAATTTAAATGCTCCTTGTTGAGCAGTGGAGACTTAATGAATGTTTGTTAAACACTTTTGAGATCTTGATTAAAAAATGCAATATTGAATTCTTTGTAGCTATGAAGATATTTATCATTAAAAGATGCTACTTAGCTTATTAAGTCAGCATGTTTGATTGAAAGCTTAAAGGAAAATATTATCTACTGTTAGAAGTTTTTAATTAAGTATGTATTATTGTATAGGTTTATATAGTTCATATTCTGTGTTTTTACCCTGTGAGAAAAATAATTTGGTCAATTGTATTTCTTAAGATGATTTTCGAGGCACCTCTTCTAGTTTTAGTGTTTAAAATGAGAACTTGCTCCTTGACAGCTGCTTCTTCTATCTGAAAAGTCATTCTGAAAAATAGACACAGTTGGAGGAGGGCAAAAGCTTGACATTTTATGCAGTGGTTTTGTATTTAGCTATGGCTAATGTGGGTGACAGAGAATCATTGGGAGGAATGAATTGGTCCAGAAAAAGGTAATTAAAATGTCTAATGAAGCCTGGTTGATTAACTCTTGGATTATCTTCCATAAAAGGATTTGTAACTTATGTTTACTATTTCAATAAATCAAGAGATATTTATTAATTACCTACTATGTACCAGACATTCTACTAGATGTTGATAATACAAAAACAGAAGTGAAACAAGTTCTGCTCTTAAAGAGCATATGTAAATATAAATATAAAGAAAATCAATACCATGAGAAGGGTTAGGAATAAGAAAGCAGAGGTTCTACTAGATGAGAAAATCAGGAAAAGCTTAATGCAGAAAATGGATGCTTGATCTGAATTGTGAGAGAAACTAGACATTCTGAGAAGCACAGATGAAAAGGAAGTGCCTTCCCTTGTGGAAAATAGTCTGCAAAAAGGACTGTATGTGGGAAGTAGACTGTTTTATGGAGTACCATTAAGAATGCCAGTTTAGCTGAATAGTTTAAACATATAGGGCAAATAAAGTATAATAAGAGTAAATTGGAGCTAAGTTGTGAAGGCTTTTCCCAATAGGAGTTTATATTTGGTCTTAAATCAGGGATTCCTAAATGGGGTCCATTAATTTGTGGGTTTCAAAAAATCTGATAACTCTTTAAATATAATTGTTTTACTTTGTTATCCTTTGCGTTTTATTTTATACATTTAAATTTGAGAAGTCTACAAACTTTACCAGATTTACCAGATTGCCAAAGGGGGTCCATGACACAAAAAAGGATTGAGAACCATTCTTCTTTATAGATGAGAGAACAGGTATTTGTATTGAATCGGTAAATTGACTGGGAGAACAAATATGGCAATGATTATCAACTACATTCAATTGTTGTAATGTCTGCAACATTGAAATATTCAATTCTGCTAAAAGGACTATTCTACTTTGACATTTGTTGCTTATCCATCCCTGTTTTCATTGGCCTGTATTGATTGACTGACTAATGTTGCTCTAGTAAGAAATTTCTTCCAGGGCAAGTTGACCCATGTCAAGAAATGGGTCATTCACTGTGCTTGAAAGGATTAATTGGTAATTGCTGTGGTCCTGAGGAGACCTGTAAAACTTAACTCCAAAGCAGCTCCACAGTGCCATTCTTTCAGCAGTCATTTCCATGTACAGTGTCTAATCTTGTAACCCACCAATGTGAACCTGACTCAATTTCTAGCCACAGGCAAGTTTGATTCTAGTATGACTGAAGGAATTTTCAGTTAAAGGCTGTCTTTGAAAGACATGCCATTAGCCTGGATATGGATGCCTCATTTTGGGGGGTCCCTAATAAATGCTTTTCAGTATTTTGAGTATCAGAAATCTAAATGAGTTAAAAGAAACAAACAACTGTGGCACTTTGTAAATACCTTCTCAGACCAAAGTATTGTGCTAAATATTGGGAATATTCAATCCCTGAATTGAAGGGGCTTTATATTTTCCCTCAAGATGCAACAAGAACACAAGTAAGTTAATATAAAGTTAAATATGTTGACATAATTTACTGAGGGAGAAAAAATGCACTAACAACTAAGAGAATCAGAGAAGTCTTCATAGAAGAGATGATAACTCAGGAATCATTGTTGATATTTGATAGAGTGGATAATAAGTAGAATGGTTGAGTCAAAGCCACATTGCAAGGAGCTTAGTGGGGAGGAAGTAAAGCCTCAGTTTCTAAAACTATAAAATGGAAATAATAATAATAGGAACTACCTCTTAGGGTTGTAGTGAAAATTAAATGGATGATATTTGAAAAGCACTTAGCACAATGTCTGGCACATAATAAGTAGCAACTTAATGCTTATTGAATTGAATAAGGAAATAGAGGCTGCAAGTGTAGATGACTCTAGAATCCAGGAAAGAGGACACTGGAAGAACTTGCTTCAAATTAAATAAAATTAAGATTGTAACCAGAAATTCTCTGCCTTTGAGAATTAAATAGATACGAACCTCATTGCATATTTATGAGTGCTTTAATACTTAATGCTGTTGGAAAAGCTTTTACTGCTTTTACTTGGGTTTCATGTAAAGTCCCATATTTTGGGCAAAAGAAGCCATTTTTCCTCTTGCACTTCTTTTCTTCTTTGTTAGGAGTAAATTATAAATATTGAGAAGTAGATTTGAAACTTTACAATCTGTGCTACTGGTGTTAAAGCATAATTGAAATCCATAGATGATAATAATAGCTAGGGTTTGCATTGGGCTTTAAGACTTAAGAAGCACTTTACATATATCTACTCACTTATCCTCATAATAATCCCAGGAGGTAGATGCTGTTATTTTTCCTCATTTTACATGTGGAGAAACTGAGGCAGACAATAGTTGAATGCTTTTCCTATTTCACACAATTAGTATCTACAGTCAAATTTGAACTCAGATCTTTCTAATTCCAGACTAGGCATTCTATCTACTACATTCCCCTCTGAGCTTTAGATAGATATCTGATCTTTTACTTTGTTTTGATGACAAACATTTTTTATTCTTTAAAAATAATGTCATTGATATTTTCCAGATTCCAGATCTTGTGCCTACCCACTGTCATCTACTCATCTCAGATAAGCCTCTTCCCATCCTTTCCCACCCTATTTGACCTGCCCCAGAGCAATAATCTGGTTATTCTACTTTAATTTTCTTTTAATTTCTCATATCCTGCTTCTCCTGAAGGTATTAAATATTACTGAAATGTGCTAAAGAAAAGTGCTAAATAGTGCTAAAGAAGACAGCATAGTATCAGAATAATTAACCCTTATGTAGACAAGGAGCTGCTGTGCCATCAGCTAGTTCTGGTCTGAGACAGCTATAAATAGTTAAGCTTATCAGGATTGAGTTGCTTGTATAGTTGGAACTAAAGTGGGAGACTATATTCAGAAACTTTTTATTTTAGAGCTCATTGTATTCCAAAGAAGCAGCCTTGAACTTATTTTAAAGTTCACTAAAAAAGTATGAGATGCTTTCATTTTTGCTTTTTTTTTTTATCCCAGCTTAACAGTTTGGATGAGTGCATTGTGAATAATTTTTATTTTGTGATAGATTGTAAGCTAAACTTTTTGCTATACTGTGACTGGAAGACAAGAGAATGAGAAGAAGAAGCGCAGTGCAGTATGTGACTGATTTAACTTTTCACAGAAGTTTTCACATCAACCTGATGTGCTTGGATTTTAGGATATGCCTTGGGTTATATCTAAAAACAGAGCCAGCAAATAGGATCTGAAAGGCATCTTGCAAAGAAGAGAAGCCATGAAAAACTGATCTTGCCAATAGAGATTTACTTTTCTATTTTCATGGCTGTGGGAGGCTTGAGAAATTTGTTTTTCTAAAGAAACTTTTAATTCATTTTAAAGCTAGTGCTACCCTAGGGTGTCTGTGAAAATGATAGTAACTTGTAAAATGCCTTCTGGAATCATAGGCCAGATGCGTTGGCCACAAGTTTTCCCTAGGGAAGAGTTTGTTTTAAAATGATACTTTGCTGAACTGGCATGTGTCTGAGTGTGTTTAGAATTGAAAAACATTTGCAGATTAATTTAAATTCCATCTACCCATATACCACTTAATAGTCATGATTAACTTATTTTTTCCTCTATTATTCCATATATTTTTATACTTTGAATGTAATATTCTTATTTTTAAAAATCTTTCTTATTTTAGACTTGGTATTTTAGAGTTATAGGAAATGAGAGATCCTTTGGTCCAGTTTGTGATTTTCATTTATTTCAGCTGTTTCTGACGTTTTGTGACCCCCATTTGGGTTTTTGGGTTGTTTGTTTTATTAACTTTTTTGGCAAAGATACAGGAATAGTTTGCTATATCCTTTTCTAGCTTATTTTACAGATAAGGAAACTGAGGCAAAATAGGAATAAGTGACATGCCTATGGTTACACAGTAGTAATGTCTTAGGTTGGATTTGAACTTGGGCATTCCTGATTCCAAGCCTAGAACTCTATCTACTATGGCACCTAAGTTGGAGACATTATGCAACAATATTTGTACAGAAAACTTAGAATCGAGTATTAGCTGAAACATTTGAAATATACATGATACTGAACAAATCACTTACTCTCTTAGAATCTGTTTCCTAAAATTTAAATTGGAAATGGTAATAATTATACTATCTATGCAGTTAGCTAATAAGTAGACTAGCATTTATTAAATGTGTACTATATGCCTGGCATTATGCTAAGTTCTAGTGATTCTAATAAAAGCAAAAACTGCTCTACCTCTCAGTTTTTAACAGGAAAGATAACATACCAACAATGATATAAAAACAAGATATAAACAGAATAAATTGAGGTTAATCTCAGGGGGGAAGTTAAGGAGAATTGGGAAGGCTTCTTGCTATGGATAGAACTTTATCTCAGATGGAAGGAAACCAGAGAAGCCTGGAGGTTAGATGAGGAGGAAGATCTTTCCAGGCATGGGGGACTACCAGGAAAACTGCCTGGAGTCATGAGATGGAATGTTCAAGGAATGTCATGGAGAATACGCTTAGATTTTTAAGAGTATGTTAATGAGGGGGTGAATTATAAGAAGATTGAGAAGTTAAGAAGTGGCTATGTTACCAAAAAAGCCAGACAGGATTTTATAATTGATCTTGGAAGTAATGGGAAATCATTAGTGGTGTGTGTGTGTGTGTGTGTGTGTGTGTGTGTGTGTGTGTGTGTGTGTGTGAGAGAGAGAGAGAGAGAGAGAGAGAGAGAGAGAGAGAGAGAGAGAGAGAGAGAGAGAGAGAGAGAGAGAGATATCATAGGATCAGATGATTAGAGCTAAGAAGGACCTCAGAAAATCTCCACTTGATGAACTCTCTTGTTTTACCAGTGAGGTAACTGAGCCCACCCCCCTTCCACCCCTGCACATAGGTATAGAATAGAGCTGTAATTTAAAGCTAGTTTTGATTTTTATTTTTTTACTAGTTTTAGTGAAGTGTTGTAAGTTTTAATGGTTCAAATAAATGTGTTCTGTTCAGTTCTGAGAAATGTCATGCCCAAAGATTAATATCAATATCTTACTTTCCTTGAAGCAAATTTTTAGCAAAACAGTATCATATGAAGAACAGCTGAAAGGAATATTGATTATTAGCCTGAAGAAGAAATGTAAGGAATATGTAAAACCTCTCTTGAAGGCAGAAACCATGTAAAAGTATTAGATTTATTCTGTGTAACTCTAGATGGCAAATGTTGGACCTGTGAATAAGCATTCAAGTGAGGCAGTCCAATTGAAGAAATATCTTCCTAACAGAGTTGTTGACCAGTGAAATAATCTGCCTTGTGAGGCAATTCTCCATCACCCAGAATTTGGGTTATAGATAATCATTTGCAAGATCCAGATGGTTTAGAGGAAATTCCCCTAAAAGTATGATAAACTAGATTAGATGAAGCCTAATGGTTCTAGAACTGGAGGTGACTTATGAGACCATCCAGTTTAATCTCATTTTAAAGATAAGGAAATTGAGACTTCAGAGGTTAAATGTCCAAAGCAAAAGCTCGGATTCCACTGTTAATCCTAGTTCCCAAAATCCTAGGACTTATAACTAGATTGTAATTTTAAGGTTCTTTAAAGTTCAATTATTTATAGTTTTTACATGGAGGTTATATCCCCCCTTAAGTCAGAAACCCATTATATAAACCATTTTATTATCAACATGTCTTATTAATATTCTACCAAATTGAATTATATTAAACAATATAACATTCACAGATAAATTGATGTCTGTTACATATCTCTGTTCAAAATAGTTACAGCTACTGTGTGTGCATGTATACAATAAACCATAATAATAGCTACTTTAGACTAGAGAAGTGCTTTATATATGTAACTCATTTGATCCTCACGACAGTGCTGGGAGGTTGGCCCTCTTACCTTTCTCATTTTATGGGAAATGGAAGGAGACAATGGTCATGTGACTTGCCCAATATCATATAATTAGAAGGGTGTCTGAGGCCAGATTTGGACTGATTTTCTTGACTCCAGGTGTAGTAATTGACATCATGTAGACTTTGCAAATAAGGCCTGCCAAATTTGATCATCCCCACAGCAGTAAAGGTGTTGGAGAATGTGTCAAACATCCCTTCACCGAGTCATCAAGCTGACTGTGCATGGGACAAAACCAACATATACAGATCTTTAAAGCTGAGAAGTTATAGCAAAACGTTCTGTATGCAAGTCATACAAAACAGGCCATTGATGAGCACATAGCAGCACCACATGGTCGTGGTATTTCATGTATGTGTATCATAAGATGATCCTGTCAGCTAGTGTCAGTTTTGATTACTGGAAAATAACACTAACCAGAGCTTGGTTTTAAAATTTCTCTAATTATGGATAAAGCTTCTCCATCAATGTCTTGAAAATGAAATTCCTTTGTTTATTTACCTAATGAAATTACAGGAAGCAGGGTCTAAGTAAAATTGCAAGAGAATTAGAACCAGAGATTTAAAGCAAATATGAACCAGAGAACTGAAGAATTTTAGAAGTGGAAGGAAACTGTGAGATTGTCTGGTAATAATCTTGTTTCAGGAAAATTCTGTGTAAATTATGAAATACTATATCAATATGAGCTATTATGTTATTTTCAGATTTACACATATTTATTATGTATCTACTTAATACTAGGATAAAAATGTGAAGTAAAAAAAAAAAAAAGAAACAATATTTCCCTTCAAAAAAAGCTTATTTAGGGAAACATGTAGCCAGACAACAGAATTCTAGAATGGGGTGTTCACGAAACTTTGATCAGGGAGAATACTTGCATCTGGAGAGGACAGGAAAGGCTACTCAAAAGACTTTGCACTTTAGTTAAAGCTTTTAAAGAAAGTAAGAATTAGGAAAGGTGGCGATGAATATGTACATGCTAGGCATATATGAGTGATAGTATAGAAAATGGCCTTTTGGGTTTGGAGAACTGGTAGTACACTTTGCCTGGACATGGAGTATGTGAATAAAGATGTAATATAGAATAAGAGCCAGATTCAGACTAAGGAGCTTATATTTTTGTATTAGAGGTCAGAGTGGGCCACTGGAGGTGGGCTATGACATGGTTAGATCTGTACCATTTAAAGGGTTTTTTGGCAGCTGTATAGACAAAATGGCAGCTGTGTGGCTCAGTAGATAACATGTCAGGCCTGAGTCAGGAAGATTCATCTTCTAGAGTTCAAATCTGGCCTCAATGTGAAACTATGGGCAAGTCACTTAACCCTGTTTACTCCAGTTTCTTCCTCTGTAAAATAAACTAGAGAAGAAACTGTCACCAGTATCTTTCCCAAGAAAATCTCAAATGAGATCACAGAGTTTGGAACACTACTGAAATGACTGAACGCCAACCATAAACAAGATGGTTTAACCAGGAAAAATGAGAATGGGAGATTAATGAACAGGCTGTAAGGGGACCTTATTTTTCTTCACCTACACTAGAATAGTATTACCATCAGTAAAGAAATGCAAACAAATCTTAAAAATATGGTGGAGCTAAAACTTATAGAACTTGGGAACTGATTAGATGTATTCATTCATTCAGTGAGGGAAGAAGGGAGGATGGAAGGTAACTATTTTTGAACCTGGTTGTGCAGAAGAATGATGGTTCCCTCATTAGAAATAGAAGTTGGGAGGAAGGACAGTTTTAAGACAGGATGATGAGCTTAGTTTTATACATGTTGTTTAAGGTGCTAGTCCTATTGGACCATACGGAGATAGCCAACAGGTAGTTAGAGAGATGCTTAGAATTTAAGTGGAATCATTTTAAGGTTTATATATTTGGGACATCTTTGCATAGATAATGATTGAATCCTAAAAAGTGGAAGCCCATAGAGATTGTGACTTACCTCAAATCATGTGGAGGGTAAATGGCATATCATTAGAATTAGCTCTGCTGAATTCCAATCCAGGGCTATTTTCATTTATATCTCAGATATGAGAATTACACACAGCTGACCACATTTGATAATTGGAGCAAATTTTGCCAGTTGGATACAATTGAGCAAAAGTGTACCATCTTTCTCTTTCTTACTGAAAATTTTAAGCATTCCACTTGAGTAGTTCACATTGACCTTGGTAAAAAAAAAAATAGTGAGAGATTTTGAGTTTGATATATACATATGAGAGAGTTGTGGGGTTTTTTTTCTGAGATTTGAAGAGCATTCCAATTGATAATCTTCCATACAGTGTGGAATGGCATTCACATTATGTTGAAAGCTACAATTACTGTGGTATTTTTATTCAGATGGTTTCATAAGCGTACAACTTTCCTCGACCAACTATACATTATTGTTCCAATATTCCTTTCTCTTAAATGAATTACCTTGAAGGTTGTGGTCCTTTTGTGGTAAAATGCTATTTAGGGCATTACTAATTATGAACAAAAAGGATATTGCCTAACTGACACATCTCTTGGCACAAATCTGTTACTTAAATATATAATTTGTCAACCCAGCTATGATTTACACAATTGTAATTGTATACATTTTTATACATTGCAATGTATTTTGTATTAGGAATATTGTTAATCTATTACATTTTGTTTCTTTTGGTCCAGCCTTCAATTGTTTTGATGCAGAAAGTTCCTCTATTTGGAAACTTCCCCTGAATATACAGTGTCTTAGTGAGTTGTCCATGTTGTGGAGATGTTAAGTGAATAACAGCCAGCATTTCTGAGGGATAGGACTTAAAGTCAAAAACCTGGAGTTGAAATATTTACTGCAGCCTCTTAAATTTTCAAATTAGGAAACAAAGACCCAGAAAGGTTGTGATTTGCCTTAAATAAATAGGTTGTTACTATTCACTAGTGTCGACTCTTCATGGACCCAGTTGGAGTTTTCTTAACAATGATAATGGAATAGTTTATTTCTTTCTCTGACTCATTTTACAGATGAAGAAACTAGGTTAAGTGACATGCTGAGAGTCACATAGTGAACTAAGTACCTGAGATTGGATTTGAACTCAGTTTTGATGCTCTATCACTGTGCCATTTAGCTACTAGTTATATAGGTAGTGAGTGTAAAAGGTAAGTTTTGAACTAAGGTCTTTTGAGTCCAGAGATAGTGCTTTTTCCTCTGTACCATAAAACTAGATTTTTTGGATTTGAGGCTGATTCTCTATCCTCTACTACTTTGTTCAGGTTAAAATTCTCCATGGTTTCAAATGAAGTCAACACATTTTGCTTTTTGAAGAGTTAACTAGTTTAGTTTTTACTGAAAGAGTTTTGCAGTGAAAAAAACACTGAATTGGAAGTCAGAGAATCAGTTTTCAAATTTGTGTTCTACAGTTTACTACTTGTGTGTAGTAGAGTCTTGATCCCCTCATTTAATAAAATGAGAAGCCCTTTACAACTCTTCAGTCTAATTCTCTGAACTATTTTTAGTTAGGAGAAAAGAAATCATTTTTGGTGATCACATTGTATTAATAGTCTGTTGTTTTGATTTATATAAAACAACATGACATCGTTATAAATACTTTGGTTATATCAACTTTGAATCTTTAGCCAGACTTATTAGCCATCTTTCATCAATGACATTAGGAAAATAACTTTCAACTTAGGTCTGGAATACCCACTTTGAATCCTAGTTACTTCCATTAGTAACAAGATCAACATTTGACTATGTATTGTTTATGAATAAGAGCTTGCTAAATAATTTTGAGCACATACAAGATCCTAAACAAGATTACAAGAGGAGTGTTTGCCTTACTTATGATACACTTTAGAAACATCTTCCAGTTATAAATAATTCTCATATAAACAAGAATCCTCATAACTTTACTAAGTAATTCATTGACCATTGTGTTTATATGGAAAATGCTAATTTTTTGTTTTTAAGAAAATTCTATTCTTTTAGATTTTTTACTAATTCATACTGACCACCCTAGTTTGGCTTTGTTAGACGGATCCAATTTTGCTAGAATTCACATCTTTTTACAAAGATATCTTGTTTTGTACAATTGCAAATAGTTTATGATAGAACCAGTATTGAGATTTTTATATACACACTGAGAACTTGAAAAAATGCCTTTTATAAAACAAATAATATAAATTAGGAATTCTTTTTTAAATCTGGAATGTCATCCACTTCATTTACTTAATGAAGGATAACTTTTATTTTGCTGTCTAAAATATTCTGCTTTCTCTAACAATCCTTCCTTTTTCACTAGTCTATGATAAGATGATTTAAAAAATAATATTATATGCATTATGGAAATGCATTTCTGGTAGCTGAAAATCAAGTTGAAGGTGAGGATGTCTTTTGGTTTGCAATGTATTCCATCAATAAACTTTCTAATAAGAATGAAAGAATTCAGTTTTTCATCTGGAAAGAAGGAAAGAAAAGATTTTAAATTAGCCAATTTATTTCTGTAAGCTAGGTCCTGATTAGCATTGAAAAAATTCTTGGAAGTGGTCACTTTATTCAGTTTTATACTACCTATTTTCATTGGTTTAGAATCAATTACCATATATTATCTAATTATACCTTTGTATACTGTGAATATGTATACAGGCAGCCCCTTCAGAAGATTCATTATTGGTACTAATTGGGACTTAGCGTTTAGGTCATACCATACCACATGTACTCATTGTTGTTGAGGATAAACAATATACTCTCTAAGTTCCAAATGAAACTTCTAAAAATGTATGTGTGAAATTTTTCTTCATTTATTCAAAAATTGAGCTCTAGCCTACCTAAAGCTGTGCAAGGACTAATACTATATACATATAACAAGTGATGATAGGCGCATTAGAAGTTACTTTATGTAATACAGAATCTTAGTTTTTGATAGTTTGCTCCCACAGTTGTGCCTAGTATTTTTCTAATGCAGATAGACTTAATTGACCAGTGCTCCAGTAAAAAGCCAGTTAATATATTTTTTTTTTAACTCACAGAATAGTTGGGTAATTTTTTACCACAGAAGGAAGAAGGATTACCTTTGCACAGAGAAGACACTGTAATGATAGAGTTGTTGTTCCTAAACCCACAAACATGCTTGTTAGGTTATTTGAATTTTAGTTGATTTAACGTGGAACTGCAAATAAAACTGTCATTAAACCACTATACCATTGTAGTTTCTGGCTGATTGACTGACAAGTAATTTAATTCTTTTTTTTTTTTTTTTATTTTAAAATACATGTTATTTATTAAAGAAATCAAATTTACATATTAGTGAGATGGATGCGCATTTTTTGACATAAAAATTTTTATTTTTACATAAAGAACTAAATCTTGGAAGAATATTTGATATCTTTTACTGTTGCCAAATTTTTGTAACCCCCACATTGTTACATGACCCCCATATCTAATCCATATGACTCAGTTTAAGAAGTTTTGTTCTAGGTTATAAATATAATACTTTTTTCTACTCTATTATTAGGGATGGTTCTGCATGATATGGCCTGCACTAAACTGCATTTTTCTTTCATTCTGGTGACATATCTCAGGAGTTGTTCATTTTGCCCTGTATCAGCAACCTATTGTCTGCTGATATATATGTGATTATTCCCTTCACAAGTACATTCCAGAAATATATTTCCTCATTCAATCCCCTCCAAAGAGCAACTTCAACAAACCTACAGAAAAGACAGGCAGAACCCCCGTGAGGTCAGATCAAGTTAAGTAGAGACAGGATTAGGATTTCTGGGTTCTGGTTCCAGTCCTGCTAACCATGATATGGGGTAATCTTGGTATGAGCTGCTTCTCAAATTCATGCTAAGTAATTTAATTCTTACACTTATAGGGATGATTTTGAAAATCCATGAACATTTAAAATCTTTTTTCCACATATATAAAGAAGTCTTGCAAATATCACTGAAGACCCTAAACTTAGTTTTTACTCTAATAAGAATATAGGAATCTAGATGAATAATTTGGTTTAGTGCTTCAAAATTATGAATATCTGGGTTGTACATTTATAGTACCCTTCAGTTTCCTTTGGTAGTAATGTCATGGCTGCCCTCACATACTATACCTATAATTCAATGGGAGAGATTTTTTAATTACCTCATAAAATTCATGTGGCTGCCTGCATTTATTAATGCTCTGGTTATCAATGAAGAGAAGAATGTCCTGATGGCAGATCCATCTGTGTTTGATTTGTGTAATAATTTGTATTTTTAGTATCTCAGATAAAACAATCTGTGAGTGTTGGGGATCAAAGAAGGAGCTATGTAAGTTCTAACCATTCCTTCTTTCTAATTCTAGGCCAGGCTACTTGGGATTTGAGATATTTATCCAGGTTGGTTAGAACTTTGGCCAATGGGTTAACATAATCAGAGAGGACTGCCACAGGGAAGTCTACATCTGGGAAAAAGACTGAGGGGAGACCTGGCTTTGCAAGACAATTTATGGCCTCCCACAGGGTGCCAGAAGGAGGAAAATGAAGTTTGTCAGTTGATTCTTATGGAAAATTCATATCCCAGGGAGTTATGTTGTTTAGCCATGAGTCTTTTTTACATAATGGTAGCCTTCATATAATGGCTTTACCTACATTTTTGGTCAATTAGACCAACATATAAAGTGTGTTGTCACAGGGTTTGTACTACAACCAGAAGAACTGCCTATAAACTTGGCTATCATTGCACAAACAGGATATTTTATGGGTTAATTTTTTTCAAAATCAAAACATTTCTATTATTTCTTGCTTCTTCCCTACTTATTTAAAGAATCTCAGCGTTGGAAACCTCGGACACTATCTAATACAATTTTGACAACAACTTGGGTTCAAATTCTAGCTCTGTTCTTTGTTACCTGTGTGTCTCTAGGGAAGTATCTGGGACTCTATTTCCTCATCTATAAAATTGTTGTTTAGTTGTTTTCAGTTGCGTACTATTCTTCATGACTCCATTTGTGTTTTTTTATGGAAGTTTTTTATTTTCAAAACATATGCAAGGATTTTTTTTTCAATATTGACCCTTGAAAAACTTTGTGTTTCAATTTCTCCCTCTTCCCCCCCCCCCACTCCCCTAGATGGCATATAATCCAATATAGGCAAAACATGGTAAAAATATGTTAAATCAAAAAAATAGGCATGCATATTTATACAGCTATCTTGCTTCTCAAGAAAGATCAAATAAAAAAATGAGAAAGAAAATAAAATTTAAGCAAACCACAATAAAAACAGTGAAATGCTATTGTAATCTACCCGTAGTTCCCACAGTCCTCTCTCTGGGTATAGATGACTCTCATCCCCAAATCATTGGAACAGGCCTGAATCATTTCATTGTTGAAAAGACCAAATAATCATCATAAAATCTTCTTGTTGCTGTGTACAATGTTCTCCTGGTTATATCCACTTCACTTAGCATCAGTTCATGTAAGTCTCTCCAGGCTTCTCTGAAATCATTCCATTCATCATTTCTTACAGAAAAAATAATATTCCAGAGCATTCATATATCATAATTTATTCAGCCATTCTCCAACTGATGGACATCCATTCAGTTTCCAGTTTTTTACTACTACAAAAAGGGCTGCCACAAACATTTTTGCACATTTGGGTCCCTTTCCATTTGGAGTTTTCTTGGCAAAGTTACTGATGTGGTTTGCCATTTCCTTTTCCAGATCATTTCACATTGTTTCTGAGACTAACAATTATACAGACTTGCTCAGGATTGTACAACTAATATAGTGTCTGAAGCTGGATTTGAACTCAGATTTTCCAGATTCCAAGCCTGGCCCTTTATTCACTGTACCACCTAGTTGTTCTATTTATATTATAAAATAAGGAGTTTAAATAGATGACCCTCTAAGTCATTTATAGCTATAAACCTATGATCATAGGATCCTATGGCTCCTTGAGACAGATTATTCCACCTTGAAATAGCACCGTTATTAAAAATGTTTTTCTTTGTATCAAATCTAAATCTGTTTCTTCACCATTTCCATCTCTTGCTTTGGGTTTTGTCCTTAGAGGCACAGCAAAATTTGATTGCTCTTTCACATGACAGCCTTACATATATACTTGAAGACTGCCTTCAGGTACTTAGGAGTTTTCTACTTTAAGGAACCAGTTCTTTCAGCTGATTCTTATATGGCATGGATTGTAAAATCTCTACCAAGATGATCATTTTCTAAACAAATCTGCAGCTTATCATTGTCATTCCCAAAGTGAGGTTCTTCCCACTAAACATGGTGCTCTTGATGTGATCTGATCAGGGAATAAGTAATGCAATAGAAGAAATATAATCTCATTTGTAGGAACTCCATCTAAGTACACATAGTGCACCCCCTTTCTTCTTGTTCATGTTGTGTCAAAGTCCTTTTGTAAAATCTACCATTGCAGGGGATGAGAGCAGAGGGTTTAATCCGGTTTACTAGGGACCGGTATATTGAGACATTGACAATCTATTGGTTATCTTCCCAGTGATTATTTGACTTGCCAAGTTTTTTTTTTCCCAATTATATTTTGCACAAATTCTTCTCTACCCAGTTTATGGAATACCTTCTGTTGAGCACATTGACTGATCATTGGATATATTCCCAAAAGTTTGAGCCTGGCCAGTTTTCTTTTCCTGATATATTATGCAGATTCTCTTTTTCTCATCCATTTTATTGGGGACCTTCAGTTGAGCACATTAGTTGGCCATTGGATATTTGCCAAAGGTTATGTGACTGTCTAATATATTCTCCAATCGTACATTTTTCTAATGGTCTCCTTACATAATTTTTCATGCATGATTTATTATTTGTATTATGTTGCCCACCATGAAACTTCTCCATTGCTCTTGGGGTTCAATATTTTCAAGACTGTCCCTGAACAATGCATTTTTCCCAGTAATACAAACTAAGATTATATTAACCATCTTGACAACTATCAGCTTATTGATTCATTGAACTTTCAGTGCATGTATTCCCCCAAATTCCCTTGAAACACTAAAACTTTTTGAGCAACAGAGAATTATTTCAGTGGCCTGAAAGAGGAAGATCACCAGTTCCCATTCTCATTCTATCTCTTTGTTCATAATTTGAATATTCCATGCTGGAATGACATCCTTACCACCATCCCTGACCGAAATCTGCTTCTTTCAAGGCTAAGCTCAGGTGCTTTCTGGACTGGACCTGATATAAGCTACTCTTACATGAAAGAAATCCATATACCATGGTAGGCCAACATTTTTTCTGCAACCTTATAGTCTTAAAAAGTGCCTCATTGTCCATAAAGCCTTCTCTGATCTCCCTTAACAAAAAGTCATCTCTTTCTCCTCAAATCTCTTATACCACTCAGACCTTTTATATGTATTTAATCATGTTGTTAGTTATTTAAGATTATTTGTGTATAAATTTCATTTTACTACTAGACTGGAAGCTTCTTAAGTGAAAGGAGTTGTGTAGGTCTCTGATAATAATTATATATTGATATAATATTATATATTATATATATGAATTGATTCTATGACATATTCATTCCTTTTTTTAAATTAAAGCTTTTTATTTTCAAAACATATGCATAGATATTTTTTCCTCATTAATCCTTGCAAAACTCTGTTTCAATTTCCTCCCCAGATGGCAAGTAATCCAATATATGTTAAACATGGTAGAAATATATGTTAAATCCAATATATTCATACATATTTATCCAATTATCTTGCTGCACAAGAAAAATCAAATCAGACAGGAAAAAAAATGAGAAAGAAAATAAAATGCAAGCAAACAGCAACAAAAAGAGTGAAAATGCTATGCTGTAAACCACACTCAGTTTTCACATTCCTCTGTCTGGGTGTAGATGGCTCTTTTCATCACAAGATCATTGGAACTGGTCTGATATATTCATTCCTTTATAAGAAATTGCATTTTTCTCTTTTACAGTGATGTATTTGTTTTTGAGGGGCAACCAGGTGGTAGCATGAGTAGAGATCTGGCCCTGGAGTCAGGAACACCTGAATTCAAATCTAGTCCCAGACACTTTAATAGCTGTTTGACCCTGGACAAGTCACTTAACCCTGTTTGCCTCCGTTTCCTTATCCTCCAAATGAGCTGGAGGAGGAGCTGGCAAATCACTCCAAACATCTTTGCCCAGAAAACTTCAAATGGAATCATGAAGACTCGGACATAGCTGAAACAACTGAATTTTTCTGCCAAAAAAAAACTTGAATGGGCTCACAGAGAGTTGGACAGGAGTGAAAAATATCTTAACAGTAACAGTAACGATTTGTTGTTGTGGCATCCACCTTACCAATTTCTTATCTTTTTGTTTTGTTTTGGTGATTGTTCACGAATGTTTGTGAGACTATATATTCTCTAAAATAATATATTGTAAATACATATTAGAACTGTAGGCTATTGCTGCTAACCTGAACAGTTGCCTTCTGTATTAGAACAATATCTTCATTTTTCTGGGAATGTTTTTTTGGATCTGTCAATGACAGCATTCTCCACCCCTACCCCACCCCCAGTTAATCTTTTTTCTCTATAAAATAAACAATCTACCAAGTGATAGGAAAAGAAAGCTTAAGATTTGGAGATGATTCTGAGGTAGTCATATCCCATCCCATTTACTTGCACATCTTGAAAATTCATCTCTGTAATTCCGGTTTATCCTAGGAAACTACTTTCCATAAATTGTAGAAATGATCATTTTTAAAAATTTATCTAATTCTGTCTGCTCTAAAATGATAGTGCCTGGTTTAGCATAACATGAAATTAAACATTAACTTTTTGCTGAATGCTATTATGATTGTCAGCTGTTTAAAGTTAGAATGTTGACTTATTTCAAATGAAGTGGATTTGTATCTTTTAAGGAATTTTGATCAATTCAAGTAGAATGTGAAGCTCAGCTAGAGCTTAAACTTTTGAAAATGGTTTTCATGATATTGCATAGTATTTGTAGAATATATATATGGTGTATGTGCATGTACTTTTTAATGTTTTTGAAATAAATATCTTCCCTTTTTTACCCTCTCCTATTTCCTCTCTCTGTATCCATCTTTCTCTCTCACATGTGCATGAGAGGGAGGTTGATTCACCTATTGAATGGTAGGTAATCCTTAATATTTATTCTGTTTTCTAGTCTTCCTCAACTGTCTCAGCAGTAGAAGGTGAGCTTCTTGAGGGCAAGAAGTATTTTCATTTTCATTTACCTTCATGTCCCAAATGTACAATATAAGTTCCTTGCACAAAACAACACAATAAATATTTTTTGGATTCAATTTAATGAAAATAAAATTCAGTTCCACAGACATTTAACCTATGAACTTAAAATTTTTAATGAAATTACATCTATGAAAAATGGCATTATTCTGTCATTATCAACTGTAGAGATCTTTGAGGAGGAAAAACTATCTAAGAGGTCATAATCTTTTAAAATTATTTAAGCATGATTAAACTGATTTTTAGCTATGCTATTTCTGTGGTTTTCTTTTTTAAAATCACGAAATATTTGGTGTTTCCAACTCAAAGCAAGCCAAATAATAGGTTTTCTTTTAGTGACTTAGTAAGTTCTTTAGCATCTCTCCTAACATTTCTCTTGCTAAAAAATATTGTAATTTGCACCTGACTTTCAGTAATATATACAAAAATGTCATTCAGTGGAGCTGAATTGTGGTTTATGACCAGATGTGAATTGCCTTTAAGTACTATGCCAGTGACCTAACTATATAAAGTGGTGGGCTATAGCAGAGACAGGAAGTTTACTGTACTTCGGAATGCAAGCAAAAATATTGGAACATTGTTTCTCCAGATGACTTTAAGAGCACTTTTCTTTCTGTGTGGGTTGGAGAGTTGGTTGTATGTTAAAAGAAAGGCTCTGTAGGTTTGGCTTGTGTTTAGAAGGAGCCCTTTCAGATTTGGATTCAATTACCAAAACAGGAGCAGGGCAAAGTTAGAAGGAGCCCTTTCAGATTTGCATTCAATTACCAAAATAGGAGCAGGGCAAAGTTATAAAACAGTGCTGGGGATCCTGTTGCTTAGGTGCCTGTTTGTTTTTTAAAGTTTGTCTTTAGCAAAAAAAAAATCATTTAAAGAGAGGACCTCTAAAGAAAGTGTAGGACAACTTTCATTTGTTCAGTAACTTAAAACAAAACAAAACAAACAAACAAAACTATTAAGCCAAATACAAAAAGTTTGGATAAGAACCTGTCTCTATCCTTAGGTAATTTATAGTCTAAAGGGAAAGGGCAAACACATTAGCTCTAAATCCGATGCTACAGGATATATGAGGTGAACAATGGTGTTAAAATGATTATGATGAATATGATTGGAACTCAAAGGTTATCTAATCAAAGAATTCTACAATATCTATGAAAAGTGCACATCCAGAGTTTGCTGGAAGATGTCTATTGAAGTTCATATATATAGCCCTTTCTGCTTCAAGATTGCTCTAAAAATAGAATACGAGTCCTTAGTGAGGTCCTAGAGAAAACTTATTACAGGGTTTTTGAGAGAGAGAAACAGAGAGGACTTCGTGGAAAATGTTAGCTGATTGAGCAGAAATTCAGTGGATGAAAAGAGGGTCAGTAGCATCAAGGAAAGGCTTTTTTCTTTTTCATTTCTTTTTCTTCTTTCTTTTTTTCTCCTTCCTTCCTTTCTTCCTTCCTTCCTTTCTTTCTCTTTCCCTCCCTCCTTCTTCCCTTTCCTGCTCTTCCCTCACTCCTTTCCTTCCTTCCTTCTTTCCTTCCTTCCTTCCTTCCTTCCTTCCTGCCTTCCTCCCTTCCTCCCTTGTTCTCTTCCTCCCTCCCTTCTTTTTTTCCTACTTATTGCTTATTGACAGACTATGACTGCTGAGCAAAGGCTCCAAAAGAAGCAGCAAGGAATAAAGATGGAAGGATCAGCTTTAGTGAGAAGGGGGGATCCCTTTTCTGATGTGACCAAAAGGAAGTAGGAGAGAATAGAGTATAATGCTAGGAAGGATAGAGAACTGCATAAGGAAAAATATGAATTCCAGATTTTTGTAAGCTGTAACATTAAGTATTAAATAGTATGCTTTCTTACCATAAATAGAACATATGAAAATTTTCTATACAAGTTATATTTAACTTTTAAATTTTAGATGTACAGTCTTGCAGCGCTTTTGTGATACTTAAGTGCAGATTAATTAAATGCCAATTCTGGAAGAGCTTGTTTTGTGCTTCCCGGCTTCCCAAGGGACTCTTTATCCCCTCAAGTAGAAATATAGGGACCTGAAGCCTAAGGGATTTTCATCACCCTATCTAGCATCTGCAGCTAATTGTCATTTTTATAATTACTCGAGGTTTAAAGATAGGAACAAAAAAGTCAAAATCTCTTTGCCTTTTCCAGCTATTTAATGCGTAGGTAGCAAAAACAAAACAAAACAAAAAAACAAAAAAAAACAAAAACAAAAACAAACAAAAAAAAAACTACAGCACTAGAATGTTCTTGATTAATATTAGCAAAGATTATATTGAATATAAATAGTGATTGACTACCATACTGAACAAAGCAGCTCTGTCCTGGGATCCATTTCAGTGGGATAGAGTGTATCTGTATTCCTGGTATCAGTGTGTAGGTTCAGTTCTGGAAAAATATATCATGACTAGTCATGATATGAAGCTGACTCTTGGATTGTCAAGGCTGTGTATGCTGGTAGAACAGGAGCTTTGTTGGGTGGGTTCTACAATGCTGGTTCTCAGTCTTGTTAGAATATTAGCTTCTTGAGAACAGGGATTGTATTTGCTTTTCTTTTGCATGCCCAAAGCTTAGTCCTTAATCAATTGACTTGTCTTAGCAATAGGTTGTTTTCTCAGAAGCAGCCTGGCTGAATAATGCTGAGAAAAATTCTGGAACAGCACTAAGTACTATTTTGGTGCAATTTGCAATAATAGATAGCAGTATTTTGGCAGGTGAGATGAGTGTGAATGAGATCAAAATCCTGTTAGTTATTAAAAAAAGAAAAACCATGAGCAATATTCAATATTCAGAAGAAAATGTAGTAATCTCACTTTTGCAGAAGACAGCTGGCTTTCCACCTAATTTGAAATGTAGTTGAGAACTCAGAAGTAAATCTCCCAAAATTTCTGCCCTGCCAAATGTTGTTCAATTATTTTCAGTTGTGTCCAACTCTTTGTGACCTATTTGGGCTTTTCTTGGCAAAGATATTGAAGTGGTTTGCCATTTCCTTCTCCAGCTCATTTTATAGATGAGGAACAAACAGGGTTAAGTGATTTACCAGGGTCACAGAGCCTAGTATCTGAGGCCAGATTTGAATCCAGAAAGATGAGCCTTCTACTATACCACCTAGTTGCCAGATAGTTATGACACAATCCAATGACTGAATTAATTACTCAGTTTATAAGAGAGTTCCTCAAGATATCATTGTTTTTAGAAAGTTCATTCCTATTTTAGACATAATTCTAGCAAAAATTATCTTCTGAGTCCAAGCAGAGGAATGACAAATTAGAGAGAAGTTATCAACAATGAAAAAGTGACAGCTGCCTCCTACAAGCAAGGGAGACAATAGGAAAGCTATATTAAAAAGTAGGCATAAGAAGAAAAGGAAAACAGTAGTGTTAGATCTTTTAAAATAGGAATAAACAACCATTATCATCTCAGGCTATGAATGCAATGCTATATATTGTAACATATTTCTAATAATACCTTTGAGTCATCAAAAAAAAGTTAAATTGTATTCCCTATAATCAATTTTGAGTGATAATACCATGTAGCCAATAGAGAACTTGCTGTAGTTAAGAAAACGTAGCTTCAAATTTGATCTCCATTGCTAAAAGAAGCATCCACAATGGGAATTCCTGCCAACAATGAAATCGCAGGACTATTCAGGCCAAAAAAATAATATGTTACAGATGGTACAACTGGATTCCATTCACTTTAGAAAGTTTACCATCTAAAAGGGGTTAAGATTTTTTTTAAAAGCTAAGGTGTTGTAAAAGGGCAGATTCTCAGCTGTCTAGAAAACTTGGCTACCCACAGTGACTCATTCCCCAAGGATTCTTGTTAGCCAGGGATTTCACTGTTTTTTCCTTTTCTCAGATAAAACTTAAAGTAAAATAGTCCATTTTTCCCCTCTGTTCCAAAACAGAGTTCTCTTATTTTTCTCTTCTTCTTCCCCCTCTTCCTCTTCTTTTTCTTCCTCTTCTTCTTTCTCCTCCTCTTCCTCCTTAAAGAAGCTAAGTTCAGATATCTATTCTTCATGGAAGGATTGATTTAACTATATTATTCTAGGGACCTTGTCTTATGTTATTTTGTGTTTCTATTAATGCCTGGAACTGTGCCCTGCACATAGTAAATGTTTAATGAATATTTGACTAGCTGAACAAAGGAAACTAATAAGGATAACTGTTTAAATCAATCCTTAAGTTTGTCAAGATTTCCTAAAAAACTTATTTATTTACTGTTCTAGCCAAAAGACAAAAAAAGAGAGGAAATTATAACTAGAGATAGAAATTAAGCACTAAGAATTTGGGGACACCTTACATTTATATTCCCATATTTGTGTGTGTCATGGGGGCGGGGAAGAGAGAGAGGAGGGGAGAAAGAGTGTATGTGTACTGGGAATACCTGTGCTAAGGGGGAAGAGCATCCTAGGTGTTAGAAACAAGTATTTAAGAATGACACTGTCCACACCTTCAAGAGACTACAAGAGCCAGACTTGTAATTTATCTAAGTAACTCTAAATAGCTGTTGGGTCATTGGAGATTATGCTGTTGTGTAGGAAAATAATGTATGGTCAGTCAGAGAACTTATTGGAGGAGATAGACTTTGAAGTGACGTTTAAAGGATAGTTGATACAAAAATGATAATTGCTATGAATATGAGGGACCATTTGTATAAAAGCAGTAGCTGGTTCTGGAGGTTAGGATCCGGGTGCTAGAGTGAGAGGAGAGAAGGGAATCAACGGATATAGCACCTAATCTGTGACAGGCACTCTACGAAGCACTTACTACAAATATCTCACTTGACCCTCACAACAACCCTTTTGAGGTAGGTGCTATTATTATCCCCATTTTGCAGATGAAGAAACTGAGACTCAGAGAGCCAGTGGCTTATCTAATATCACACAGCTAGTAGAACAGGACAAAAACTCAATTCCTTTGATTCCTAGGTTGGCAGTCCTTCTGCTGTATTACACTGTTTCGCCAGGAACAGAATCCTGCTGTTAATATTAGATTGGTCATTTGTGCCTTTTTTTTTTTTTTTTTTTTTTTGTTAAGGTCAATTCATTGTTTTTCAACTCCTAAATAAGTTTTACAAACTGCTTTCAGACAGAACCTTGAGGCAATGTAGTATGGTAGAGAGAGTGCTATTTTGGAAGCTAGGAAGACCTGGTTTTTCTCACCTTATTTTCTGGTCAGGATTCCTTACCTTTTTGGACTTCAGTTCTTTTATCTTTAAAACAAGGGAGCAGGATCATCTTTAAATCTATGATCCTATGCATTTCCTGCTCCTGTTATATAGAAGCTTAACATAATTCTAGGTCATTTTCACATTCTAAAAGTAAAAGAACACAGGCCAGTGAGTTGTATCCGTTATCAAGTGTGTCTGCATGAGATTTAGCTCTGTTCTTCACACCTGATTGCAGATGCTATCACAGTTTATCTTAGGAAGGGCTCCTGTTGCTAAGGGCAAAAGCAAATACATTTGGAGTGTGTCACTAGGGTGAGAAAAGCATTGTAATTAGAGCTCTTTCTGAATCTGTTTTAGCAGTTCAGTACTATGATGCAAAAACATCATGATGAGAACAAGTTTTTTTTGTTGTTGTTGTTTTGTTTTGTTTTGTTTTGTTTCCCCCCTGAGGTTAGGGTTAAGTGACTTGCCCAGGGTCCCACAGCTAGGAAGTGTAAAGTGTCTGAGATTAGATTTGAATTCGGGTCCTCCTGAATTCAGGGCTGGTGCTCTATCCATCGCGCCACCTAGCTGCCCCCAGAGCAGGATTTTAAACAAGCCCATGAGAACTGATACCCAAAGTTAGCACTTTGGGAAGATTTTCCTTAGATACTTTGGGAGCTTCTCTTTTGGAATTGCCTTCAGAGCCTGTGAGCTTTGAGATTGGCAAAATTTATGTTTCTTATGGCAAGATTAGACTTGGGAAACCAAAATCTTTAGAATTAGATCTGGTAAATAAGGTTGGTGGGTGAGTGAGTGAGATAATACAAATTTGGGGCCAAAAACTACACCACTTTAAAAAAATTTCCTCAATCAGCCCCATTTAGTGCCTTACTCTTATTGAATGCTTTCCCATCAGTCAGATTTGGTAACTTAAGGATGTTACTATGGCCTCTGTCATAAACTTGGAAGGAGCTAAGGGACTGTTCTCAAGTCTGTTTCATAGGTCTGTGTTTTTGCTTGAGCTATTAGACAACATTTGTTCTTTTTATTTTATTACTCCATAATGTTGTTATTGTTGCTGTTTTTGAAGGAGGTACTGATGGGTGAAAGAATATGAATTTTCTCTATTCCGGAACATAATATTAAAACAGTGAGAGGATGCTGTGTTGTATTTTAACTTAATAGTGCTTACTCAGATTTTAGCAAATCTAAGAGGAAGAGAGAGGGGGGGGGAGAGAGAGAGAGAGAGAGAGAGAGAGAGAGAGAGAGAGAGAGAGAGAGAGAGAGAGAGAGAGAGAGAGAGAGAGAGAGAGATTCCATTGTCATACTCAATAGAGTATCCTAGGGCCTTGTGCTGTTTAATTAGCATTTTTGTCAGTGACTTGGAGATTGGTATAATGGTATGCTGATCAAAATTGTAAATACCACAAAACCAGAAAGCATTGGTCTAAGTTCAAAGCAGCCTTAACAGGTTAGGACATCTGGCCAAATTTAAAAGTTGAAAATTAATAGAGGTAAATGCAAAGTCTTCATTTGGACTTTAAAAATCTTTTTCTGAAGTACAAGATGGAGGATGAGAGAGCTTTTATTTTGAAAAGCATCTGGAGATTTTAGTAAATTGTAAGCTCAGTATGAGTAAAGAGTGTGCTAGAGCAACAAATTCAACCTTAAGCTTCATCAAGAGAGGCTCCAGGGAGGTGGTTTCCTCATTGTAGTTTGTCCTGTTCAAACAATATCTGGGATATTACATTTCAGTTCTAGACAGTACAATTTTAGAAGACTATTTGTAAATTGAAGAATGCCTAGAGAATCCTAGTTAAGTTGAAGAAGAAGCTTGATTTGATGTCATATGAGCATTATTTGAAGGAACCAGGACGCCTTGCCTAAAGAAGAGAAGAGTTAAGGGATTATTATATAGGTCCTAAAATAACCTGCGAAAATAATATTGAGTCAGGTGTGAAAATAAACCTTAAATTTGTCATTCAGAAGTGGGCAGAACTATGAGCAATGAATAAAAGTTGTAAAGTGGCAAATGAAGGCTGGATGTTACAAGAACCTTTATAACATTAGGAGCTGTCTAAAAGAAGAATAGGCTACCTGTGAAGGTAATAGGCTGCCTTTTATTGGGCAACTCCAATGAAGGGCTGGGTAAACAGTTGTTGGTTATATCATAGAAGGAATTCATGTTCTGACTTGAGTTGGATGACTTCATATCAGTGATTATTATAAATTTTGACAAGTTTGGATTTTGTCATGGACTTAGTCTTTCTCAATCTTTAAGATGCATGACTGAAAGAAGCTTAAGTGTTGTTTTAAATTTTCTCTCAGAAGGGGGTTAAACCTGTTTTAAAAAGTGTATTATGATAGAATTTTCTGGACAATATGCTGTAAATCTGGAGCTATAATACTTGTTAAATAGATATTTTGTTATGAAGAACCATGTAAATATAACTGTCTTCTTAATTGAAAAGATTTATTGCTTTGAAATTAAGATGAAATGGAGAAAAATTAAACAGGATATTGCTAGAGTTTTTAAACTGCTTGAAGACTTTGGAGATTCCTTGTATGTGATTTTCATCTCTGCTAAATCTAATGTATATATTAGAGCACTCACCTCTTTGGGTCAAGAAATTGTGATTTTGAATCTAAAATTGTCTAATTAAAGAAAACGTGGATGTATAAAGGGTTTTTCAACTGAACCCTGGTTTATCTTAATTTCATTTTTAAATTAAGGTTTTGAAAAAAAAACCATTAGAATTAGTATGAGCCGGGATCTTTAAAAAGAAAAGAAAAGAAAGAAAACAAAAACAAAAACCTGGTCAATGATTGAGAGAGAACATATGACATTGACAGCTTTTTCCAAGTTCATTAATTAGGTAGGAAAGATAGCAGAGCTTTGGTGATTAAAAAAATAATAATAATAACCAAGCCTTGGATGTTTGTGTGTGTGTGTGTGTGTGTGTGTGTGTGTGTGTGTGTGTGTGTGTGTGTGTGAGAGAGAGAGAGAGAGAGAGAGAGAGAGAGAGAGAGAGAGAGAGAGAGACTTTTAATCCAGTTTGTGTGTGACTTATTCTTTGAAGTATTCCTTTTCTGTTAGATAAATATAGGCAAATATGTGCTGCCCTCTTAATGGAAAAGCTGTTATTTGTCTTGCCTGTGTTTTTCCCAATAGATGCAGAACTTTGGCAGTAATGAGTGTTTTATTAAGGCTGGTACAAGATCCATAAAAATCCACTGAAAAAACTGTGACAGACTGTTTTATTTCTATGAGCAAAGTCTTTTGATATTTTTCTGCAAAAAAGAAATATGAATTATTTCATAAGCATAATATATATATATATGCGAACTTTTCCATAAAGAATATCCAATTTGATTATTGAACACAATCCTCCCCACCTCCCCAAAGCTTTTGTATTTTCTAGACCACCTTCAATGATGTTTTAGGCAGATATTATATGGTGGTCAGTATGAGAGAATCATCTGACCCAGCTCTTCTTCTTAATCATTAAAGAAATTTTACAGATCTTATTCTGTCATTTTCCTTCCTTGATCACCCTTTATCTTTCTTTCCTCTTAGGAATGTTTATGTCATTTATATCAAGAAAATTGCTCTTGCCTTTCTGCCTTCATTCCCTTTCCTCTCTCTTACTTCTTTTACCCTTCCTTTTCTTCTCTCTTCCTCCTATTCATGATTACTTGTTAAAAATCTTAATCATAGCTGACAAAATAGTAGTAATTGTGAGACTGTAGTATGGAACTGTTAAGTTACGTTCAACTCTTCTTTACTCCTTTTGGCATTTTCTTGGCAAGGATCCTACAGTGGTTTGCCATTTCCTTTTACAAATGAGGAAAGGGAGGCAGAGTTAAATGGCTGGCCCAAAGTCATACAGTTAATAGGTGTCTGAGACCAGATTTGAGCTCAGGAAAAGGAGTCTTCCTGACTCTAGGCTCCAGACTTGGCTCTTTATCAACTGTGTCACCTGTGCCTGCATTATGGAATATGGGGATAATTCTGGAATTAGGAATTAACAGAGGTAAGGATTCTGATTCTATGAGGAAATTGATCTATAAACCTGGTAGTACCTTATATAAATTTGGTTGTTATCATTGTCACTAATAGCTTACCTCTGTTGAAGAAAGGAAAACTGTTAAGTTTAGAAGTTACATTAAATATGTTTAAGAAATCATGCCATCTTTCAGGTCTAACTATGAATTATCATACAATCTAATTTGATACTCTGATCTGGAATTGAAGTGACTCTGTGTGTGTGTGTGTGTGTGCGCGCGTGCGCGCCCGTGGCGAGCATATGTATATATCTATATACATATAGATACATAAATTCACAAAAAAAGATCCTCGCAGTCTCTTTTTACTTTAATATCCCATGACTTAATTTCTAAACATGATTATGTCCAGAATTTCCCTTCAGAATTTATATATTCAACTGTTTCTTCACCATCCTTGAATTAACTTTCCTCCAATGTCAATTTTAAGATCCATTAACTTAAAATTTTTTCCTTGGATTTATTTTGTTTAAATGCTAGTATTGTAGCTTGTGTCCACATTGTTGGATTTTTCATGTTAAACTGCTTTCTAATTCTTGTTAAGTAGTTCAGTTATTATTGATAATGATATCCACAAATGACAGAACGTTGATGCTGAAAGGATTTTTAGAGATGATGAATTCTAACTACCATATTTTATAGGTGAGAAAACATTTTAGGAGGGATTGTGACATTCATAGTTAATGACATAGTAGGCTTGGGAAGCTGGGTCTGCTAGTTCCTATTTCTCGTACTTCAAAGGTAGTAGAAAAATAAATTGGGCTGGAAGCTGTGAAGAGGGTATGAAAGATCTGAGTTTGAACCCCAGGCAAGTCACTGAAAATCTCTCAGGCTCTCTTTTGTATTAATAGTAATAATGTGATGATGATGATGATGCTGACAACCAACATTCATATAGCACTTATATTTCAAGCACTGTGATTAATACTTTATAATTGTTGTCCCATTTGATCCTCACAACCACCCTGTGAGGTAGATACTCTCAATAGCCCATTTTACAGGCAGGGAAATTGAGGTAGAAAGAAGTGAAGTGAACTGCTAAAGGTCACACAATTAGCATCTGAGATCAGATTTAAATTAAATTCTTTCTGATTCCAGAACTGCCACTGTAGTCATTCTATCACCTTACTGTACAATGGAGCTATTTGCCTTGCTTCTTCACTGGAAAGTATTATATAAACATAAGCTATTACTACGCTGAGTAGTACTGATTGATAATTGCATAATCAGAGTTTAAAAGGTCTCTTACAATTTATCTAGTCTACAGTAGTCAGATTCTCTATTCTAACAGATTGGCATCTAATCCTTGCCAGAGCAATCCATTCCAATTTTGAATAGCCTTGATTTTTAGAGAGCTCTTTCTTATAATTAATCAACCAATCAACAAGCATTTATTAAATACTTAACTTCCCCTAACAGGTCTTGGTTTTGCCCTCTGGAGTTACAATGAATGTCTAATCCATTTTCCACATGAAGTCTTCTTAAGGACTTTAATTATCTGTTTAAACCAAAATATTTAATTATACCTTGAAGGTTGAAGGTGTGAGCAATAACAATGCATAGCTTTGGATATAGGGGCAGTTTTTCTTAACCAGGCATGTACTTTTCATCTATTTAGTTGATAATATGTGTTTAACTAGTGTGAAATTGGGAGCCCCAAGGTCTTAAGCAAAGAAGCAAGATTGACTCATCCCAAGTCAGGTCATCTAAGTATGGCTTTAGTTTGGTTAGAAAATGTACCTTGTGAATTTTTTCACACCCATTTTCCATATATACTGTAATTATTAAAATTTCTGTAGCACTTTAAAGGTTGTCACAACATTGTCCTTTTAACCCTATCAAGTATAAATATTATTGGTCCCATCTTGTAGATGATAATGTTGAAATTCAATTTCCTTCATTAACCTGTGCACAAGAACAGTTTTTCCTTGAAAGACTCCACTTTACAACATGCATGTTTGTTTCTCATAATAAATATCAAGCTGAGTAAGTGATTCACAATCACTAGCACTCAATAAATGAAGATTTAAGATCTTTACCAGAGAGTCGGGGAGGGGATGTTGAGGGTGTGATGGTTTGTTTTTGCTGTTGATCTAAATCAAGACTAGTATTGAATAGAGAATGCTTCATTCTATCATAGAGGAAATAAAAGACCTAAGATGAGCTTTACAAAGTGTAGAATTTTCCAGAAACTGACCTTGGAACTTGTCAGCTAATGTGAGAAAGATAATGCTGCCTTCATTTTTGCTCCCTTTGCTTTATATAGTGCAGTGTAAAAGCAGAGTTAATGGTTAGAAGTACTTTTGAAAATGTACACTGTGTTCATCTCAAGCAGGTAAATTATTCAAGTCTCCTATACTTTGTGCACCTCAGACTGCAAAACTGTCTTTCACAGTTGTATGTTTTGAGATGACTTTCTGAGTCAGAAACTATTATATTGTTTTTGTTCAGTCAGATTCCACTCTTTGTGATCCCATTTGGGTTGTCTTGCAAAGATACTGCCATGTCTTTTTCCACCTCATTTCCCAGATGAGGAAACTGGGGCAAATAGGCTTAAGTAACTTGCCCAGAGTCAAAGAACAACTGAGTGAAGCATGACTTGAACTTAAGGAAGATGAGGCTTCCTGGTTCTATCCACTTTGTCACTTAGCTGCCCATAATTATTCCACCAATTTTCTACTACATGACTGCTCTACTCCCAACCCAAAGAGCTCATGGGTTATCCCCTATCAGTGCTCCTTCCCATTTAGGCAATCATTCTGCAAAATTGGAGTCTTGAGCATAATTTAATTTTATCCCTTCCTTTGTACTCCTATTCTCTCATATGCTATTACATCCTGCTCTTTTCCCCCTTGTAAACTATGTGTGTGCCTCACCCTTATGTGTTTTGTTGGAAATATTCTTTATGAGACTCTAAAATTTTAAATTTCAAATGCAGAAAATACAGCTTTACTACACTGGAAAATGGTGTGACATTTTGAAAGGTCACATTTTATAGTTGGCAAATCAGAAATGTTTGTGTGAATCATTTCAGTCTTGTAAGTTAGTTGAATGTCAATATTATAGAACCATGATGGAAAACAGTATTTTGTTTCTAAATTCATTTCAATGACGTTGTAGAATCTAAGAAGCTGAGCACCTGAGTGGAAAACTTCAGCGCACAGATAGTTTCTGGTAACAAACATGCCTTTTATACTTACTTCAAACTTAACCACAACTACCACCTTACCCGGGGTAACAGCTTCTAATTTCCTAGGATATGTCTAGGATCCTAGTTTTTAGCTGGCATATCCTCAAGAGTTAAACAGTGTGTTTGTTTCCTGGTAGCAGGCTGATTTCTAGTGATGTTATATTATAAAGAGGTTATGTAATAAAGAAGGAAAAGGGAATATTAGTGGTTTTGGTAGCATATTTCTTAGGTTTCAAGATGATACAAAATTTTCTGGGTTCACTTAAAATCTTGGAAGACAAGAGATTGAAAACTCATTAGAGAGAGATTGCAATAACAAGATAAAGTTACAGTAGGGACAAATGAAGGGTAATGATAGACTTGGGGACTGAAAAGCAATTCCATCAAGTACAAGACTGAGAATGAAAGGCTAGGCACAAATCCAATAGAAAAAGATTTGTTAGTGATAATGAGCCACAGGTTGACCATAAGTCAGCAGTGGATTGGAGTGTTGTTTTTCAACCTTGATACTAAGATGTTGTCATGGGGAAATGACATTTAAGAAGCTCAAAATAATCTGATTGCTTTGTTCACCATTGGCCATATTTAAAAGATTTTTAAAAGCTTGGGTCCATATTTAAAATAATATTTAAGTAAACAAACTTGGAAAAGACAAAGGAAATGTAGTAGCTATGGAAAATAGGACCTATATGGAAATATTAAAAAACTGGAAATCTTTAATTTCAAGAGAAGTTTAATAGGCCACAATTGTTGTCTTCAGGTCTATGAAGGGTTGTTACAAGGAGGGATTATGAGCACTTGTTTGCTATCTCCATAAAGGGCTGACAGAAAAGAAGTTGTTTTAAGTTCCCATGGAAGATTGATGTAAAACACAGAAGCATGTATTGGGGGGAAGGGAGACCATTTTTCTGGAGAAAGTCTATGAAATCTGAGTCTAAGACAACTTCACATACTTCCTTCTTGACTTTCTTGAATGGTAGGACAGAAGGTTGATGATGGGATGGAGAGATGGTAAAGTGAAGGAAGGGAAGCTATTAAGCTAAAACTGTTCTGAACTTATCTCATCTTATTAACTACTTATGGACTGTATTGCAAAATCAGACACTATCTATCTATCTATATATATATAGAAGTAATGACAATAAAATTGTATGTAAGTCTGGTATTATCCAATAAGATTAGAATCTTCCTAAGGGCAAATGATAGTTTTAGGTTACTATCATTAGGTTACATCTATGATATATTTGTCACATAACCTAGACATCATGGTATTGTGAATTTAGCACTGGAATGGGAAGACCCATTCTATTTTCAATCAGCTAAATTTACATTTTTTCTTTTATTTTGTGGAAATTAGTTTCCCTGTAACTTTTTCTTGGTCTTAGTCCCCTGATCCCTACTCTATCTCTTCCTCCCAAACCCAGCCAAGTAAAATAAATCTATCATCTTGTCTTTCCCACTGATTGATGGAATATGCTTCAGATATTTAAAGACTTCTATTATGTGCCTGTTAATCTTCCCTTTTCCCTTCTAAGTGTCATTAGTTCCTTTCAGTCCATCTTGACAGGATATGGTTAAGTCTCTGTAGTACCCCAGGATTACATATGAACAGGGGGACATTGAACCTTCTTTTCCCTCTTATTCACCATTTTGGTAACCTATCTACTCCTACTGATTCAGTTATCTTATTGCTGATAGTGTAACCTACTGGACATGACAGCCTTGATATCCTCCTGTTTATATCCCAAACTTTACAGATCCAAAATGCAACTTATTACATTTCTTTAGCTTCCTTTCCTTCAAATTTCTCTATTTCCAAATCAGGAAATTCAAAATCTTGAGAAATCTTTGAAATTATGAGGTACTATCCATAAAATATACAGCATCCAAAAAAAAAAATCCTTGCCTCCATTATCCCCTGGCCCCCAATCAAAAGCCAAGTCCCAGTGAGTCCATCTTTATCACATTTCTCATACTTGTACCTTCTTACCACTCATGTGAGTATTCCTACTCTAGTTCAGGTGACATTTCTCATCTGGATTATTGCAAAACCTCCTAATAGGTCTCCTTTCTAATAGTTTCCCCTCTTAATTCAATTCACACGGCTGTCAAAATAATCTTTTTAAGGCCAAAGTGTTATGTTTCTTTTATGCTCAGAAACTACAAGTACTTCCCTCTCACCTCCATGAGAAAATACAAAATCCTTGGCTTGACACTTAAAGCTTGGATCCACCTTGCTTTTCCAGGTTTCCCTTACCTTATGTAGTTCCTCACATGTATTCATAGCCAAATTGGCCTGCTAATGATTCCCCAAGCTTCAGCATTTCATCTCTTTCTCTGTCTTTGGGTAGTCTGATCTTGTGGGTGAAATGTATTCTCCTAATAATGATAGTAGATAATATTTATAGAGTTCTTACTGTGTTAGGCACCATGCTAAGCATTTTATAATTGGCATCTCATTTGATGGTACTGTTATTATTCCCATTTTATGGATGAATAAACTGATATAAACTGAGGTAAAATAGAGGTTAAATGATTTGCCCGGGACCAGACAAGCTTCATGGTTGACTCCCTTTCCCTCTTAAGCAGTCCAGTGACAGCAAATGGAGTGAATAAACCATATTTGTTTAAAAGAGACACTTAATGCTTAATGGAACTTGGAACTCTGAATTGTACTTTTTGCATCTGGCTCTAACCTTTTTTTTTTTTTCCTTTTTGCTGAGGCAATTGGGGTTAAGTGACTTGTCCAGGGTCACACAGCTAGGCCATATTAAGTGTCTCAGGCTAGATTTGAATATATAAATTAGAAGTTATAAAAATAAAAAGTAAGGGCTCTAGTTTGAGTGGGTATATCTTCTTTTCAGTATCTTTTTTATTCTGTCAATTTTTCCTGTACTTCTTCCATAGCTTCATCTTTTAATATTTTATGATAGTCTACCATAGGTATTTTGTACATAACTTTATTATGCTTTAAATACTTTGAAGATATTGTCCATTGGACATTGTCCAACAAATTGATTTTTACTTTTTTGAAATCCGGCTGGTAATATGTTTCTGATGCACTATTCAAAAATGGGACGGTTGCTTCTATTCAACAAAGGGATACATGCAAAGTAAAGTTGCATGGCTGTAGTTACTCAAGGCAGCTGAACCTGGGCGATGAATTTGAGAGTGTCAAACAGAAAGCATTTCAGTTAGACCACTTAACAGAGGGAAAAGTCTTTTTCAGTTACTTGCTCTATCTTGTCTGTGTGTGCTGCATTTCACTTTTAAAAGTTCAAATGTGTTTTAGAGCTTCCATCTAGTAAGCTTCTTGCCTTAGGGAAAAATTAGTAAATATGGAATTTGGAAGCTCTCACTCACCTCTTGCTTTTGAAATGTTAATGAAATAACTTTTTAGACAATGGTTGTGAGGAAAATTTATAGCACTTTGTTAGGTGTTGGACCTGGAGGAAGGAAAATGTGTTTTTTCCAAATTCATTTTTAATGTGTAAAGATTGTACAGGTTAAGATCTGATTAGGTTTTCTATAGTTTATAAAGACCAAATATATTCTAGAGGAAATTCTCAATTTTGTATAATAGTCAAATAACTATTTTCTAATGAAACTCTCTTAAAGGAATATATAGTCCAATTTACATCCAATTTCCAATTTTTAACAAAAATTTTATGTACTATTTTTGACTTACTAGTATTTTATTTTTTCCAATTACATGTAAAGATAGTTTTCAGCATTGAAGTTTATAAGATTTTGATTTCCATTTTTTCTTCCCTGCCTTCCTCCCTTCTCCACTCCCCAAGATGATAAACAGTCTGAAATAGGGTATGCATGTACAATCATATTAAACATTTCCACATTAGTCATGTTGTAAAAGAAGAATCAGAATAAAAGGGAGAAATCACAAGAAATAAAAAGCAAAAAAAAAAAAAAAGTGAAAGTAGTATGCTTCATTATCGATATTCAGACTCCATAGTTCTTCAGGTTTAGATAGCATTTTCCATTATGAATCTTTTGGAGTTATCTTAAATCATTATATTGCTGAGAATAAGTCTATTGGAGTTGATCTTGTCACAATGTTGTTCTGACTATGTATGTTCTATATTTTTAATATAAATCTGAACAAACTGAAATAAAATAAATCAAAGATTTAAAAAGAAATATATAAGGAAGTAATATGGAATTTGATTGCCTTAATCAAGAATCACTGTTTGTTTTTAAATATTTATGTTATGCCCACAACATAAAAGTCGGAGTTAAAACAGAGTTCCTTCTAAGACTGAGATGCTGGTCTTTTGTCCACCTAATTGTAATAGAGTTAAAATAATTTAATATTGCAAAAGTTACTTGGACTGCCATTCTGCTCTCTGAAATATAGTGCAATAAAATTATCCTTTCTCTTTGTAGGAGATGGGGGGGGGATATATGTAGGCCAAAGAAAAGTTGAAGAATTTTGTCTGGAGTGAATAAAATGAAGGATTTTGCAACATGAAGATGTTTGGCATTTATAAAAGGACAGTTCCATCAGCATCCAGAATAATTTTCAAATATTAAATTATTAGATCTTGAAATCTGCCAATGAGATTGTATAAACAATTATTTT